>NC_035436.2:166644801-166967203 GCF_002127325.2 Helianthus annuus
TTTCAGTCTGACCGTCGGTTTGAGGATGGAAAGCTGTACTTAGATTAAGAGTAGTACGGAGAGCAGATTGAAACGTTTCCCAAGGACGCGAGGTAAGCCGACCATCGCGGTCAGAGATGATGTCACGAGGTGTCCCATGTCGACAAATAATTTCGTCCGTGTAGATTCGGGCTAATCTTTCTACCTTAAAGTCTTCTCGTATCGGCAGAAAATGAGCAGATTTAGTTAAACGATCAACGACAACCCAGATGCTGTCATGACCTGATGGCGTGCGCGGGAGTTTCGTTATAAAGTCCATAGCTATACTCTCCCATTTCCACATAGGGATCTCGGGTTGGATGAGTAAGCCAGAGGGTCTTTGTTGTTTAGCCTTGACTTTTGAGCAAGTTAGGCATTTCGAAACATAGATAGCGATATCTTTCTTAATGCCCGGCCACCAGTACTTGTAGCGAAGGTCCTGGTACATTTTGTCGGCACTGGGATGAATAGAATATCGAGACTTGTGGGCTTCGTCCAGCAGAATTTTCCGTAAGTTGGTACGCTTGGGGATCCAAATCTGGTCTAGATAATGGAATATCCAGTTCGATTTATTCACCAACTGTTCGCTATTGTGGAGAATCTTTTCCTTCTTCAAAGTGCGTTCGGTAAAACAAGCATGTTGAGCGTCACGAATAAGAGCTTCGAGATTATGTTGGGCTTGGATATTACGAACGCTATGCAAATAGCTTCGTCGACTTAGAGCGTCGGCAACGACATTTGCTTTGCCAGGGTGATAACGAATCTCACAGTCGTAATCGTTGAGAAGTTCTACCCATCGGCATTGGCGCATATTCAGTTCTTTTTGGCTGAGGATGTGTTGTAGGCTCTTATGGCTGTGAAAACCATACACTTGGTACCATAAAGGTAGTGTCGCCAAATCTTCAATGCAAAAACAACTGCACCAAGTTCGAGATCGTGGGTTGTATAGTTCTTCTCATGGATCTTGAGCTGACGAGATGCGTAAGCGATAACCTTGTCCCGTTGCATAAGAAGACAACCAAGACCAAGGTTCGAGGCATCGCAATAGAAAACGAAGTCATCGTTTCCGTCGGGGTAAAGCGAGAACAGGAGCATTACATAGCATATGCTTGTGAGTTCGAAAGGCAGTCTCTTGTTCAGTTCCCCAAACAAAAGGCTTATCTTTATGCGTCAATGAAGTAAGCGGAACGGTGATTTTCGAGAAGTCAGCGATGAATCGATGGTAATAGCCCACCAATCTGAGGAATGAACGAATATCGGATGGTGATTTTGGAGTAACCCAACTCTTAACAGCTTCGATCTTCATGGGGTCGATGTGTATACCTTGGCTATTAACGATGTGACCGAGGAATTGAACCTCCTCTAGCCAAAATTTGCACTTGGAGAACTTGGCATACACTCGATTCCCCTGGAGTAGTTCGAGAACCAAACGTAGATGCTGCGCGTATTCGTCTTTCGACTTCGAATAGATAAGGATGTCGTCGATGAATACGGTGACAAAACGATCAAGAAATGGTTTACACACGTGATTCATCAAATCCATGAAAACCGCGGGTGCATTGGTTAAACCAAAGGGCATTACGACGAATTCATAATGGCCGTATCGAGTTCGGAAAGCGGTTTTCAGTATATCTTCCTCCTGAATTCATAACTGGTGATAGCCTGAGCGTAAATCAATCTTCAAGAAACACGTAGCACCTTGTAATTGGTAAAACAAATCATCGATTCGAGGCAAGGGATAGCGATTCTTGATAGTCAGCTTATTCAACTCCCTATAATCGATGCACATCCGGAACGATCCATCCTTCTTTTTGACGAAAAGGATAGGCGCGCCCCAAGGAGAGGTGCTAGGGCGAATAAAGCCTTTGTCAAGCAATTCCTGGAGCTGACTCGAGAGTTCGCGCATTTCAGACGGAGCAAGTCGATAAGGAGCTCTAGCAACAGGATTTGCTCCAAGAATGAGATCAATACGGAAGTCGATATAACGATTTGGAGGTAAACAAGGTAAATCATCAGAAAGACGTTAGGAAAATCACGAACCACAGGCACCTTATCCATTGCCTTAACTTCCTTTTTCTCCGCTACTACAATGTGCGCCAAGAAAGCTTGGTATTCCTTGCGGAGATACTTGCTAGCCTGGACAAACGACATAAGTTGGAGTTTCTTCGATGCGACTTCACCATAGACACACAATTGATCACCATTAGCGAGCGAGAAACGAATCATCTTATCAAAGCAAACAACTTTAGCACGATTTTCAAGAAGAAAATCCATGCCTACTATGATGTCAAAACTACCGAGCTGCATCGGAATAAGATTGATGTGTGCAAAATGCAACATATAAATTACATCAAATATGGCATAAAACTAACCCTTTTTTAGTACTAATGTTGGAAAAAGTATGTTTTTTTCTTCCTTTTTGTATTTTTAGGATTAAATGAGCTCATATGAACAAAAGAAGCAAAAAGGCAGCTAAATCTAACATAAATACAAGAAAAGGAACAAACATGTCATGCCCAACCCCCCGACAGCATCTTCCCTAGCAAAAACTAGAGAATAGAAGGCTGAACACGCCCCGTGCTCAGTGAGCATGGAGGCGTGCCCAAGTGTCTGCAGAAAAGACAAAGTTGTAGAAGCTTCTATCACCCACCACGATGGCGTGCCCAACGGACACGGGGCCGTGGTCAACTCTAATTCGCAGAATCTGAGGAAATCTTGATAGTACAGATACGCTTCTGCACACGGGGTCGTGCCAAGCGGACACGAGGGCGTGGTCAACTAATGCAGACAAACTGCAATTAATGAAGAAAGAGAAGATGGGTGGACACGGGGTCGTGCCCGACGGAAACGAGGCCGTGTCCGGGCTTCTGTGCATGCTATAAATAGGGGTGCTTGGCTCATTTTCAAACCATCCCTTGGCAAACCACCTCTCTCACACTTCACCCACCCACCACCACCATCACAACACCATCATCCACCACCATCATCCATCATAGAGTGTGTGAGTAGTCTCGGGATCCAAGATTGATCATAAGAGTTCTTGACAATCAAAGGCCATGTTTGCCTATGTCTCTTACATCACTTGGTGAAGACAAATGTCTAGTGTAATACTTTTTATTTTTAATCTTTTCACACTTTTTATTTGGTTATGTATTAATGACTTTAATAACTAGTTTCTTATGTTGAAGGTGAATCTTCCTTATCATTTATCCGTGGTGTCTTGGCATTATTTTACTGTCTATATAAAATAAAAGATTTTCACTATTCATATCTCCACGGTCTATATGGAGATATCTTGGCTACCTGGTCGGGGGTTAAGGGAATGCTTAGGTAAGAGTCTTGCCTTGTTCAGTGTATAGATCTTGCAAGGACCTGGGTTAAATTTAGTAGGACCTCCTTCAATACCCACTGGTATTGGATGGCGGGGGTCCAAACTCTTTGATCCCCTCATATGTAAGCTACTATTAAAACTTTAACCCGGCTACTTAGGACTGTATCCCTTCAAAAGAGGGGCCTACCACATTACGTATTAATAACTTAATTAATTATCTTTCAATAATCCAACCCTTTAGAATTGTATCCTTGCTGACTCAAACTACTGGGTTGAGGGTAACGTCACCTTCAAAAGAGGGGCCTACTACAATAACTAAGATAATCTCTTAAAAAGTGCAAAAGTGCGGAAATAATCAAAGGTTACACTAAACACGAGTCGGATCCAAGTGATTCATCTTGTCTATCTGTTTTTACTTTTATTCTTATTTTCAGCATTTTTAGTTTTTATTTTCTAGTTTAACATCTTTTTCTAAACTTTTGATTTGATTAGACGTTGAGGATAAACCTGTATTAAAAGCTCTTGTGTCCTTGGAGGACCTCGGTATCTTACCAACACTATACTATGCTCATGATGGGTGCACTTGCCCATATGTGTGTTTAATGTTAGTAAATATCGTGTTTTATAAATTTAAAACTTTGCTAAAAAGTGTTAAAGGGCTTAAAATATATATTAAAAACTATACGACACTTCACACGCATCAAGTTTTTGGCGCCGTTGCCGGGGACACAAGGATTTTAAGAAAGTTAGAAATCAACGGCCTAATCGTTTTTTCTTATATTTCTATTTTTTAGGGTTTTTCTTAGATTTTCAGCTTCTACAGAACTCAGCACGGGTCGTGCCCGCTAAACACGTCCCGTGCCCAATCTTTGGAACTGGCAATCCTGTTTTAAGTCAGACAGTAGCTGAACATGGGGCCATGCCCACTCAACACGCCCCGTGCCCAAGTATCAGTTACTGAAAACAGAACCGTAAGATCCCGACGGTTGGTAATTTCTGACACAAACATGAGTGATACTGATATTTTTTACTTTCGGCACTCTAATGGTACGTGGTGTCAAATATGTGGTGGCCCCCATAAAGATTTAGAATGTTATTTTCTAAATTATAAGCCCCATTATATAGACCCATTGTTTTCCTGTAGCCTTAAGAGGGGCGAAAGTAAAAATAATCCCTATCTCCCCCTCGAATGCTCTCAGTCGGACCTTCTAGGAGAAATGCTTCTTGATGAATTATTTCAACTAGACGATTTAATTCTTAATTGGTCAAAAGAACTTGAGTTGGACTTTCCATCTCAAGACGATACCCAAGAAGAATTGTTGGGATCGCATTCGAATAAAAACAACTTCGTTGTTCCCGATATTACCTCTAATTCTAGCGAGGACTTGAGCGACAGTCGTCCCTGTGTCGATTGTGCCGTGAAGGACTCTCCATCGACTTCGTTCGGTGCATACATAGTGTAACACCCCAACCCGGAAGGGCTGGCGTGTCACAATAACGGTAACATAACAAAAGTCATAATTCCATTTATTTATTTGATAAGGACACAACCATACGATCATTAAAGTTAAGACTAATATACAAGTGGAGACATTCATCTTATTTAATTAATATCTTCAGATTTATTCCTAGGCTTTATTCTTCTCTCTTTTCCCCTCCCAAAGTAGCCTGTGGACCTGTATATACAAAAAGTTTACGGAATGAGCCGAATGCTCAGTACGGAATTTTAGGCTCAAATACCAAATAAATGCTTCATATGAAATCTTATCCGGATGGAACTTTAGGCGAAAATGATACGATGCAAGAACAAAATTTCATAATCATATCTTACGGATGTACCCATGAGCAAACTTAAAACGTGACAATACACAGGTAGCTACTCCTACATAGTTATCACATGAGATGGTGAATTGGCATACCCGTTATCCACCTCCTTATACTTAAATCCTAGGATCGATCCATACGCCTCCTAATAGCCTTATGTACCACACTTGTACTTAAGAGACGCCGTGAACTGATCTCTCCGTCACGGATGGAGCACATGATGTTGATGCCACAACAACATGCTCGTGGGACACTCCACGAGAAGCGATACTCAGGGTATCAGAGTACAAATGGTCTTATTCACATAACTTATAAAACTTATTTTCATAACAAAACGGAACATATATTGGAACACGCGATAATGAGTATAACAACATAATACTATCGCATGACATGAAAGCTAAATCAAATGATAGGAATCGAACGGACTGTCAAATGAATCGATAATGAAAGACGTGAGGAGTTTTAAACAGATATAGTAATTTAGTGGTTTTCTAACAATTTGAATATGAAGCAATAAAGAGTGGGGTAAGGATCCGTACCTTAATAACTCCAAAGTGAAGCTACCTTGTGCTAATATTTTAGATTTATATGAGCAGAGTTTAGACTACTGATTAATCTTTTAACCTAATTTCACAATAATGTACACAAAACAGGGTTAGTGATCAATACAGCAGTTACGATAATTTACGAGATCAAATTCTCCCAATGAATGACCAAGTGCAATACTTCAACTCATTTATCGTATTAACGACAAACGACAAAGTATAATACTTCAACTCATTTATCGAATTATCGACAAACGACAAAGTATAATGCTTCAACTCATTTATCGAATTATCGACAAACGACAAAGCATAACCCAATGTGGGCGGCACTTAGACATTCTTTGGACATATTGATCCCGGAAATGAATCGTAATAGCGATCGAGTAATTACCCTGATTGCGGCAGCACTTCGTGATTCGTGTGTGTTTAATTGGATTGTAACTACTCTAATTCGACGTAGGTTCAGAGAATTTCCGTCGCTTTGACACCAGAAATCAAGTGCCAAAGTCGACTATTTATAGCCAGAAAATTGACGTGCCTACCTACCTGCTTGATTGACGTGCCTACCTACCTGCTTAATTGACGTGCCTACCTACCTGCTTGACATGCCTACCTACTTGCTTGATTGACATGCCTACCTACCTTCTTGATTGACATGCCTACCTACCTGCTTGATTGACATGCCTACCTACTTGCTTGATTGACATGCTTGGGTGTTTTAATTAGGGTTTTCTAGTGGTTTATAATTACTATTATTCTTTTTTTTTTATTTCTAGAATAATGATTTTAAATTTATGGGCATTACAACTATTACCCCCTTAAAAGAAATTTCGTCCTCGAAATTTTTCAAATAAGAATATAACCAATTGCATAAGTAACAGAAACGAAACTTTTATAGCAGAGTTACTAACTTATATAACCAGAATCTCCTAACCACACATGTGTATCTGAAATTCATAACTAAGGTTATGACTATACTGGTCAATTACCTTATATATGTGCCCTAATGGTCCTTTTATAACGTATCTTAATAAAATATCTTACCGTACGAAAAGTCAATATAGACTTACGGATACTTAGAGTGACTATTAGTACTGATATTTCCTACGTGGCGGACGATGAGGAGGCATCTATAAGAATAGACATAGGAGTTAAACCAAATAAGAGATCAAGTTGAATCCTATCATAGATATCTACCCATTCCTCACATGTCTTAATTACTATCTTCAAGTTTTCTACAGGAAAGAGCCTTTGCTCTGATACCATAGCTGTAACACCCCAACCCGGAAGGGCTGGCGTGTCACAATAACGGTAACATAACAAAAGTCATAATTCCATTTATTTATTTGATAAGGACACAACCATACGATCATTAAAGTTAAGACTAATATACAAGTGGAGACATTCATCTTATTTAATTAATATCTTCAGATTTATTCCTAGGCTTTATTCTTCTCTCTTTTCCCCTCCCAAAGTAGCCTGTGGACCTGTATATACAAAAAGTTTACGGAATGAGCCGAATGCTCAGTACGGAATTTTAGGCTCAAATACCAAATAAATGCTTCATATGAAATCTTATCCGGATGGAACTTTAGGCGAAAATGATACGATGCAAGAACAAAATTTCATAATCATATCTTACGGATGTACCCATGAGCAAACTTAAAACGTGACAATACACAGGTAGCTACTCCTGCATAGTTATCACATGAGATGGCGAATTGGCATACCCGTTATCCACCTCCTTATACTTAAATCCTAGGATCGATCCATACGCCTCCTAATAGCCTTATGTACCACACTTGTACTTAAGAGACGCCGTGAACTGATCTCTCCGTCACGGATGGAGCACATGATGTTGATGCCACAACAACATGCTCGTGGGACACTCCACGAGAAGCGATACTCAGGGTATCAGAGTACAAATGGTGTTATTCACATAACTTATAAAACTTATTTTCATAAAAAAACGGAACATATATTGGAACACGCGATAATGAGTATAACAACATAATACTATCGCATGACATGAAAGCTAAATCAAATGATAGGAATCGAACGGACTGTCAAATGAATCGATAATGAAAGACGTGAGGAGTTTTTAACAGATATAGTAATTTAGTGGTTTTCTAACAATTTGAATATGAAGCAATAAAGAGTGGGGTAAGGATCCGTACCTTAATAACTCCAAAGTGAAGCTACCTTGTGCTAATATTTTAGATTTATATGGGCAGAGTTTAGACTACTGATTAATCTTTTAACCTAATTTCACAATAATGTACACAAAACAGGGTTAGTGATCAATACAGCAGTTACGATAATTTACGAGATCAAATTCTCCCAATGAATGACCAAGTGCAATACTTCAACTCATTTATCGTATTAACGACAAACGACAAAGTATAATACTTCAACTCATTTATCGAATTATCGACAAACGACAAAGTATAATGCTTCAACTCATTTATCGAATTATCGACAAACGACAAAGCATAACCCAATGTGGGCGGCACTTAGACATTCTTTGGACATATTGATCCCGGAAATGAATCGTAATAGCGATCGAGTAATTACCCTGATTGCGGCAGCACTTCGTGATTCGTGTGTGTTTAATTGGATTGTAACTACTCTAATTCGACGTAGGTTCAGAGAATTTCCGTCGCTTTGACACCAGAAATCAAGTGCCAAAGTCGACTATTTATAGCCAGAAAATTGACGTGCCTACCTACCTGCTTGACGTGCCTACCTACCTGCTTGATTGACGTGCCTACCTACCTGCTTGACATGCCTACCTACCTGCTTGATTGACGTGCCTACCTACCTGCTTGATTGACGTGCCTACCTACCTGCTTGATTGACGTGCCTACCTACCTGCTTGATTGACATGCCTACCTACTTGCTTGATTGACATGCTTGGGTGTTTTAATTAGGGTTTTCTAGTGGTTTATAATTACTATTATTCTTTTTTTTATTTCTAGAATAATGATTTTAAATTTATGGGCATTACACATAGACCTGAGCGATTCGGCATACACTGTAACAACTGCCACTAAAATCAATAATTAGGACAATAATTAGTCAATAAGAGAACCCTAATTGAGACACCCAAGTAATTCTGCACTAACCCTAAAATTTTCAGAACAATCAGAATCAGGATTAGGGCCCCTAAAACTCGAGGGGGGCAAACCCTAGTTTAATATTTATCTAAAATTAACGTTGCACAGTTCTGATTGGTTGAAAAGTTGAGTCACCAAGGCTAGTCCCGAGCTAGGCAGCCTATGAAATAGACTGCTTAGCTTACGGACTGTAAACGGTCAGGCTTACGGTCCGTAAGGGAGTCCCAAAACTTGCTATAAATAGCCGACATTGGCATTAGAATTCTGGTGTTAAAACGTTGCACAAACCTTCTGTGAACGTTGAGTTATTCCGAAATCAGTCTAAACACACACACACGATCACGAGGTGCTGCCGCAATCAGGGTAATAACTCGATCGCTATTACGATTCAACGTCCGATCGATTATAACTATCCAACGATTGTCCGAGTGCTGCTCAAATTGAGCTTATATTTGTTAATCATTGTGATTTCAACTTGAATGTTTGAGTGCTGTTCGAATTCGGACTATGCTCTGTCATTCGTTGTGAATCCATTGAATTATTAAGTATCGCGCTTGATAATAGTTGTGAGGGTTTAAATCTCGTGAATTGACGTAACTGCTGAATTAGTTACTAATCCCGTTTGTGTGTGTGCATTGTTATTTAAATTAGGTTAACAGGCTAATCAGTAAAGCTTATACTCTGCTCGTAAATCTGCAATGTGAGTCTTCCCCTTTTATAAACTCTTTTCTCACAGTTTGTGAGTCATTCTCTTTTTATCAACTGTTTTACAAAACTCCAAATTATTTTCAAAGTTATAGTTACAGTGATTAAGTCTATGTAATCACCAAGTTACAGCCGGTATGTGGGGTTTTGTATACATTGCTTGTTTCCCGTCACACTTGGACAAACGGGTGGCCAAGGGGTGATCTGACCACAGTCACAGACACCATTGGACAAATGGGCTAGCCAATGGATGGTCGAGTGACAAATACTGTGGGTAGTTGGTTTGATATCAGAAACATTGTAATTCCCCTTAATACTGTAGATTATAACAAATGTGTCATTTTCAGTAAACTGAATGATTCACTCAGTATTTCCCCGCTGACAAAACCTTTTTCAAACATGTTTCAGGTGATCTGGTATGAGCAAAGAAAAGTGCCGTGGAGCACTCCCAGCTTAGAAAAGTGGCTCAATGTAAATAAATAAATGAACATGTTTTGAAAATAAAGATTTCCCTGAGAAATCACATTATTGTAAATTTCGGGAATTTATCCCTAAGTTATGAAATGAGCAGTTTAAATTATTAAAAGATCCTGTTTTAAAAAGACTTCCGCTGTCGTCTAAATTAAATACCACGGGATTCCTGTCCCGCGGCTCCTGCAACGGGTCAAACCGGGTCGGGGTCCGTGACAGGAAAAGGTGGTATCAGAGCCACTGTTTTAAGCTTACTGATTAAGCTCACTGTTCTAATTGATTTAAACCTATTACAATTAGGAAAATATTTATTTGTCATTCTGTGAATATATGTGTATTAACTGATTAATTGTTAAAATTACAGTATGGGTAAACAAAAGATTTCTACTATCTACCGCAAATTAGATAGTACACCTAAAGAACAGGGAACCTCTTCTTCCAAATCTCCCACCAATTTAGAAGAAGGAATCTTTGTCCATAAGGAAAATTATGAAAACCCACTTACACCGGAGAAAAGGAATTCAATCCTTAGAAAAGGTCAAGAGAAAAAGAAACCCCGAACCAAGAAAGTGAGGTTTAACCTAGAAATTCAGGAAATTAACAGTAATCCACCAGGGGAAAATAACTTAGATGAAAAATGGGCAAATCTGTATCTGCTCGCTACTGTAGCAGAAAATGCAAATCTTTAAGCTTTAAATCTAGAAATAAGTACTTCCCAGTAAATAAATAAATAAATAAATCTGAGTATGTTCTGTTTGCTGTTATGTTGTACAAATTGGTGTGCAATAAAAATGTTTATTTGTTAAGCTTTGTTCCAAAGTTTTAACTTAACATTTTGTGCATTTTGCATATATGCCGTACAGCATGAATGAGATGTCGGAAGCATTTCAGAACCTCAACCTCTATCCTGTGCCAATAGAAGTCTCCCACAACTTCACTGGTTACATTGCTGATATAGAGGAACCGCTAGAATTCCAAGCTCCACCGTTGGAAAAAGCAAAACCTAAAAAGAAGAGAAGATATGTAGGGTGGCGAAAAGTGCGCCGAAGGAAACCTAGGAGACTCCCTAAAATAGAAAATCCTGTGAGTGTGAGCAAGGGAAAAGAAATATAAACCGGAGAAAGTTCCAAGCCAGCAGAAATAGGAATAGACCTAAAGCAAAAGGGAATAGAGATAGGAGAAAGCTCTAAACAGCCTGAGGAAATCACATTCCAGGACGAAATAGACCGCCTACTGGATAATTGTGATATTCTAGAGCCTATCAACGATAATCTCTTCTCTTATCCTGCTACAGCCCAATTCCCAATAAACCTAGGACCAGCTATTCCAGACCCACTAGTTTACACCCGACCATTAGGCCAAATGGAGGAATGGTGGACCAATGACTGGCAATTCCAAAATATAGTTAATAGTCCATATAGTTTTCTCCCACAGTTTGATCCAGAACCTATCCCTAATCCGCCAATGAGCTATGAAAATTTAGCTGAACTGCGTCAGTTTGGTGAAGAACTGATAGGCACCGGGAATAGGATTCGGGAAATGGGGGAGCAGATTTCTTGGAAGTACGATGAGAGGGAGCGTCGTTACTGAAACTGCCAGTGAACCAAAAGATAGGAGGGGTTTGGAGAAGTTTGTTTGTATTATAACTAATATAGTAAAACTGACTTTGTAAAATGGGCAATAAAACAATGTAAGATAAAAGTGTGTATTGAAGCAGGTATAATATATAAACAGAAGTCGAGGCATCGACAATTTTGGCTATGTTTGCATGTTATAATGATCTGTGTATTTATCTGTGATTTTGTTATCAATAATTAGACACTAATAATTCCTATTAATACTAATTAGCAGATGAAAAACGCTAATAGTGAACCAGTTAATGAAGTAAATCAGTCTGAGCAAAATCAGGAAGATCAATATATAACTAGACAAGATATTGAGCACTTTATTGCTCAAGGGATAGCCAATGCTATTCCAGAAATTGTGGCTGCTGTTCAGAAACCTGCCAAACCACAATTAATTCCTAGTAAACGTACTCCGGAAGATAACGGCAGTAACAGCATAAATGGAGGCGGCAATCATCACGATCATGATCCGCAACAGGCCCCACTCCCTAAGAGAATGAAAGCTGCAACGCCTGGTTGCACTTACAAAGAATTTCTTGCCTGTAAACCCGCAGAATATGCAGGTAATGAAGGGGCAACTGCCACACTGCGTTGGTTAGAGAAAACCGAAGCAGTAATTGCAATAAGTAAATGTGCTGAGGAAGATCAAGTGATGTATGCATCAAACTTGTTCAACGAAGGGGCGTTAGAATGGTGGAACACGGTGCTACAAGCAAAAGGAAGAAGGGTGGCGTATGCGATGAATTGGGAAGAATTTAAGAGTCTTGTCGAAAGAAAATTATGTCCCGAATACGAGAAGGAACAAATGGCAAACAAGTTCCTGAGTCATCGTATGTTAAGAGTAGACTGTCGAGGATATACTTCAACATTCTTCGAATATGCGAGAGTGGTACCTTCCCTGGCTTCGCCAGAACCGGTACTCATTTCCCGTTATATTTGGGGATTAATTGGAGAAATCCGTAACATCGTTAAAGCTGCGAGACCACGCACGATTGACGATGCTGTGGAATTAGCTAATACCTTAACCGATGAACTAGTCCGCACCAGAGAGGAAGATCGCAAGAAGGAATTGGCTCAGAAGATTACCCAAGGATTTCGCGTGGGTAATAGTAATAATAAGTTCAAAAAGAGGGGAACAGGGCAATCCTCATCTCCTCCTTTCTGCAGAAATTGCAAGAAGAAACACTATGGACAATGCAATGTAATTTGCAACTTTTGCAAGGCAAGAGGACATCGTGAAGAAGACTGTAGAAGGAAAACAAGAATTTGTTATAACTGCAGAGAAACGGGACATTTCCAATCTGAATGTCCTAAGTTAGCTAAACCAGCAGACAGTAGAGCTAAAACGACCGAAGGAACTACTAGGAAAAATGTACGAGCATTCCAGCTAACCACTCAAGAAGCCGAACTCATTCCAGACGTGATAGCGGGTACGTTCTTAGTGCATAACGTTTATGCAAAAGTATTATTTGATTCTGGTGCAAACCAAAGTTTCATTAATACTGCATTCTGCCAAGCTCTTAACTTACCTCTAAATACCCTTAGGCAGATTATACAGTCGAAACGACAGATGGAAATTTTGCCAACATAGACAAGGTTTTGCAAGAAGGAAAGATAGAATTATTAGGCCATAAGTTTTCTGCAAACCTGTTACCCATGAATTTAGCCGGATTTGATGTAGTATTAGGAATGGATTGGTTAGTCACCAACCATGCTCGAATCCTGTGTGATAAGAATTCCGTAGAAATCCGTACCCCCACAGGAGAAGTAATCCTAATTACAGGAGATAGACCTCGAAAGCCACTGAAATTCATTTCAGTAATAAAATTGGCTAGTTATTCAAGGAAACAAGAAATGGTGTATATGATTTCTGTAATCATTAACACTAAAAGTAAGGAACTCCAGGACATCCCTATAGTTTCAGAATACCCAGATATCTTTCCAGAAGAATTACCTGGGTTACCACCGGATAGGGAAGTAGAGTTTAGAATTCATTTAATTCCAGGTACTACACCAATAGCTAAGACACCTTATCGATTAGCACCTACCGTAATGCTAGAATTGAAAAAGCAATTAGATGAATTACTAAGCAAAGGATTTATACAACCTAGTTCATCCCCTTGGGGTGCACCAGTGTTGTTTGTGAAAAAGAAAGATGGATCAATGAGAATGTGTATCGATTATAGGGAATTGAATAAAGTTACAATTAAGAACCGATACCCATTACCTAGGATTGATGATCTTTTTGATCAATTGCAAGGAGCTAGGTATTTCTCTAAGATAGACTTAAGATCAGGATATCACCAGCTGAAAGTGCAAGAGGAGGACATACCTAAAACTGCTTTCAGAACTAGGTATGGTCATTATGAGTTTACAGTCATGCCCTTTGGATTAACAAATGCTCCAGCTGCATTTATGGACATGATGAATAGGATCTGTAAACCATACTTGGATAAATTTGTGATCGTTTTCATTGACGATATACTCATTTATTCCAAAAGTTAGGAGGAACATTGTGAGCACTTACATACACTCTTAACTTTGTTAAGAAAGGAAAAGCTTTTTGCCAAATTCTCGAAGTGTGAATTCTGGCTACAAGAAGTTCAATTTTTAGGTCATATGGTGAATCACGAAGGAATTCACGTAGATCCTGCTAAAATAGAAGCAATCACGAATTGGAAAGCTCCACAAACGGCTATGGAAGTTAGAAGTTTTCTAGGCTTAGCTGGATACTATAGACGATTTATTAAAGATTTCTCTAAGATAGCTGTACCTTTGACTAAGCTAACCTGTAAAGCCGTTAAGTTCGAATGGGGAACTAAACAAGAAGAAGCCTTCAGGATTCTAAAGCACAAATTAACGAATGCTCCAATTTTAGCTTTACCCGAAGGAACCGAGGATTTTGAAGTATACTGCGATGCTTCAAAATTAGGATATGGATGTGTGTTGATGCAACGCAAAAAGGTAACTGCGTATGCCTCTAGGCAATTGAAAAAGCACGAAGAAAATTATACGACTCATGACCTAGAGTTAGGAGCCATAATTTTTGCTCTTAAGATTTGGAGACATTATCTGTATGGAAGTAAGTTTACTATCTATACGGACCATAAAAGTTTAAGGTATATATTTGGGCAAAAAGAGTTAAATATGAGGCAAAGAAGGTGGATGGAGATCTTAAGTGATTACGACTGTGATATTCAGTATCACGAAGGAAAGGCAAACGTAGTCGCAGACGCCTTAAGTCGTAAGTATCATGAAAAGCAAAAGCGAGTCCGTGCTCTTAGGTTAAATCTACAATTAGATTTAATGGAACAAATAAAGAAAATTCAAGAAACAGCAATCAAGGACGATGCCGAAGGAATGAAAGGTTACCTAAAGGAATTAGAACAAGGAAAAGATGGAATTTGGAGATTCCACAAGAAACGAATTTGGGTACCTAAGCAAGGAGAATTAAGAAATAAGATTTTAGAAGAATCTCATAAATCTAGGTATACTGTACATCCATGAAACAATAAGATGTACCAAGATTTAAGAAATAATTTTTGGTGGATAGGAATGAAAAAGGATATAGCCAAATACGTATCTAAGTGTCTAACCTGTTCACAAGTTAAAGCCGAACATCAGAAACCTTCAGGACTACTACAACAGTTAGAAATGCCTGTATGGAAATGGGAACTCATAACAATGGATTTTGTTACTAAGTTACCAAAAACCAGAAAAGGTAATGATGCTATTTGGGTAATTGTGGATCGATTAACCAAATCAGCTCATTTTCTACCAATGAAGGAAACCTTTAGCATGGAAAGGTTAGCCAAGTTGTATGTAGATGAAGTAGTATCCTTACATGGAGTCCCACTCTCCATTGTATCGGATAGAGATAGTCGTTTTACTTCCCGTTTCTGGACAAGTTTCCAAGAAGCAATGGGAACTCAACTTAATTTAAGTACCGCATATCATCCTCAAACAGACGGACAAAGTGAAAGGACAATACAAACCCTGGAAGACATGCTCCGAGCATGTGTAATTGACTTTGGTGGTAATTGGGATAGCCATTTACCATTAATTGAATTCTCCTATAATAATAGTTATCATTCGAGCATCGAAGCTGCTCCATTCGAAGCACTGTATGGACGCAAGTGCAGAACTCCCGTATGTTGGGCAGAAATAGGAGAGAGTCAATTATCAGGTCCAGAGATTGTGCAAGAAACTACCGACAAGATATCACAAATCAAGGAAAGACTGAAGACTGCTAGAGATCGTCAGAAGAGCTATGCAGACAATTGCCGCAAGCCGTTAGAATTCCAAGTCGGTGACAAAGTACTATTAAAAGTATCTCCTTGGAAAGGAGTAGTACGATTTGGTAAGAAAGGAAAACTGAGTCCAAGATATGTCGGACCATTCCCAGTGATCCAACGAATAGGACCAGTAGCTTATCGTTTACAACTACTAGAAGAATTAGCTGGAATACATGATGTGTTTCATGTATCCAATCTCAAGAAATGTTTATCAGACGAATCCCTGGTAGTACCTCTTCAAGATATAGAGGTAAATGAAAAGCTGAAATCCGTAGAGAAACCCTTACAAATAGAAGACCGGAAAATCAAGTTTCTCAAACACAAACGACTAGTACTAGTGAAAGTCAAATGGGAATCCAAGAGAGGACCAGAATATACTTGGGAACTGGAATCAGAGATGAAGCGAAAGTACCCTCATCTATTTCAGTAAATCTCGAGGACGAGATTTTTCTCAAGGTGGGGAGGATGTAACAACTGCCACTAAAATCAATAATTAGGACAATAATTAGTCAATAAGAGAACCCTAATTGAGACACCCAAGTAATTCTGCACTAACCCTAAAATTTTCAGAACAATCAGAATCCGGATTAGGGCCCCTAAAACTCGAGGGGGGCAAACCCTAGTTTAATATTTATCTAAAATTAACGTTGCACAGTTCTGATTGGTTGAAAAGTTGAGTCACCAAGGCTAGTCCCGAGCTAGGCAGCCTATGAAATAGACTGCTTAGCTTACGGACCGTAAAGGGTCAGGCTTACGGTCCGTAAGGGAGTCCCAAAACTTGCTATAAATAGCCGACATTGGCATTAGAATTCTGGTGTTAAAACGTTGCACAAACCTTCTGTGAACGTTGAGTTATTCCGAAATCAGTCTAAACACACACACACGATCACGAGGTGTTGCCGCAATCAGGGTAATAACTCGATCACTATTACGATTCAACGTCTGATCGATTATAACTATCCAACGATTGTCCGAGTGCTGCTCAAATTGAGCTTATACTTTGTTAATCATTGTGATTTCAACTTGAATGTTTGAGTGCTGTTCGAATTCGGACTATGCTCTGTCATTCGTTGTGAATCCATTGAATTATTAAGTATCGCGCTTGATAATAGTTGTGAGGGTTTAAATCTCGTGAATTGACGTAACTGCTGAATTAGTTACTAATCCCGTTTGTGTGTGTGCATTGTTATTTAAATTAGGTTAACAGGCTAATCAGTAAAGCTTATACTCTGCTCGTAAATCTGCAATATGAGTCATTCCCCTTTTATAAACTCTTTTCTCACAGTTTGTGAGTCATTCTCTTTTTATCAACTGTTTTACAAAACTCCAAATTATTTTCAAAGTTATAGTTACAGTGATTAAGTCTATGTAATCACCAAGTTACAGCCGGTATGTGGGGTTTTGTATACATTACTTGTTTCCCGTCACACTTGGACAAACGGGTGGCCAAGGGGTGATCTGACCACAGTCACAGACACCATTGGACAAATGGGCTAGCCAATGGATGGTCGAGTGACAAATACTGTGGGTAGTTGGTTTAATATCAGAAACATTGTAATTCCCCTTAATACTGTAGATTATAACAAATGTGTCGTTTTCAGTAAACTGAATGATTCACTCAGTATTTCCCCCCTGACAAAACCTTTTTCAAACATGTTTCAGGTGATCTGGTATGAGCAAAGAAAAGTGCCGTGGAGCACTCCCAGCTTAGAAAAGTGGCTCAATGTAAATAAATAAATGAACATGTTTTGAAAATAAAGATTTCCCTGAGAAATCACATTATTGTAAATTTCGGGAATTTATCCCTAAGTTATGAAACGAGCAGTTTAAATTATTAAAAGATCCTGTTTTAAAAAGACTTCCGCTGTCGCCTAAATTAAATACCACGGGATTCCTGTCCCGCCGCTCCTGCAACGGGTCAAACCGGGTCGGGGGTCGTGACATACACCTTCTTTAACGAGAGCCCGGGAAAGGGTTGTACTTGTCCACCTACATTTAGCATAGGAATCACCCTCACCGACAACCTCTTGCGTTCTCATCTTAATCTAGAGCAATTAAGGTATCTCAGGCACTTTGGGGTTGTTCCATCCAGTAAGGAACCGCCCGATCCAGATAAGTTCCTTAAAAATAGACGAAGCTTCATAAACAGCCTTTAGACACGGGGCCGTGCCCAGGTTAACACGTCCCCGTGTCCACCGAAAGATTCCTTTCTGACTTTTTGTCAGAATACGGACAAAATGTGTCAGGATCTGGCCTGCACACCGGGCCGTGTCCAGCCGACACGGGGCCGTGTGCAGCGTGCTGTCGTTTTCTATAAATGCAGCCAAGAATCCTGCACATTTGGACCATTCTAGGGACAGAGATTTGGTGGGATCTTCACACATACCATCCTAGGTATTTTCTAAAAGAAGGTTCTCAACAACCATCTTGTGCTTTCCTCTCTTGTCCATTACCTTCTTCTCCATTTTTCTACCTCAACACCTCCATTAGAGCTTGAGATCACCATGATTCCAAGCTTTATTGTGATGTTTGTTAGGTTTTTGTTCAAGGATTCTTGTTAAAAATAAGTTTTGCAACATTGTTTTAAGTTATTTCTGCTCAAAGATGCTTTAAAAGTTGGAATAATAATTTAAAACTCTAAGATTTCTTGTTCCAAAAATCTGCAGAAAGGTGAAAAGGAGCTGTGCTCATTTAGCACGGGGCCGTGTCCGGGGTTACTGTTTCATTAAAATGAACTCTTTTCCGTTTATTTTCGTAGAATGTCAAGCCAAAACAGTGTAACCTCTTCTTCGCACTCCAGAAACAGTCCAAGGGAAAGAAGGTCTTGAATTGAAGCAACTCTCGTACGCTACGTGATGGCATTACGTGAAGCTCTTGATGAGATGACATCGGTAGAGGAAGTCCTCATTGACCGTATAAATTATCTTACAGTGGGGTTGGAAAACAGTTTTCAGGAAATCAACCTCTTGCACCAGAGGTTGAACATTCTTGTGACACCTCCCATGGAACCAATCCTCCCTCAAGAAGATTGTAACCTAGCACTTGGAGTCAACAATCCTACCGGATGGGTTGACATTCCAGCGGAGCCTCCTCTTGATCTACAAGAAGTCCCGGTGGAGGTTGCACCCCCTCAAACCAATTCCAATGAGCCCGCCTTTCTTCTCCGTAGGGAGATAGAAGAATGGCTCGTCGACGTGTGAGGGACCCATGTCCGGAGGAAGAAGTTCTTCAAGCCACATCCAACCGAGAGAATTAACTTTTCGGAAATTTTGCTAATATAATAAACTTTAGACTAGAACTTCTTGGTTTAGACTTCTTGTGTTTCTTTTGACCTATTTATCTAGAATTTTAACTTATTAGGATTATTATGTAATTCTCTCTATTTTAAATGAATGATGGGTTTAGTTAAATTGGTGTTTGGATGATGTTGTAATGGGTAAAACACACTTGGGATGGTGAAGGATACCAAGGGAAACTTGAACCAGCACCCCATGCACAAAAACAAGGCCACCCGACAATTTTTCTTCATTACAGCAAGTTCAGCACGGGGCCGTGCTCAGCCAACACGCCCCGTGCCCAACCATCTGCAGAAAATACCCAGTTTAGGTAACTGGACACGGGGCGTGCTCACTGAACACGCCCCCGTGCCCAGGCTTCTGTTTCTTTTTACTAATTTCTGTTACTGGCGATATGAACACGGGGCCGTGCCCGGACACCATGGGGCCGTGTCCAGACGCCCAGTAACATAAATTTTTGGTTTTTCACACCTTTTTACACATTCAATCAACCTAAAAACTTATTTTTGGGACACATTCAGGACAATGTGTAATTTAAGTGTGGGGGGGGGGGATGCTAAAACCTTGAATCTTGCAAGTCCTAATTACAAGCCTTACACAAAACTCTATTGGAACCGCTAAACACCCCAAATTTTTTCAAAAAAATTTCATTTTTTTACTTGTCTAGGTTTAATTTGGGAATTTCAAGTTCTAAAAAGGTTATATTTTTACAAATTTACAACCGATAGCGTCGTGATAAAAAGAACCAACATAAGAAAATTATGAAACGACATGACAAATCTAGTTAAAATTTGATTATATATACTTGATCACATAAAAACCTATTCCCACAAAAAGTGAGTTTTGAGCCTTTATTGAGCACACAAATATAAATCTTTAAACTAAATGCTCATTTTTCGTTTCTTGTGCGAATAGCCGTTTGGTTCTTACGACTCTAGAACTTGCCACGACGATACATTCCCGGTCCTTACCAACTTAAACCCGAGTAAGTAAATGATGGAGGCATTAGGACTAACCCTTTTTATTTCTACACCATTATTTTTCTTTTTTTTTTTTACTACCTACCCAAAATCCCCCTAGTTAACCCCTTTGAGCCTAAACCTTTTCATTTCTTAACCCAAAACAAACACCTTTTTACCCACCAAAACCCTTTTCCATTTTAAACCCTTTATTTTAGTAACAAGCTCGGTTTTTCTTATGACTTCCTTATCAAAATAATAATAATAATAATAATAATAATAATAATAATAATAATAATAATAATAATAATAATAATAATAATAAATATTTTATATGATGAAGCCAAAAGAAATAAACAAACAAGTTTATCAAAAAGAACTTTGTTTGAAGAATTGCTTCATCAAAATAAAAAGTTGTAAAAAAATAAAAATAAAAAGTCTTAAGAAAACTGATGTTTTTTACGCCTTTCGCCCTTTTCTACTAACCACTAACCCAACCACCTACCTTTAACCCAAGCCTAACCCTTCCCCCAAAAGTCCTCTTGATATTTACAAAGGTGTATAGTTAAAAATGAGGAGGATTGATTGCTTGGCAAGCTTATGGTAGGAGTACGTTCCATGCCGCTCTCGAGTGTTTCACCAAAATACATCTTCGGCCGAGTGTTGAGTGATCTCCCGTGAGGTATGTGAGCTTGTATATAAATGGAATTTTAAAAAGGCATGTTATGCCCTAATAAGTAATTTATCTTATGTAATGTTTTAAATAAATCATGACGAATAGGATTGTAAATAAATAAAAGTAAAACTTAATAAAGAATCTTGGAAATCCCGACACTCTATGAAAAGCCCAAAAACCTTCTCTTCTACCCGTTCCATTTGGGAGTGTAAAAGCCACATTATAAAGAGTTTTGCTTCAGGAGAAGCAAAGATTCAAGTGTGGGGGTATTTGATGTGTGCAAAATGCAACATATAAATTACATCAAATGTGACATAAAACTAACCCCTTTTTAGTACTAATGTTGGAAAAGTATGTTTTTGTCTTCCTTTTTGTATTTTCAGGATTAAATGAGCTCAAATGAACAAAAGAAGCAAAAAAGCAGCTAAATCTAACATAAATACAAGAAAAGGAACAAACGTGGCATGCCCAACCCCCCGACAGCATCTTCCTAAGCAAAAACAAGAGAACAAAAGGCTGAACACGCCCCGTGCTCAGTGAGCACGGGGGCGTGCCCAAGTGTCTGCAGAAAAGACAAAGTTGTAGAAGCTTCTATCACCCACCACGGGGGCGTGCCCAGCGGACACGGGGCCGTGGTCAACTCTAAGATTCGCAGAATTTGAGGAAATCTTGATAGTACAGATACGCTTCTGCACACGGGGTCGTGCCCAGCGGACACGGGGGCGTGGTCAACTAATGCAGACAAACTGCAATTAATGAAAAAAGAAAAGATGGGTGGACACGGGGCCGTGTTCGGGCTTCTGTGCAGGCTATAAATAGTGGTGCTTGGCTCATTTGCATACCATCCCTTGGCAAACCACCTCTCTCACACTTCACCCACCCACCACCACCATCACAACACCATCATCCACCACCATCATCCATCATCCATCATAGAGTGTGTGAGTAGTCTAGGGATCCAAGATTGATCGTAAGAGTTCTTGACAATCAAAGGCCATGTTTGCCTAAGTCTCTTACATCACTTGGTGAAGACAAGTGTCTAGTGTAATACTTTTTTATTTTTAATCTTTTCACACTTTTTATTTGGTTATGTATTAATGACTTTAATAACTAGTTTCTTACGTTGAAGGTGAATCTTCCTTATCATTTGCCCGTGGTGTCTTGGCATTATTTTACTAGTCTATATAAAATAAAAGATTTTCACCATTCATATCTCCACGGTCTATATGGAGATATGTTAGCTATCTGGTCGGGGGTTAAGGGAATGCTTTGGTAAGAGTCTTGCCTTGTTCAGTGTATAGATCCTGCAAGGACCTGGGTCAAATTTAGTAGGACCTCCTTCAATACCCACTGTTATTGGATGGCGGGGGTCCAAACTCTTTGATCCCCTCTTATGTAAGCTACTATTAATACTTTAACCCGGCTATTTAGGACTATATCCCTGCTGACTCAGACTACTTAGCCGAGGGTAACGTCACATTCAAAAGAGGGGCCTACCACATTACGCATTAATAACTTAATTAATTATCTTTCAATAATCCAACCCTTTAGGATTGTATCCTTGCTGACTCAAACTACTGGGTTGAGGGTAACGTCACCTTCAAAAGAGGGGCCTACTACAATAACTAAGATAATCTCTTAGAAAGTGCAAAAGTGCGGAAATAATCAAAACTTACACTAAACACGAGTCGGATCCAAGTGATTCATCTTGTCTATCTGTTTTTACTTTTATTCTTATTTTCAGCATTTTTAGTTTTTATTTTCTAGTTTAACATCTTTTTCTAAACTTTTGATTTGATTAGACGTTGAGGATAAACCTGTATTAAAAGCTCTTGTGTCCTTGGACGACCTCGGTATCTTACCTACACTATACTACGCTCACGATGGGTGCACTTGCCCATATGTGTGTTTAGTGTTAGTAAATATCGTGTTTTATAAATTTAAAACTTGGCTAAAAAGTGTTAAAGGGCTTAAAATATATATTAAAAACTATACGACACTTCACACGCATCAAAGATTGATAAGGAAGACGTGATTGTTGAGTTCAAGAGTACAATCACGTAGGATAGAATTGACAGCGACGGTTCTTGCAGTGGCAACTTCAACATCGAACGTCATAAGGAGATGGCCGTGCTTACGATTAAGGAGCTTTTCGAATTCTAACGATACAAATCAGTTATCTGCTCCAGTATCAAGCAAACACAAAGCGTATATACCATTCACAAGGAACGTACCATTAACCACGTTGTTGTCTGCTTGAGCCTGGCGGGCGTTGATGTTGAAAGCACGTCCGCGGGCTATTGGCTGCTGCTGCTGCTGAGGCTGCTGCTGTTGATGTTGTTGCGGCTGCTGTTGTGGCTCTTGCTTCACCACTCTGTTAGGGCACATGTTTGCAAAGTGGTTAGGGATCACCACATGCAAAGCAAGCTCTAGCATGAGCAGCGGGTGCAGGAGTTGCTTGTTGGCCCTGGGGAGCAGGAAGGAGAGCTTGTGGTGCAGGAGCTTGACCTTGACCTTGACCTTGAGCTGGAGCTTGATGAGGACCAGTACGACAGTTAGCAGTAAAGTGGCCGTACAGGTTGCAGTGAACACAGAATCTTTAAGAAATCTCGGTAGGATGATGATAATACAGGTAGGGCAGAGCGGGTGAGGACCAGTATATGCACGCTTGGCTGGCGGTGCATTGGTCACCGGGGACACTACTTGGCGGTTCTGAGGCTGCGGTGGGGCGGAAACAGCTTGGAGCGGAGCGGCGGCTGTGACAGCGCAATTCTTGCTACTGTTGTTGTTGTTGTTGTTGTACTTTCTCTTGCGGCGGGAGGACTTGGAAGCTTGCGGTGCGACGGCGGTTTCAGCCGTAACTTGGTGAAGATTCTTGGAGGCTTTATCAAAGTAACCAACCGAACTCGCTTGTCGTTAATCTCGACAGCGAGCAGGAAGGTTTCCTCAATAGTTATCGTCTTCGCGGCTTGCACGAAATCAGCCACACAATCCAGTAAAGCACGGATGTATTTCTTGATGGTGATTTCAGGGGTAGTAACTTGACCCGGACAAATGACACTCAGCTGCTTTAAGCGGGCAGTTAGACCAGCGTTGTCGCCCCCCTCTTGCTTGATGTGCCAGAACTCGTCCTCCAGCTTCTGAAGCTCGTGGGGTGGGCAGAACTCTTTCATCATGATGTCTTCAACTCATCCCACGTAAGCCCATAGGCTGCATCATTTCCATGCTTGTTTCTTTCGGCAGTCCACCAGTCCAGAGCCCTGGACAGGAAAACGCCAGTGGCATTAACAGTGCAGAGATTATCAGGACAACAGCTTTGGCATAGGGTGACTTCGATCGAATCAAACCATTGAAACATGGCAGTAGGTCCATCTTCTCCGGTGAATTCGTTGGGTCCGCAGGCTTTAAACTGCTTGAAGCAAAAAGTAGCACGGGGAGAATCAGTCCTGGACTCGTCAGAGGACTTGCTAGCGTTTTCATTCAGCTCATTGACGATTTGCGGGATAACTTTCGCCATTTTCTTAGCGACGAGAGCAGCGATACGTTTGTCCTCGTGATTACGACAGGCGGAGCGAGCAGTGTGAGATCCAAATGACGATATTGTCTGCAATAGACATCGCCACAGGATTCAGACACTATATGTCGAATCTCACCTCACAACATACTTAATACCACTAAAGCTTAGTAACACGTCTACACATAAGCACGTAATCAAGTAGGCACATAATCCACAGAAGCACGTAAGCACGTAGAGTACAAAAGCACATGATGCACATAGAACACAACAACCATGAGGACACATTATATTTTGCACGTATTCACCCTTCTATATTGCACATATTTACTTATCATTCGCAGCTGCGTAAAGCGATCGAGAGTTGCGAGTGCGATTAGCGTGGTTGCTAGTAAGATAGCATACGATTCGTTGACGTTTTAAGATAGACGTGCAGTGCGAGTCGGGTGTGTCGTTCAAAGCGAAGAGCGTATAAATCACCAAAATCAAAACACGTAAACAGATAAAACCACATAAAACACATAAAATTCTCACATAAAGCAACAAATTTCAGAGTTAGCGGCGGTGAAATCCAGAATCGAAACACATAAAATCGAAAATAGATTGTCTTGGGTGTTTAGATATCGACTACCCAAAGTGGTTCGACTATTGACAAAGATTTCGAGCACACGTTTTAGCCTAATGGACTGTGCTCTATCACCGGCGTACGGTGAATGGCACGCATCTTTTCGGTTACAACGTGACTCAAGTCGTTGGAGTCCGTCGAGACTTTGGTGAGAGTGTTGTAAAACCAAAATAGAGAGCGGAACAAGTCACCAAGATTCGGGTTCCACCCCTAACATAACGACTACGTTCCTATTTGTGTGATAGAGTCACGAGATAGAGGGAGAAAATTGCGTCGAAGTACGGATTCATTCCTGATTCAACGCAAATTCTCTTGTTTATAGTAAAAATTGCGCGTCGAACAAGCGATCTGATCGAGAGTTTGCGGTTTTCACACCTATTCTCGATCTAATCACTCGTTCATTTTTTAAAATAGTGCTGTGCAACTGCCTTAGGAAAGGCAGAGTGATAGAGTATAGCATGATTGCGAGTCGATCGAATAGTAGAAATAGGCTCGTGCGGAACCCCTACCGAGTTTGAATAAGGCGGTCTGTTGGTACTTAGACTATAGACTAGGTCGTTTCTAAGACATCGACCCGGACTAGGTCGAGTCTTGCCTAATTCCCTATAGTTATGGCTCTAATACCAATCTGTCACACCCCAACCGATGGCGGAAAAATCGGGGCGCGACACTGAGCGAAACAGATTGTCCAGGAGAAATCCATAACAACTAAAATTACCAGATATTTAACATTATGTCCCATACCATAATATATCAAATAAAAGCAGTTATTACAGACATTGTTTTCTCAAAGACAGATCAAATGTTCCGACAACTCATATTTTATTAGATTCGTTTCTAGACTCCATCCTAGCATGATTTCAGCAAACATCAAGCAAAAGCATCCTAAACACCTGTCACATACGTTAAAATAGAGGTCAACACACATAGTGCAAAGGTGAGCATACAAGTTTAGTAGTATAAAAGATAGCGAAAACGTTTTACGCATAACCAGCATGAAACATGTAGCAAAGTGAAGCTAGTAGGTTATCGACAATGAAATATGCACAGACGTGACTGCGAGTTGTAGAATGCGCAACACATATCTCCATTGGGACACGTGAAGTAAAGCCCTTAACAACCCCTGTCCACGACAGGTGCTGAGTCCAAACTATAGTACTATCGTTGCTAAGTTGTCAGGCAACAATCACTGTGTAAACATAACATACCAGCATTCATCGAGTAACACGTATAACATGCAGTAACGGTTAGCGTATAAAAGTGTTTGCGTTGTGTGTCGATTGTGATTTAAATATAGGTAATGTATGTAACACCCAAGAGTGCGTAAAGCGAAAAGGGATCGAATATACTCACATATCGTGTTTAGTAAATAAACACTCTCTTGGATTGAAGGGAGCGCTGAGAGATTAGCCCGAACAGTTAACGGTAGCATAAGCAAAGAACGACGCGTAAAACGGTGCAAGTGAACTTAGTGACGAATGGTCATCCGGTCGGATGGCCATTCGGTAGGATTGACATTCGTTTGGGATGGATGTGTTTGTGTATGATGGCTTTGAAGTTTTCGTTGTAGCATTTTGAAAACAGAGAAGTATCTCTACCTTTCAGGTCGTTCGATCGGATAACGATCCGTCCGGCGAGGCATTTCTCAGAGAACAAGTTCACAGCAGGATTGTCATTCGATCGGATGGTCTTCCAATTGGATGGCAATCCGTTAGCAACTGATGATCTTTGGAAATTATGAAAATGTTTAAGTGTTGGAGACCAAGTGCAATCCGATCGGATTGTGCCATCCGATCGGACGGCAATCCGTTCCATGACCTGATCGTTTTGAAAACTTGAATATTTTGCTAAGTCTGAAAAGTCCGCGGTTTGATCGAGATGGTATGACAACGTGTCAAACAACGGGAACTCCATCAGTCCCAAGTCATCCGATCGAACAGGAATCACCCTAATCCGACCAGTTAACTGTTCTTGACGATTGTTCATGTTTAACCCGAAATCGATTGTCTCCTTGATAGGAATCAGATCTCAGTTCGACACTTCACTAGAAACGAGTAGAAGGCCTGAATAAGTTCCGATTCTATCGGTTTTGAGTGCATTGAGTGTAAAAGAGTTGAAAAAAAGTTATGAAACCATCTATCAACCCTTTTAACTTTGAAAACGTTTACATCTCGATGAAATTAGTTATTAATCATATTGAAATCACTTAGATCTGAGTTGTTCTTGGTGGAATGAGGCCAAATCTTGAAGTTCATAAGAACCCCATGATGACATCATCCTAGAACACCTCAAATCCGCTGATTTCACGGTTAAAAGTGAAGATTCAAAGGTGAAAATGATGAAGAAGCGTGTGTAGATGATGTATGTACAAAATTTGAGTTGAATACTTACAAGAATCGCGAGAAATCGAGAGAAGAGAGGGCTGGAGGCGCTAGTCGAACGATAGAGCTGTCACATCATTGTTTGTGATGTGACAGGGGGTATTTATAGGTTGCCAAAAAAGGAAAGGTGTGCACAAGTGTCGGATCGGATGGCAAACCGCCGATCGGATGGCCATCCGATCGGATGGGCATCCGTGATCGAATGGTCATTCGATCGATGGTTTGCCGCGAGTAGGTTTCGACATTTCATTTTGCGTGTTGAGTGTTGCGATGCGTTTAAGCGAGTATCGATGCAATAGTATTAAACAGTAGCTACAAATGACCTAACCGACACTCACATAAATAATCTTGCGTTTAGCGTTTGCGATTAGTTTGCGTTGCAATAGAGTTGCGATTGCAACTTCGATTAATCACCACCAAACATAAGTAAACATGCACATGTAACACATAAGTAGCAAACACACGTAAAACAGTATCCAGAACACATAATTCGAGTTGCGATGCGATAGCGATAAGTCGATAAATAGATGAGCGATTAACATGCGATCAAACCTCGATTGTCATAGATACTCCACATAATACAACTAAAGCAAACGAATAATAGGATTCGATTACATGTCACTGTGTACAATCAATAGTTAAGCAAGGAGTGACAGATCGCAATTAGTAATCTTTTCTTCCTTTGACTTTGACTCTTACTTTGACTTTCAAAACACGGGGTGTTACAAGTGGTGGTGGTGGTGAGAATGGGGGTCTGTGCTTCTTTTGTAAGGTCAAAGGATTTATTAATTTAATTATTTTATTTAATAATTTGTTATAATAAAACTCATAATGACTATTTTGCCCCTGAGGAAAAGGACAAAAGACAGAATTTAATTTATGAAATATGAGCTGATTTCATTTTCGGACCAAAATGGCAAAAAAATGAAACAATAGGGACCCAGATGTAAAAGGTTTCAAATTTGGACTAAAAGTGGTAAAAGTGACCAAACCTCAGAGACCAAAATGACAGTTTACTCTAAAAAAATTACCTAGATATTTAAAGCCTAAGATGAGAAACAGTTCTGGTATATGATTGGGGTGTTACATCAATTGGCAAATCAATGAATGCCATGTGGCATCAACAATAAAAGAGCAAATAGCGTTGTGGTTTTGTTATAGTATGGACAATAAGGGGACCTGAGTTCTAACTTCATCCTTCACAATTTTTGTTTTCTTTAGATGTTTAATTTAACAACCCTATACTTTTTAAAGTAAATCTATAGTTTCTAAGTTTTATTATTTTTTTCCTTTGGCGAACAAATTTTTATCAACGTTTTGATATATATTTTTTTGTTGAGATTGTGTTATGAGTTGTAATGTATAAGCAATCAAAACATAAATGTACATGTTATCACAACAAAGTTGTAATGTATAAGCAATCAAAATATAAATGTACATGTTATCGCACCAAGAATAATTCGGGTTGTTACGCCGCAACGCACATGAGGTATAAAACCAGTTTTTTTTAAAGATAGCATATACAGGTACTTTAAAAGATTAACACAAGAAAACAGTGGCGGACCCGGGAATTTTTTCATGGGGGTGCAAAATATTTTTAAAGATTTTAGGCCCTTAGCTATATAACAAAAAAGTCGGTTTATATCGGGTCGGATCGGAAGATGATTCAACCCCTTTACTCTTGATAAATTGCATTATAACTTCCCCTACTCATGGCTCCTAACTTCCTATCAAATATAAGACAACAAACCCATTTAAAACAACAGTAAATACTTAAAGTCTTAAACAATCATCAACCATACTTCATAATTTTCAATTTCAATTTTCAAGCGCTAGTTTTAATTGTTGATTACTTGTACTAAACATTTAAACAAAAAAAAAACTTTTACTAAAACAACAAAATCACCCTACTAAAGTCTACAACACACACACACAAAAAAAAAAAAAAAAAAAAAACACAATAAAACACATAAAATTTCAAACCCTTTTAACATCTCTTTTTCTCCTAAAAATACACATAAAACAACAAAAAACAACATAAATGAACGAAGCATACCAGTGTGGTTTCAGATTCCGGTGATTGCAGGTGGTTGGAATTTCGATTTTCTTGCGAAAAAAGGGTTGCCCTCTATGTTGTTTGCGTCACTGGGAATCAGAGCGGGAGCCGAGAATTGGAGAGGGCGGTTAGGTTGGGTTATTTTATGTACTTCAAATTTGATTAGGTTGGGTTTGGCCTTGGGTTAATTACAATGGAATCTTTATTGAGCTAAATTATTAAGTGAAAGTGATTAAGTTAAATTGTTAAGTGAAAGTGGTTAAAAATAATTATATAAATTAGGTTATATTTTATCAAAAATCAGTGTTAACAAATTTTTTTTTTTTTTTATAAACTCATAAGATTTTTTTTATGGGGGTAGTTGAAAATTTCGAAGGGGTACGGTTAAAAATTTTCAATAGGTATGGACAGAATTTTCCGTGGAATTTAACATTGAAAACTTTTTCTTTCAAGGTGTGCACCCGCCCACCCAGGCCTAAGGGTGGGTACGCCCGTGCAAGAGAATACAAATCAATTTTTTAAAGTCTTCGACTTTTTTAGGTAATTAGGTTCGACCCCAAAATGGTTATGCGACCATTAATTAATCTGTCTTTCATATTGTACGATTCCAGTTAACATGAAACTTTTTTAAACATGGTGTTTCTAAGCATACATGTTAATTGTTGAACATGTTTTATGGGCATTTTAAGACAGATTATGTTTTTTCTTGAGATCCACGTTATAAACATGTTTTATGACTTTATGTACATTTCCTCTTCAAGATACCCCTTTCTCATTGTAATATCACCCAATTCAACTTATCACCACCCAATCAGCATCCTAATCTAAATCTATCATTCAAAGCAAAACATTAACCATCAATGGAAGGAGACTCAAATCAACTAAAATCGAGCATCCATACAGACTTACAAACTGAATTACTTGTTCCCAATCATCATGATCGTAAGGGCGGTATGAGAACCATGCCTTTCATCATAGGTACATCAAATTCTCCCTTCCTTTTTCTGACTTACAACTATGATTCTAGTTTTGACTTTACTTTTGTTTTTGTTATTGGGACAGTGAATGAAGCATTTGAGAGACTTGCTAATTATGGATTAATGCCCAATATGATATTCTACCTCATGGAAGTTTATAACATGGAAGTTGTGTCTGGAACAAGCATACTTTCTATCTGGTCAGCACTTTCTAACGGTCTATCTATTTTTGGTGCTTTCATCTCTGATTCTTACTTGGGTCGGTTTCGGGTCATTGCAATCGGGTCTTTCTCCGCCCTTCTTGTAAGCCAAAACCATCCAGTTTTGCTCTTTCATCTTTCTTTTACAGTTTTATGTAATTGGATTGGATTGGATTGGATTGGATTGTAGGGGATGATTTTTCTCTGGTTGACTTCAGTGGTTCCGCAATTAACACCTTCTTGTGATGGACCCGACACCAGTTGCAACCCACCATCACTAATCCACCTGGTTTTCCTTTACACATGTTTCATTCTACTCTCAATCGGGTCGGGTTGTATCAGACCGTGTTCCATAGCCTTTGGTGCAGACCAGCTTAAACACCACCCAAGTCTAAGCAACGAGAGGGTCATTGAACGTTATTTTAACTGGTACTATGCTTCTGTATCGATTTCAACAATCATTGCTCTTACTGCTATGGTCTACATTCAAGAGCAACTTGGTTGGCAGGTCGGATTCGCAATTGCTGTGTTGATTATGCTTTGTTCTGCTCTTATGTTTGTTCTGGGGTCGTCTCTTTACGTCAAAGTGAAAGCCAGTGAAAGCCTGTTTACCGGGCTGGTTCAAGTTTTAGTCGTGGCGTTTAACAACCGTAGGATCCATCTGCTTCCTGATGACTGCTACAATCATAGTGAAGAAACGGACCAGGTTGAGCTAACCGACAACTTAAGGTATGGGAATTAGTACCAATTTGTTTGGTTAAGGGGACGGTATCCTGGTAAATTTTTTATTAATAGTTTAGCGCACCCAATTTGTAACGAAATCTCTAACAAGTGTCATTTGTGTTTTCAGGTTTCTCAACAAAGCGTGTGTTCTTAGAGATTTAAACCCTAATTCTTCGAAATTGGATCCATGGAGCGTGTCGACTATTGAAAAGGTGGAATCCCTCAAATCGCTACTTCGGATATTACCGTTGTGGTCCACAGGCATTCTAATATTCACAACCATGTCACAGACTTTCCCAACACTCCAAGCAAAAACAATGAACCGTCATGTCACCTCATGGTTCGAGGTCCCTGCTGCATCATTCAACATATTCATGATCATGACACTTACAATATGGATTGCGTTTTACGACTGTGTCTTGGCCCCATTTCTAGTAAAATACACACACCAGCCACGCGGGTTACATCCGAAAACCAGAATGGGAATCGGGTTGGTAATCGCAATCGTGGCTATGATTGTATCCGCAATTGTGGAAATCATAAGACGGAATAAAGCAGGTCTGAATACGACAGTTGACATGTCAGCAATGTGGTTGGTTCCTCAGTATGCTTTATTTGGTTTAGCGGAGGCGTTTAATTCGATTGGGCAGATGGAGTTTTACTATTCTGAGCTGTCGAAAAGCATGTCGAGTATAGCCATATCCCTATTCATGGTGAGCAATGCAATTTCAGGGCTCGTTGGAAGCCTTTTGGTTAACGTTGTGGATGCACTCACAACCAAAGGAGGTAACATAAGTTGGCTATCGAGTGACATTAATGAGGGTCACTTGGATTACTACTACTGGTTACTTGGTTTACTGAATCTCCTAAACTTTTTGTACTACTTAGTATGTTGTCGTGTTCATCGGAGTTCTTCATCGTCACAGAATAGGCTGTCACCTGAGCTCCGAGAAGGATCTGATTTTAGGCATTGAAGATCAATTTTGTTTTCTAACTTCAGTGTCTTAATACGATGTATTATTCAATAACAATATTAGTTATATTAGCATGTTTTAATAGGGCACTTAACATGAGATTTGACTATATAACGTGTCTAGATGGAGGCAGCCTAAATGACATGTCGGGGTGGAGGGAGTGATGGACCCATGAATTTTTTACATGGGACGGAAATTTTGGGGTTCAATTAGACTAAATTTTCGGTTCGGGTCGGATTGACTCGAGTTGGGTCATTTAGAAAAGGATAAATTAGACTAAATTTCATATGAATAATAGAAGTACGCCATTTTTATTAAAAATGCATAACGGAAATAAAATATTTCTAAAGTTATTATCTAAGGGTTTTTATTTTTTTGAAACCTAGTCAAAATATCATCTAAAGAGACATTTCTAAGCAAATCATTTTCAATAAAACAAATACAACTATCGCTCAAATTCTCATCATTAATCCAAGCACGCAAATTGGAGTTTTACATACTTCATTGGAGAAAAAAACTTCTCTCAAATGTTGTCGATGGTGTCTGTGAGGTGAATTTGATAAGGGGCGATTGAGATAAATGTAACTTTTTTTTTTTTTTGTCTTGGAGGACGTTAGGCCCATGTAGTTATACCATGGGTCTACCAATTGGTAAAGGTGGATAGTGGTGGGGATGAAACGGGATTAGACCATATGTAACCAAGAGAGAGGGGGCAAAAATGACATAGTTATTTTGTTTTATTTTATAACTTACAAATAAAAAAAAGAAAATCTTTTTACAATAAACGTACTTTCTTTTTTTTTTAAAGCTAATGAATACTACTTATTTAACAAAGGTAAGATCAATTTTTTTATGAAATATTATATTATATTATATTATATTATATTATATTATATTATTATATTATATTATATTATATTATATTATATTATATTATATTATATTATATTATATTATATTATATTATATTATATTATATTATATTATATTATATTATATTATATGGGTAAAGTTCTTGTAAAATAATCTTAACATACTAAACATACAAGTTGAAGGAAAACTCAAAAAGACAAGTTGGCATTTTTGTAATTATCAATAACTATCAAAGTTACTCTACAAATATACCTAAAAAAACCTAACCACTCCCCCCACCCCCAAAAAAAACCTAAACCCCCCACCCTACCCCCAAAAACCTAAACCCCCCCACCCCCCCCCCCAAAACCTAACCCCCCCCCTCCACCCCCCAAAAACCTAAAAAAAAACCTAACCCCCCCCCCACCCAAGCTAAAATGCTAAAAACTAAACCCCCAAAAAACCTAAAAAAATCTAAAAAATAAAAAAAAACACACAAATTATTTTTTTTTATTTTTTTAACATTTTTTATTAAAAAATCGCTACTTTTAGTAGCAGCCAAAAAAAAAATTTTTTTTTTTTTTTGCTAACGAAATGTAGCGATTTTTTAATAAAAAATGTTAAAAAAAATTTGTGTTTTTTTAGGTATTTTTGGTTGTAACTTTAATAGTTGGTGGTAATTACAAAAATGCCACCTTGTCTTTTTGGGTTTTCCTTCAATTTGTATGTTTAGTATGTTAAGATTATTTGTATTTGATCTTTTGCCTATATTATATTATATTATATTATATTATGTTATATTATGTTATATTATGTTATATTATATTATATTATATTATATTATATTATATTATATTATATTATATTATATTATATTATATTATATTATATTATATTATATTATATTATATTATATTCTTTTAAAAATGTAAAGAAAACTATCAAAACGAAACATAAATTTTAAAGCAACTACAAAGCACGATATCACAATAAAATATTACAAATAAAGTACCATAAGTCTAACATTGAAAACGAGAAGTTGGGAATAACCACTCTACATTACTAGTTAATAGTTTTAGGGTTTGAAATCTATTGATAAAAATTATTACTTAGGTTTTAATCATGGGCCATGTAGTGGGTTTGATAATGAGTAAATTTAATACTTGGAATAAATTTTATAAATGATTTATAGTATAGCCCAATAAAAGTTATATATGTATTATATATAAAAATAATAAATAAAAATATATAATTTTTATTCGAATTTCAAATCGAATCGAATCGACTTTGAAATAATAAATTCGTATTCGATTCATATGTGATTTAGTTGACTCGAATTGAATTGCATTGAATTCTTATAATCGAAACGAATTCTTGATAATTGAATCGATTTTAACCGAATTTCTAATTCGAAACGAATTCTGAACACCCCTAATCTGGATAAATCAATTTTAGATCCCAAAAATATAAATCAGGCAAGCAATAAAAATTGTACTTCATGTAATTAACTCTTGAAAATACATAAGTGAGCTCCCTTGGTAAGCTATTACCAAATGTCTTATGTTATTATAATAATGATGAAACACGTGTTGGTAAGAGATGTAAAAAAACTAAATGATTGAATATAGGGATTACATGAGAAAGGTTATTGTATAAATGGAATGAAGCGTACGAAGTTTGGGAGATCCTTGATTTGCAAGATTAATGGTTGAGATTAAGTGGTTCTAAATTTAGAATTCACAAGACTAAAAACAAGGGAAACAAGCCGGGAAAATGGTAAAACAGGACAATCCAATGTTCTTGACTCATAAACACACCTCCCCATTAATTTTTAAATGAATATAACTTTTTTCATACGTTAATAACTTTTTATAAAAATTACACGTATTAACAACGGGCATTTCATTATCTTTAAGTTGAGCAGCCTAATAGTTTTCTTAAAAAAATTTAATAGGATTTTGAATACCCATTACCTTACCTGATTACGTGATTTTGAATACCCATCACATGACTACGTGGTTAAGTGATTTCATTATCTATACTATTTTGACAAAATTGAAGTGCATGTCCTTTACGTTTACATTAAATTGCAATGTACGTCCTTTCTATTTAAAAGTTTCGGTTCACGTCCTTTACCTTTATATTTTGTTGCAGTGCACATCCTTTACCATAAACTTAGTTAGTTTTCTTAGTTAACATAAACACATGCCTAGCACATGATGGACATAATAGTCATTTTAAGAAAATAATAATAAAATATATAAATCCGAACCTTATTCATATTGGAGCCTTTATAGTAACCAAACCATGTCGAAATAAATTGTAAATCATGTTCATAAGAAAATGTAAATAAAATGAAAAAAATCAAATCATGACCAAAAAAATCTTAATCAAACATAGTAGCCATAACATAACATAATAGTACCAAAACAATTGATCAAACTGTTATGACAAAATCCATCCCCAAATGACCAAAAAACACAATTAGCCAAAAAAGGTATAAAACGTAAAATCATTTATTCTTGTCTACACCCATTTTACTTGTTTCAATACTCTTGTTATCCTTGTCAACAGTTTCTTACCCTTGTCAACTGGCTTCTTACCATTTTCAACAGTCTTCTTAGCTTTGTCAACTCTCTTGTTACCCCTATCAACAATTTTTTTCTACACCTCATTAATTATTTTCTTAAAATGACTAATTTACCCATCATGTTTTAGGCATGTGTTTAAGTTAACCAAGAAAACTAACTAGGTTTGTGGTAAAGGACGTGCATTGCAACAAAAAATAAACGTAAAGGACGTGTATTGAAACTTTTATACATAAAGGACGTGTAGTGCAATTGAGTGTAATCGTAAAGGGTGTGCACTCCAATTTTGTCTACTATATTATAATGTATGAGAGAATAACATTTTAAGATACCCGAAAAAATAAGAACTTTTTCTCACTTAATTTATAAACACACCCCTAAAAATGAGGGGAATTAGTCTTTTAAACAATAATTATATTTTAGCCCCCCATCTTATTACATTTAAATCCATAAGTTTAACATAATTATGGATAATTAGTTACACTTTTCTCCCTCCACAACAAACTTATAATTCTTTTTCGTATTCTTGTCATATCTTATAAACTATAATTGTTAAAAAAATCCAACAGTACCGTGACGACCTACTCATTTTTGTCGACGTTTTGATAGTTGTATTGGTGAGTATTGGCGTGTGGATTAAAACGTACAAGTAGATGATGCCTTAGTGTACAAGTAATTAAAGCCTAACCTACTTAGTCATTATTCTAAAACGTTAAATAGCTACAGCGGTTAAACCCTCAACTTTAATAAAATTATAAATATTAGTTAGTAGTTACACTTTATCCTCTTATATAAGATATACCACTAATAGTTTTTAAGTTTAAACTACCAAGGATGAAAAAAAACATGGGTAACAGTACTTGCATGTCCCAAAAAAGAAGTAGACATCTAATAGTTACAAAAAACAGTCATCATTTAGTCTACACAAACACCAGAAGCATTAGATTATAGATAATGTGTTAACCTGCATTAACCGGATCCACCTTTGATAAGATCAGGAGATTTCGTGAACATACAAATGTGAAATACAATGTGTCACCGAAATGAATGCCATTCTCCTTCATGAACATCGGCCAACCTTCGATAGCATACCTTACAGCATCTCCATTCTTCTGCCGCCTAATATTCATATCTATTGTTTTTCCATTCAAGTTCATCACTTTTAACTCATGCACTTTGTTTTTGAATCCTCCAATTCTTACAACATCAGCAGGCATTCTCTGCATGAACACCATAGTTGTATAAGAAAATTACCCTTATTGATGTTATACTATTTGTGTTTGTCATTGACTATTTTTAAAAATCATACCAAGCGGTTTTCTCCATTCTTTGTGAACTCATGAATACCAGTTTTGTGAACATCATTTATCCTTGCAACACCTTTTGGTTGCACATCCAATATCTTCAATGCTTTCCCATATCTCTTTGTATTTTCTTTAACCTTACGAAACATGATACAAATTTTATTATTAGACTAATATATTTAATCCCATCAGTTATAATAAACCTTCATCACTAAATGTTGTTAACTTAAGCTATACGTACCAAGCGGCTGTGTGTTCTCCGTCCAACAGTTGAGACTTCTGGCATTTCCACTTCTGATTCACATATCAGGCTTTTACTGTTCTCTTGATTACAACATTCTGAAATCTTTTTTCCTTTAGTTTTAAGCTGTTAACACAACTACTAACGTTAAATAACAAATGAACAAATATTAACTAAATATATCTAAATATATTAATGAAAGTACTCATCTATTATTTTGTTTAAAATAAGTATATCTGGTTTTGTTGGTTGGTTAGTCTCTTCTATGATCAAACTCTTTCTTCCTGCCTTTGACATTTGTTTTCCACCATTGTTCTTATTATCCTCTTCTTTGTTATGACCTTTAAGCATATGTATATGTTAATTAATAAAATCCACAAATTCTTATTGTAATTTTTTAAATCTATAGCAAGAATAGGTTATTATCTTACTAATTATTTGATCTGTTGAGTCATCATCTTCACAGAAATTCTGTTATACAATAAGATACCTAAATAAGTCATATTTACGTAAAATACTGTTATACGTTAATTTAAATTACTTACAAAGTTAACGTTTTTGTAGTATGTGTCTCTAGGTATTTCCAGCAGAGAGTTCTTCTTTGTTTGTAAAAACTACCTCAACTCCTCTACGATAAATTTTCAACTCAAATGTGACGTTGTCCGTCTTCTTCAACAAGAGTATATCATCGTCTTGTATTGCAAGATTATGAAATAACTTCGGACAACCTTTTGTAAAAACATAATTATCATTGATTTTGTCCGTCTCAACGTTCCAAGTCTGACCTGCTGCATAAATTTTGTAACAATCTTTGACTGGCGAATAAGCGTAACAGTTTGTTACGTAAACTTCAGGAATCACCTGAAAAGTTTTGTAATATTTTATTGTTGGATATATATGTATACCATTTATTTTAAAACTATAACAAAATAAATCTTAATTTAGTCATGTTAGTAGACTTACTATAATCTTTAAAATGCCGTAACGGTTTACCATCACAAAAGATTCACCACATATGTTTTCCACGAAACAATTGATTTCAATGTTTTTGTCTTCGATTATCCTTTACCGCAATAACGTCTTCTTTGGCAACTCAAGCTCCCTTATGACATTACTCCATCCGTCAGTGATAACGGATTCCCCACTTACACTTCTCAAAGAAACTGGCCAACTTTTTCCACTTTCATGATGTATCATTATTTTTTTCTTTGCCAATAATTTCCATATATGTTCTTAACAAACTCAATTGGAAGCACCTACGGTTACATTTATGTTATACATTTTAGTTAATAAAAGATATATAGAATTGTTTGTGAACATTGTAGCATACCAGTTTTAACGATGATTGATCTTCTAACGAAGCGACACATGACGAGCTCATTTTTAAATACCTGTAATATACAATATATTTTAGAATCATTTACTACTGAACATTAAGTCATACATATTTGTTCATAGCGATATAAAAATTACGTGTTAAGTAATATTAGATAAAAATTTTTGATAACTATCACTTTATGATTGTTATATCTATAAAATTTAAACTGTTATAATGTCAAAAAATTTTTGCATTATTTATAATCCACATATAAACAATACTAAAGGAACTGTTATCAGATGATCATATCTGATTACAAATAAAGAATGATTCATTGTAGAATATTAGGCTATACATATATTGTAATTGATGAGCAAAAATATAAATACATAACTTTAATAAAATCGTATGTCAATATAGGTGAAAAAACAATAATGTAAATCATAAATTTTATGCAACAACCAAAACCATTAAATCATCCAAATCAAACTATAAACCAAGAAAATCAATTTTTTGATAAGTATATCAACAGAATCTTTCAACCAAATCACACTATTAACCCATAAAACTAAAGTTCCAAGCACATGCAATACATATAATCCCTTTTAAATATACATAAAACACTAATAATTGAATTTCTTTACAAATAGTTAAACTCCGATTTCAACTCTATTTAGTCATTAGTCGGTTCAAAGAAACAAAATCTTATGAGTCATTTGTAGTAATAAAGACAAGTTCAGTTGATAAATCAAGATAACAATCGGCGTAGAAGTGATCAGAGATGTAATCGGAAATTTACCTTTACTAATTCTTCAACCGCCGTTTGGGTGGTTCTTGAGCTTTGTGAAAGAAGGTGAAGGGAAGTTGCAGAAGATGTAGGTGATATGATTGTATGATTTTGAAAGATATTGTAAGAGGTAATTATTTTTATTTTTTAATTCAGTTATTTCATAATTAACATTCACCTTTATTTTTTTTCTATTTCCAATATTCACTCTAATAATTTACATAAATTCTTAATTCGTAAATATTTGTATAATTTATTTGGTAATTTGTTTGGTAAATATTTGATAATATACCACTACGATTGAATCAACGTATATATGTCTTCTTAATATATATTTGGAAATAGAAATCTGCCGAAATTTTATTTAAGTTTTTAGACAATTGTTTTCGAATTATAAGTGAATAGAACAAAGGAAATACAAATCATAAAATGCAAAATATGTATCTTAACGGTAATAACATTGATTTCAAATTATTATAACCTATATATATATTTCGAATTCTTATTGTTATATTGTAAGAAAAGACTTTTCCACATTAGCCATAACAGGAATAACAATTAGGGTTTGTAGGTTTTCAATATGGGTGAAAGTTCATCAAGGTATTTTTGGTTCTTAATGTTATCAATCTTTGTTTATTTATTGTTTGTAATTTGTGTTTCGGAAAATACCATTAATATGTAATGTTTTATTAATATCATCTTTTTTGAAGCAGTATCAGACATCCTTGCTTTTGTAGACACATGAATCGAGCGGACGAACTTTTACTGGTAATTTCTAAATTCAGATATGAATTATAGTTATAACTTATTTTCGATTCTTTGCTTTACCAGGCGATTTCTTCAGACGCTGCGTCCAAATTGTGGAGTAACGAAAAAGGGTCTACAAATGTTCTGATAGAAAGTGAGGATGGCCTAACATTTAATTAATGTTTCTTTAAGCGAAGCCAAAGGAAAACATTTTTTTTCCATGGTTGGTCGAATGTTGTCAAACATTTACGACTGAAAGAAGGATGTTTGGTAGTCTTCAATCCTTTAGATTCTACTACATTCAAAGTAACATATTTCATTGATGGTGTGAGTAGTAGCTCTTTCTGGACGTCGATGTTACCTACAATATCTCACTTTACTGTAAGATTATTTTTTTACTTTCTCTTTATTTATTTTAATATATTTAGATTTTGTTAAGAAAAGTAACATTTAGGTTTTCTTATAACAAAAGTAACATTTTTATTATTTTTCTTATTATTCTTTCTACAACTCATTGCCGAGTCTATACTGCCCAAGTTCTTTGATTATACATCAAATGATAGAATTTCCATTATAGATATAGGCAACAAAATCTTTCACGCTAAGATTGAAACGCTTGATGGTAAAGTCGGTTTCACCATTGGTATTGATGCAATTTTTAGTCTGTTTCAATTGGAGACCGGTTGCTATTTGTTATTTACAAGAGGTTTTGGGAATTATTTCCATTTAAGAATTTTTGGTAAAAACGTTGTTGAAATTAATTTTGCTGATGTAGAATTTGATGAGGTAATTACACATTTGTTTGGTTCTTTATATATTTAATTACTATATTGTTATTCTAATAAATGTTATATGTGATTTTCATCCTGTAGTTGCACCTATTGATGCACTTGATGAGCCAGGTATTGATGAAAAACAACATGATGGTCTTTATAAGTTAGTTCGTATAGCTTCTAAAGATTTCGTAAGTTTTAACATTATTTTAGGAACTAATATATATTAAATATTACATTTTTTTATTCACATAAAAATACATTATTAATTTTATATTCTTTTTCTTATTAATTTTTATTTTAAAAACAATACAGCTACTGCCTGATAATGTTTCAAGGATGGCTAAACTTGATTCTGATTTAAAACCTCTGACTGTCAGACTTTTGCATCTGACTGAGCAAGAGGAGTTTACCAACCGTACCAGATGTGAAAACAGAGAAGAAGGTTTTCGTTATGCATTATGCAAATGGTCGAGATTCATGCGACGTGCGTTCATTAACGAGGGTGATACGGTTCACTTTTCTTTTGATGAAACTCATCAAGTGTTGAATGTTGAATTGGTTGTAGCTCAAAAAACGAGTACTGATTAGTTTTTTTACATTTAGGTTTTGGATATTTGGTTTTCATATGATATACACTTACTTTGTTATGGTTAATAGTTTTTAACAATGTTTAATGGTTTTGAATTTTAAGTTATTACATCTTATCATATACTAGTTTACTATTACTGTTTCTTCTAATGGATAACACAATTTTGATATTATTTAGTGTGCTGATGTGTGTAAAATGCAACATATAAATTACATCAAATAAGGCATAAAACTAACCCTTTTTGAGTACTAATGTTGGAAAAAGAGTGTTTTTGTCTTCCTTTTGTATTTTCAGGATGAAATGAGCTCAAATTCACAAAAGAAGCAAAAAGACAGCTAATTCTAACATAAATACAAGAAAAGGGACAAAAGTGGATTGCCCGAACCCTCAACGGCATCCTCCCAAGCAGAGAAGAGAAAACAGAAGACTGAACACGCCCCGTGCTCAGCCAGCACGGGGCCGTGCCCAAGAAGCAGCAGAAAAGACAAACCTATAGAAGCTTCTATTGCCCACCACGGGGCCGTGTCCAGTGAGCACGGGGGCGTGGTGAAAGTACAGCAGGCGCATTAATTGTAATTGCGAATTACAATTAATGAAGAGAGAGAGTGTCAGACGGGCACGGGGGCGTGTCCAGCGGACACGGGGCCGTGCCCAGCCTTCTGTTCAGCCTATAAATAGGAGTGCTTGGTTTCATTTCAACTCATCCCTTGGCACACCACCTCTCTCACACTTCATCCACCACCCACCACCACCATAACACCATCATCCACTACCATCATCCATTGTCCATCATAGAGTGTGTGAGTCGTCTCGGGATCCAAGATTGATCGTAAGAGTTCTTGACAATCAAAGGCCATGTTTGCCTAAGTCTCTTACATCACTTGGTGAAGACAAGTGTTTAGTATAATACTTTTTATTTTTAATCTTTTGCACTTTTTATTTGGTTTTGTATTAATGACTTTAATAACTAGTTGCTTATGTTGAAGGTGATCTTTCTTTATCGTTTGTGTGTGGTGTCTTGGCATTATTTTACTGTCTATATAAAATAAAAGATTTTCACCATTCATATCTCCACGGTCTATATGGAGGTATGTTGGCTACCTGGTCGGGGTTAAGGGAACGGTTTGGTAAGGGTCTTGCCCTTGTTCAGCGTTTAGAGGTCCTGCAAGGGACCTGGGTCAAATTTAGTAGGATCTCCTTCAATACCCATAGGTATTGGATGGCGGGGATCCAAACTCTTTGACCCCCTCATAAGTTAACTACTATTAGTACTATAACCCGGCTATTTAGGACTGTATCCCTGCTGACTCAGACTACTTAGCCGAGGGTAACGTCACCGCCAAAAACGGGGCCTACCATAATTTGCGTTAATAACTTAATTCATTATCTTCCAATAATCCAACCCTTTAGGATTGTATCCTTGCTGACTCAAACTACTGGGTTGAGGGTAACGTCGCCTTCAAAAGAGGGGCCTACTACAATAACTAAGATAATCTCTTAAACAAGTGCAAAAGTGCGAAAATAATCAAAGGTTATCTTAATACACGAGTCGGATCCAAGTGATTCATCTTGTCTATCTGTTTTTATTTTATTTTTATTTTTCAGCACTTAGTTAGTTTTTATTTTCTTAGTTTAAAAATCTTTTCTAACTTTTTGATTTGATTAGATGTTGAGGATAAACCGGTACTAAAAGCTCTTGTGTCCTTGGACGACCTCGGTATCTTACCAACACTATACTACGTCCACGATGGGTGCACTTGCCCATATGTGTGTTTAGTGTTAGTAAATATCGTGTTTTATAAATTTAAAACTTGGCTAAAGGTGTAAAAAGGGCTTAAATATACATTAAAAATATATAACACCTCACACACATCATGTGCAAACTTTATCGATAATTGTTTCTACTTCTAATGCAGTTTTTGTTATGATATCCATTCATATAATCAGCCACAGACCGTTTTATCATTTATTCATACACCTTATTCATCATACAATTTTTCGTTTATTAATATAAATGTATATATTTATTTGTTTAGAAAGATAGATTAACAACCCGTGAGTATTCACGGGTTATAACCTAGTATTATAATAAATTAAAAGAAGTTATTTTCCATATGGAAGCATTTCATCGGCTAAGTGGGTTCCTTGTTTTTACCTCAAGAGTGTATGGATGGTCACGGTGAAATCACTCACATCATCGCGTCACGGTGTTCCATGAGTGTGGGTCTGATGTGGTAACTCCATCTCTTAAGACCATGGCACATTACACTTGGTCAAAGGGTTTTATTTTTGAAATTTAAGGGTATTTTTATTATTTTACACACACTTAATAGAAAATTTTATGGAAGTTAGTGGTTGATCTAGGGTGGGAAAATTGTGACACGACCCACGAACACAACACGACTACACATGAAGTTAAGCGGGTTTGCATTTGAGCTAAACGGGTCCATTTCATAAATGGGTCGACACGTTTATCACAAGATTAAAATAGTGTCTAAATGGGTTCAATCCACCTAACTTGATAATTCCACGATTAAACGTGTTTACCTATTCCTGTTAAATGGGTTAATAGGTGATCGATACAATTATAATATGTTCATTAAACTATATAATGCATTTACTTATTCGTGTTAAACGAGTTAGTCGTGTTGTGTCACTCGTGTTTTTTAACCCGATATATTTCGCCGTGTCATAAACGGTCGTGTATATAACCCGTTTATTAAATATGTCTATGTTTAAGTAAATGACACATAGAGTAATAGTAGTGTTAGTGTTTGGTATCCATGTAATTTATAACGAGTCGTGTTTGACAGTTTAACGCGACTAGAAAAGTTTTGCTAGCAATAGGTAGATCCCAAACTTGTTACGTAATTAGATACTCAAACATGCAATTTTTTAAACTTATAATTGGATATGAACACAACAACCATACTTAGTAAAATCCTACCAATAGCAAAACAATTCTTAGAATTTCAGGAGGGTGAGATGTAGGCTAACAATACTTTTATCCTATATAATAGAGAGACGACTAGTCACAGAGAGGCCCAACTATAAAGCCTATCTGGATTAGGGGTGTTCATCGAATAGAATATCGAATTTTCGAATTATTCGATTTCAGATCCCAAAAATATAAATCAGGCAAGTAATAAAAATTGTACTTCATGTAATTAACTCTTGATAATACATAAGTGAGCTCCCTTGGTAAGCTATTACCAAATGTCTTATGTTATTATAATAATGATGAAACACGTGTTGGTAAGAGATGTAAAAAAAACTGAATGATTGAATATAGGGATTACATGAGAAATGTTATTGTATAAGAGGAATGAAGCGTACGAAGTATGGGAGATCCTTCATTTGCAAGATTAATGGTTGAGATTAAGTGGTTCTAAATTTAGAATTCACAAGACTAAAAACAAGGGAAACAAGCCAGGAAAATGGTAAAACAGGACAATCCAATGTTCTTGACTCATAAACACACCTCCCCATTAATTTTTAAATGAATATAACTTTTTTCATATGTTAATAACTTTTTACAAAAATTACACCTATTAACAACGGGCATTTCATTATCTTTAAGTTGAGCAGCCTAATAGTTTTCTTAAAAAAATTTAACAGGATTTTGAGTACCCATTACCTGATTACGTGATTTTGAATACTCATCACATGACTACGTGGTTAAGTGATTTCATTATCTATACTATATTGACAAAATTGAAGTGCATGCCCTTTACGTTTACATTAAATTGCAATGTACGTCCTTTATATTTAAAATTTTCGGTTTACGTCCTTTACCTTTATATTTTGTTGCAGTGCACATCCTTTACCATAAACTTAGTTAGTTTTCTTAGTTAACATAAACACATGCCTAGCACATGATGGACATAATAGTCATTTAAGAAAATAATAATAAAATATATAAATCTGAACCTTATTCATATTGGAACCTTTATAGTAACCAAACCATGTCGAAATAAATTGTAAATCATGTTCATAAGAAAATGTAAATAAAATGAGAAAAAAAATCAAACCATGACCAAAAAAATCTTAATCAAACATAGTAGTCATAACATAAAATAATAGTACCAAAACGATTGATCAAATTGTTATGACAAAATCTATCCCCAAATGACCAAAAAACACAATTAGCCAAAAAAGGTATAAAACGTAAAATCATTTGTCCTTGTCAACAGTTTCTTACCCTTGTCAACTGGCTTCTTACGATTTTCAACAGTCTTCTTAGCTTTGTCAACTCTCTTATTACCCCTATCAACAATTTTTTTCTACACCTCATTAATTATTTTCTTAAAATGACTAATTAACCCATCATGTTTTAGGCATGTGTTTAAGTTAACCAAGAAAACTAACTAGGTTTGTGGTAAGGGACGTGCATTGCAACAAAAAATAAACGTAAAGGACGTGCATTGAAACCTTTATACATAAAGGACGTGTAGTGCAATTTAGTGTAAACGTAAAGGGCGTGCACTCCAATTTTGTCTACTATATTATAATGTATGAGAGAATAACATTTTAAGATACCCGAAAAAAGAAGAACTTTTTCTCACTTAATTTATAAACACACCCCTAAAAATGAGGGGAATTAGTCTTTTAAACAATAATTATATTTTAGCCCCCATCTTATTACATTTAAATCTATAAGTTTAACATAATTATGGATAATTAGTTACACTTTTCTGCCTCCACAACAAACTTATAATTCTTTTTCGTATTCTTGTCATATCTTATAAACTATAATTGTTAACAAAAATCCAACAGTACCGTGACGACCTACTCATTTTTGTTGACGTTTTGATAGTTCTATTGGTGAGTATTGGCGTGTGGATTAAAACGTACAAGTAGATGATGCCTTAGTGTACAAGTGATTAAAGCCTAACCTACTTAGTCATTATTCTAAAATGTTAAATAGCTACAGTGATTAAACCCTCATCTTTAATAAAATTATAAATATTAGTTAGTAGTTACACTTTATCCTCTTACAAAAAACTAATTCCCCTTCCCCCACGATATTTAAACGTTCATAACTTTTTGGTACGTTATTTTGTTTTAAATTACACCATATAACCGAGTATTTTCGTCTCTTTAATTTGAGTATAGCATTTTTATAGTTTTTTATAATTAAAAAAACTGATATGTTACTTGATTAACTGTAGGATCGTTTGCACAACCAAATGAGTCGTTCAGAAGAGTTCTAATCAATATGAGAGGCGGAAACAAACATATCGACTTTGAATCAGCTTGATTTACACACAGAATTACTTTAATTGTCTTGTATATTGATATAACAGCTTATTACAGGCAGTAGACATTTCGGCAGCACCTCGGTACCGGAATCAGAACTATTACAAATGAAATCAAAGCTCAGGTATTTATAGGCGATGCATTTCGCACAGAATGACTATAAACCATTTCGTGTGAAATGATCAATTGTCATTTCGTACGAAATGGCTCTTTGCCATTTCGTGCGAAATGGTTACTCATCTCTAAAACCCCAATTTCTCGTACTTTGAGCTTTGTTCTTTCTAATCTAGAAACAAGACTCGATACAAGACGAAGTCGACAGACATATGCACCAACAGACTCCCCCTTGGATGATGACGAAGTCTTTAGTGTCGAGTCTTCAAAGTCTCCAGTCTCGATCAGTCTTCTCGTGCTTTCCAAAGTATCTGACAGTGTAAGCATCCTCAATCTCTATCTCTTCTTTCACTCTCTCTTTTCCAGATTCTCAACCTGCCTCTATCCTCTCTTGATCAGATCTCTTGATTCCTTAAGTTCATCAGCATCAGCAGCTTTCATGAACATTAGGATTTATACCTGGTTTTCTATCATTCAAACTCCCTCTTGAATGTTGATCCATAATCTGGCTCAAACTCTGCTCATGCTTTGCAGCCTTTACAGGATCAGGATCGAAGCCTGGCTCTACATATGCTTATGCAGAAACACTTCAGGAATCGGAACCTAGATCTTCCAAGCTTCATTCCTACACATCCTCTACCCCAAAATAAATTTCACAAATTTAACAATTTGACAAATTTATATATCACTTGCAAGTATTTAACAAATATATAAATGTTTGATGACCACTTGTAAGCAAAACATTCAAATTTGGTTTCATCTTAATGAACCATTTAATCATTTCAAAATCAATTCTCATTTCAAAACACACTCTCCCAAACCAATTGTTCATCATGTTTAGCACTCAGGATTTTGAAAATCAGCTTTCCAACATCAGTTGTCGAAAAATAAGATGAGATAAAATCTTTTTTAATTTGCCACAAATTTAAACTAAAACACATTCTTTTTGGGTTTTGATTTTAATGAAAAGCAGTAAAGAAATATTTACAGACAATATTTTTGCGAGTTTGTGTAAGAGGATCATATCAGTTTTTGAGATAAATCACCAACACCGTTAAGCTTTAAACATTTTAAGTTCTAAACGATTCACTTATGTTGTCAGTATACTGATCCACTTAAATTTTCACACAAAGTTCAACTTTTTCGAGATACGATATTAGTGTTTTAAGAACTTAAACTTATTCGCGTGTCCCACCTCAGAATATACTCCCGTATCCAGACTTCTATATTCAGTCTTATAGGTGAGTGTACACTAATGATATCTGTAAACGGGTAATGCGAGACCATGAGAGCTCAGGTTAGAACTTTCGTTCAGACAAAGAGATGATGGCTCGTCTTTCGGTGTGTCCCGTTCGGGGATCTTTTCTTCAACAGCATATGATTAGCATTTTTTCAACGTTTCATCATTTTTATGCTGAGGGTAAGCTTTAAGATTAAAGCAGTGCAAAGCATTATACGAGGACTAGGCTATTGCTTCCGCAAAATCAGAAGTCTAGGTATAATACCCCAGATATCATCACGCACAAAGACCTAGTATGTCAGAAATAGAAAATCATTCAAACAAGATTTCGGGGGTTACCCGTATATCCGAGAGATGTTCCCCACGAGATAAGTAAGTATTTTAGGTTTATATCTCGAAAACAATCTACTGAATGTATAAAACCTACTGGCATATCATCAGTGAGATCGTTTATCACATTTAACTTTCCAATTCTTTAGTGTGTTGTGATAGTCCACTGATATACTATCATTTCCTATTTTTCACAACAAAACTCATTTTTGAATTTTCGATGTTTTTGACTTTTGATATTTTATCATGTTTTTGACTTTTTCAAATTTTCGAAATTTCTAAATTTTTACTCCCCCTAAAATCAAAATTATGTTTCAAATTTTGATTTTGAACGAAAATTTGAAAACAAACTGTACAAGAAAAATGACAAACTGATTTGAATTGCTTTAAATCGCCATCCACTTGGCATAAACAATCAGGACTCCCCCTGACAACAAACTATTTTCCCATTATGATTTCAAGACACTTAAGTTTGTTTTAATCGAAATGGTTTTTCCGGAAAATAAGTTTTGTTGATTATATAAATCGCTTGTAAGATCGGGGACAAACTCATCATTTTGTTTTTCAACCATTTGTATGAAAGTTAAATCAAGTTCAACTTAATGACCTTGATTAACCACTTGTAGGTGAAAAACCTCTTTTTCAACCACTTGTAGGTTTGCTTATCAACCATACCACTTAAAAATCGAAATATGACAATTATCAAGAATAACAATACCACTTATAGGACGAAATATCACAGATGTGAATTTCTCAAGAAAGATGCCGATTCCTACTCCCCAATTACCAACCTGGGAGTTCCGGGGAAGTCAGGATTTTAAGTAGAAAATGTTGTCACCCAAGCCTGACCAGCCTTGGGTGATTGTGATTCATCTCTATCCCACCATCTTTTTGATTTGTAAAAATCTTTCACACCCTTTACCTTCCCGTCAACCATCTTTCCAAAGATATGTTTTACTTTTCCATTAAAAGCTTTTTCAGCATCAAATTCTTCTTTACCAGAAAAGAATTGATCTGAAATTTCAACCTTACCAACTTTCAACTTCAAGTTTTCTTTTGACAATGGCGGGAAGTTTTCATTGTTCATTTCTGGAACGGAATTCTCATCATTTTTCTCAACAAATGACTCCTCTGACTTTGACGAGTCAGATTCATTGTCAGAACTACTCTCTGATTTAATAACCCATTTCTGTTTGTTCAAATCGACTTTTCTTTTGTAAAAACGTTTCGAACTTTTATCAACTTCGAAAGTCGAATTTTTGAACTTTTTAAAGCTTTCTGTTGGTTGTTTCTTTTCATCAACACATTTCTTTTTCAACTTTGAGTTAGAAATAACTCCCTGTTTTGTGTTAGTTGGCTTTGGACAATTCCAAGCGATGTGTCCAACTTCTTGACATTTGAAACAGGTTCTTCTTTCAACTCTCTTCTCAGATTCATTCACCACATTCTTTTTCTTTTCGGCAAGAAACTCTTTATTTGACTGTCTTCAGAATGGTTTCTTCTCTTCTTCTTCAGAACTTGTACCTGAAACAAATTATTTTTTGGTTTATAGGTTTTCTCATTTTTATAATTTTCTGGGGGAATGAAACCTAATCCATTCTTTTTGAAATTACCGCTGTGGTTTGGTTTCTTTCGATAACCTGAACCAGAACTGTAACCCTTTTTCTTGTTTAATTTTTGTTGAACTCTTGAGGTGTAAGGTTTAGGTTTTTTAGCAAGATTTACATCTTTTATTTCAGAAATATTAATTTCTGTTAATTTCAAAACCTATTTGATCTATTCAGTTTTAACACTTCTTATTGGAAATTCTTCATCAGAAAATAATTTGTCAGAATCTTTCAAAGTATAAGCTACTTTGAATGTTTCATCATTCAAATTATTTTTCGACAACAGAAAATCTTTATTGTAAATCTGTTTGACTGGTGAACTCGGACTTTTGTCTGATAAACTCGAACTTTCAGATTTAGACTCCGACTTTGACTCTTCATCCATATCCAACACCTGATCGACCACTTTCTTTAATAACTCAGACTCATGATCAGTGTCAGACGCTGTGAATGTGACATCAATGTTGTCTGGTAACTCATCTATGGTTTCAGACTTTAACTTTATGTTGACTGCCTTTTTTAATCATTCCTCATTTGGTTTTCGGGGAGAATAACTTTCCCAGATCGGAGGCGGGCATTTGTTATACTTGACACTTTGTTTCTTACCAGTATCCGTATCTTCCGACTTTTTATCTTGAAAAACTTCAAGACCTGCAACAGTAGGATAAACGCTGTCAATCAAATAATCACAAGTTGTATAACTCAGCAACAATCGTTTAATTCTTTCATTTTTAATCTTTTCGAGCTCTAAATCTTGCTTCAGCTTTGCACAATCTTCAATATACTCATTGATGACCTTCTGCTTCGTCATTAATGTTGAACTCATCATCGTCTGAGCAGCTCCCATTTTCTAGGTTTATCTTGTTCAAATTATCAACCGTTCTGTTCAGCACATCATATGATTCCTTCACATACTTCACATCAAACAACAATTTTTCTTTCAACTCTTCTAGTTCACTATACTTCTTGTCTTTTTCTTCACAATGATTGCATGATTCCAAACATTTTAGACAAGGTTTAGTGACCTCGACAATCTTTTCAACTTCGATTATCTTTTCAACTTAGATGATTTTTTTCAACTTCAACAATCTTTTCAACTTCGACTATTTTTTCAACTTCGACGATTTTTTCGACTTCAACAATTTTCTCAACTTCGACGATCTTTTCAACTATTTTCTCAATTACCTTTTCAGTCTTCATTGGTTCTTCATCGAATTCTATTTCTACTTCCCACCCTTCAACTTCGACCTTTTCCGTCGAATTTTCTTCAACTTCTGCTTTCTCAGCTTCCATTTTTGCCTTTTCTTCAGCAATCCTTCTTTTTTCCAATTCTTCCAATTCTTTCTTCAGTCGAGCAGTCCTTTTCTCTTTCAACATTTTGATTTTATCTGCAAAAAACAAATTAAAACTATAAGTATCCAGATCTTTTCTAGCTTTATTGATATACTCTTCTTCGTCATCGGTGTCTGCATCATATCCTAATTCCTTAAAAATCGGTGTTCTTTTCGGTTTAGATTTGACTGACTCTTCTTCCAAGATTTGAGCAACAAAATCTGATTTTTCTAAGTATTCTTTATCTGGAATGTATTTATCCCAGCTAAATCCCTCTGCAACTTTTTCATCATCTTGATTTACAAGATAAGCTTTCTTTTTTCCATCTTCAATGGCCCGGGATGATGACGGTTGTTGAGCAAGCTGATGATAAATTGATTTTCGATGATAATCACTGTTTCCAAACGGATCTTGTCTTCCGGTTGCTTCTTTATTTTTACATTCTCGTTTAAAATGCCCCTTTTCTCTACAACAAAAGCAAGTAACCTTTGATTTGTCAAACCCTAACGGAGATGTAGCAACATCACGAAGATCATCTCTACCGGTGGATTTGTGTAAATTTTTCTGCTTTTCTTACAGCACTTGCTAAACACCACTTGATGTCCATCAACTCAAGTTCTTCAACATCAATCTGGTCATAATCCTCTTTGGTGAGCATCGGATTTCCAATTCATCCAGCAACTAAACTTTCATACGACTCTAACATAGTAACAAGTGATGCCATGTGTTGCTTAGCCACTTCTGGAGAAAGATTTTGACCATTTTGAATATTCAATGTAACATTGCATTGCAGATTTGTTGAACTCTGTCGTTGAGGACTTGTTGTTGTGAAATTTGGATCAAAACTTGAATACGATGACGAATATCCACCACTCTGAGTTGTAGTGCTAACATTTGTTCCAGAAGAACCATCAGCACTGAAAGCAGTCTTAATTTTCGGACTTGGAGTCTCAAATTTGCTTCCTCTGTAGTATAGACTAACATCCTGTTGAGCATTTGGATTATTCATGATAGCAGTTTTCTGAATATCCAATTCATGTTCTTCTAGCTTCTGAATGAACTTAGCCAAATTCATACTTTCAGATTTTCTCCTATGTTTTAAGATCAACAAATATGTTCCCCATTTATGCTGTGGTAGCACATCAGCTAGCTTATCAACCCATTCATCATCTTCTTTGTTGATTTCCATCCTTCTCATCTCCTAGACAAGATGACAATATCTATCGATAGTCGTTTTTGTTGATTCACCTTCAAACGCTGTAAACATATCAAATGATTTCTTTAATAATGCACATTTATTTTTTATCATATCAGCACTTCCCTTAAACTTGTTAATCAACGCTAACCAAATTGATCTAGCAGTGTCTTCATGTTGAAGCAAAACAAAGATATCTTTTTTTACTGCTTGTTGGAGAATACTAATCATCATTTTTTCACTTGTGTATTTCAATTTCTCAACCGCTGAATAGTCACTTAAAGCTTTTTCAATCCCACGTTCATTTTTCGACTTAACATAATCTACATCTAACGAACACCATGCATCAAACTTATAGGCTTGCACCCAGTTTTCAAAACAATTTTGCCATCCTTTAAAACCCTCGATGTACATAAGCTTTGGATGCTTTTGAGACGTTCCCGTTTCATTTTCGATTTCAAGAGTCTCGGCAACTGTAACTGGAGCAGCTAGAGTGGTAGCAAATGCATTATAAAACTCTTCTTCCATGTTTCGGTGTTGAAAATTCACAAAATCACAATGTTCAAGCAAAATGTAGGTTCAAACGAAATGCCTTTGATGCGAATTGGAACTTTGGTTCGGAATGGACAACTTCAAGCGAAATGATTCTCTAACAGACCGTTTCCTACGAAATGGAGTTCCTTTCAAGCGAAATGGCAACTTTCATGCGAAATGGCAACTTTCAAGCGAAATGGAGATCCATTTCGTGCGAAATGATATCTCTATAGTCCAATTCGTGCGAAAAGATATTTCTATGGTCCAATTCGTGCGAAATGATGAACTATAACCCAATCCGTGCGAAATGAGATGCTGACGTCACCCAATCGGTCTGATTTTGGTCAAAATTATCAGATTTTAGCTCGATTTTAGGTCTAATTCTTTCAAGGATTGTTTAAAACAATGTGTTGCACGTTATATGTGAAATTCAATCCATTTTAACCGTAAAATCTTGTTAATTTTGAAAAAGAAGGTGTAGAAGTCAGAAATTTTGGTGAAATCAGGCTGATTTGGTAAGAACTCTTCCTCCTGAGCTCTGATGCCACATTTAGGATCATTTGCACGACCAAATGAGTCGTTCAGAAGAGTTCTAATCAATATGAGAGGCGAAAACAAACATATCGACTTTGAATCAGCTTGATTTACACACAGAATTACTTTAATTGTCTTGTATATTGATATAACAGCTTATTACAGGCAGTAGACACTTCGGCAGCACCTCGGTACCGGAATCAGAACTGTTACAAATGAAATCAAAGCTCAGGTATTTATAGGCGATGCATTTCGCACGGAATGACTATGAACCATTTCGTGCGAAATGCCATTTCGTGCGAAATGGTTACTCATCTCTAAAACCCTAATTTCTCGTACTTTGAGCTTTGTTCTTTCTAATCTAGAAACAAGACTCGATACAAGACCAAGTCGACAGACATATGCACCAACATTAACTGTATCTAAGGGTGAGTAATAACTTAATCGTTAACCAAAACCAAACTGAAATCAACCAAAAAATGAGTTAACTGAAAACTGATTAACCAAAAACCCGAATTAACAAAAAACAGTTATCGATTATTTGTATCCTTATTTGACCAAAATTAACTGAACCAAACCATTCATATTTTCATATATTTTTAGCTTTTTATACCTTCAGTTCATGTATTTTATATTTATACCCCCAATCTATGTATTTATAACTCCATTTCATGTATCTATACATTCATTTCGTGTATTTATACGTAAATTTCATGTATTTCTAATCAAAACCTTTAACCCAAGTTTGGTTTAGGCTATTAACTGAAATTAAATGAATCAAACCAAAATCCATCAATCTAACTGAATAAACCAAACCGATTAACTGAAAACAGATTGGTTAATAAAATAGACTAATGGATAACCTCGATTTCAGTTAAGGATAATAATAATCTAACCAACCGAACAATGCACACCGTGGCAATATCTGTTTTTCCCGCCGCATCATGCGCGCACCTGTCAGTTATTAACCAAAACCGGTTATCGGTGAGCAATAACTAAACCAGAAATAGAAGAAACCGGACCGAAATAAACCAAAAACTGAATTAACCAAAAACCGGTTATTAATTTTTTTGTACTCTCATTTATCCAAAATTAGCTGAACCGAACCGAATCATTCACATATTTCTAACTTTTATACCTAAAATTCATATATTCCATTTTCCGTATCTTCATTTTTTATATTTATACTTTCATTTCATGTATTTATACATCAATTTCATATTTAAGTAAAAGTTTTAACCCAAGTTTGGTTTTTGCTATTAAGTGAAATTAAATGAACCAAACTCAAAACTGTCAATCTAACCGATAAATCGAAGTAATTATCCAAAAACCGATTGGTTAATAAAATAAACTAACTGATGACTTTGGTTTTAAAACCGATTGGTTAATAAAATAGACTAACTGATGACTTTGGTTTTAGCTTCAGTTGAGGATAATAACCGAACCGCCCAAACCATGCATAATACAATGAAATGAATTACTCAATTACTTCGCTTTTAATTTATATTTATCACAGTAACACTACAATAAATATTATACGAGTACGGAAACTACCAAATACGAGTATTGCAATGCGATGTGTAGCTCTCGCCGCATTGCGCGAGCATCTTGCTGGTAGTATTTTATGTGAAACCCCACTAAGTGATTATGTAATTACATAACAATAGTTGAGTATGTATTATTGAAATGTGTAATCATGTAATAAACATAATTGTAATAACATTAGTTATAACAAATCATATTGAATGTGTAATCACGTATTGAATTTATATTGAATGTGTAATCACGTAATAGATTTCATTATCATAATTTTATTATTGAAATGTGTAATCACGTAATAAGCATAATTGTAATAACATTAGTTATAACAAATCATATTGAATGTGTAATCACGTAATGGATTTATATTAAATGTGTAATCGCGTAATGGCTTATGTTGAATGTGTAATTACGTAACGGATATTCAAAATCATGTAGTCATGTGCTGTGTATTCAAAAATCACCTAATGGACTAATGGGTATTCAGATTCTTGTAAATTTTTATAAGAAATCTATAGCAATAGGCTGCTCGAATTAAATAGAATAAAATGCTCGCTAATACGGTGTAATTTTATTTTTGAAAAAAATATTAACGTATGAAAAAGTTAAAGCCGTTTGAAAATCAGGGGGGGAAGTTATGAAGTGAGAAATGACTAAATTACCCTTCATGCCAATGACACTTGTTCTCTTCTCCTAATTTCGTACACTTCGTATGTAAATTTGCACTTATATGTGATCTAACCACTACATTATATAGAGAATATATGAAACTCTAGAAACCTAAGGTGAGACCGCGGGCTCACACTAATAACAATAGTAAGAGCATTCATAATGGATCCCTTATACATTTGTGAGTGGGTTATTTATATTATAAGGAATGGTTGTGAGTGGTTTTGATGTTTATGAGTGGAGGGGATAGAAAATGTTACCATTCATATGTAAATATATGAGAAAATTGTTCACCTTATAATTTTTAGGCAAATTGGATTTAAATAATCCTTTCAGGTTGTTTTTGACCAAAAATAATCCCAACTGAGTTTATTCCCGCCAATGGTCCAACCTTTTTCATTTTGTTTGTATAATGGTCCGCCGTTGAAAAACATATTTCCGAATTACAAACCAATGTTTTAGTGCTTTGGATCATAACGAGGATACGAGTCGGTTGATGTAAGGTTTAACTCGAAACAATGCCCCAAACAACGAAAACGATGTTTCAATTTGGGTGTTTAAACTTCCGATTAACAAAACTCAAGCTTGTTTGGAGCACCTTTTCAAGGTAAGTTTTACATCAATTGACTCGTATCTTGGTTCTAATCAAAAGCCCTAAAATATCAATTTGTAATTTGAAAAAAAAAATCTTAACCCCGTTAAGTTATTTTTAACAGTAGACCATTATACAAACAAAATAAAATAGGTTGGATCACTGGCGGGAGTAAACTCAGTTGGGATTGTTATTGGCAAAAAACAGGCAGATTGGATTATTTAAATTCAATTTGCCTAGATTTTTTAATATTTTTTTAAATTGGTTATGAATAGAGAAGAAAGAAAAAATAATGATAAAGGTAAAAAATATATTATTTAATTGAAAGGAGAGAAAAATTAATTATTTTTAGTGTAACTATAGGAATAGAGATAAGTCATTGAATGTGAATACTCTAATATAGTCTAGTATTCCATTGTAATCAAAGCGGAAGGAAACCGAAAGCTAAGACTGGAAAAAACATAAATAAAGGACGGTCCCAGATTCGGTCAAAAGTTTTTTTTAATCTTGTAATCTAATAATCTTCAATGAGAATCCATTTTTTAATGATCCCGTGATCCAACAAGAAGCATCCAATGTTGCGGCTGGGCGGCGGCGGCCGGTAGCGGTGCAATGAACTATAGTCTTGCAGGCGGCTTGATGGGGGACCGTAGTCTAATGAGCGGCGATGACAATGAGCAGCTAGGGGTGTTCAAAAATATCCGTATCCGAAAATCCGATCCGAACTATCCGATATCCGTTCTAAAATATCCGAAAATTCGGATATCTGAAATTCGGATATCCGAATTTTCGGATTCAGATAGTGATTTTGAAAATTTTTGGATATTTCGGATATCCGAAATATCCGAAAATTTAATTTTTATTTTTTATCGGATACCCGAAAATATCCGAAATTAACCGAAATATCCGAAAATTTAATTTTTATTTTTTATCGGATACCCGAAAATATCCGAAATAACCGAAATATCCGAAAAATATCTGAAACTATCCGAAAAATATCCAAAATTTTTTATTTGGATATCCTAAACTATCTGGAATATTTGGTTCAGAATATTAAAAAAATAATAAAAAAATTAAAATTCAATAACTAATGGATATTCGGATATCAGATTCACTATCCGATCATCCGAAAATTTGGATACGGATTTGGATAGTGAAATCAGGTATCCGAAAATTTTGGGTATCCGAATTTTCGGATATCCGATTTTGAACACCCCTATGAGCAGCATGACGGAAAGCAAAATCAACAAGATGTCGTAACATAATATGGGTGGTTTTCTGGGCATCCATTGAAAAAGAGATCGAACCATTGCGAATACAATTAAACACAACCGAAAGGTTCTTAAAGCAAAAAGTATTCATACAAGTTTGTCCTGCTCGAAACTCCTATTCATACGGCTAGGGTTTGTATTTTGTGGTGACGCAACATAGGAAAAAAAGTAATCAGAAATGTAAGACTCTGATACTATGTAAGATGGTTAAACTAATTGCTTTATTGATTCAATAGGGTACATTATATAGATAATTTATAAAACCGTTGTATAGATAATATGAAACCATAAAAACCTAAGATGAGCCTGTTAGTTCATTATTAGACTATATCATATAGATAATAGTAGTATAGTCTAATAAAATATATATCCCAGATATATCGGATCAAAGACTTAAAAAAAGACACCGAAAAGACTTGTCAACCTTCATTTCATCTCTACCGGTGAAATTAATAATTCAAAGCGCTTAGCTAAAATTAACTGAGTTGAAAATAGTAAAAGTGTATTTTTTACACCCTAAAATGTTTTATTCAAAAAGTTATATTATTGTTTGAGTTAAATTCCCGATAGTCCCCATGGTTTTCCATTTTTTTCACTTTTAGTCTCTAACTTCTAAAATTACAGCTATAGTTCCCAACTTTTCAATTTTCGTTCCCAGATAGTCCCTGTGCCTAACATCAGTTAGTTTTCTCAATAAAGAGGGTGTGAAACGACAAATATACCCTCATCTTCTTCCTCCCCCTATCTCTCTAAAACCCACCACCACCACCACCACCACCGCCACCACCTTCAACCCACCACCACCACCTTCAATCCACCACCTCCACCGTCACCTTCAACCCACCACCATTTCCACAGTCACCTTCAACCCACCTCACCCCCACCCTTCACTTTAATACTAAAGCAAAGGACAGACCAGGTATATCGCAGTGCAAACCACAACCACCACAAACGTAAGAAACGACATGCCTTCCCACCATTGCTTAAATCTTGTAGGCAAACCTACCTGTTCAGAACACAAATCAATTCAGTACCAACATAAACACCATTACACCGACCCAATGAAATCTATCAAAAAAATCAATCATTCTGTTGACAATTATCCATTTCCCCCCTATCTAGGTACTGGATCTGTAATTCAACAAAATATCATAACAACAATCCAGAAATCACACAATCAAATAATTAGGAATTCTCACTACGATTCAGTTAAACCTAAAATAAATATAGGATAGCACTCAATCACCTAATTTTCCTACATAGTAACTTAGCATTTGAAACTTGTGTTATGAACTTATGACCACTTTAAAACCCGATAGATTCCTAATTCGATTGTCATCAAATTAGGAACAAATCTAACTCAACTATTATCAACCACAGGCGATGTTACCTATAAGTGATGAAAACGTAAACATCGGAAGCTAATCAAGCTATTCAACTTTACCGGTATCGATTCAACTTTGCAGGCGGAAAGGATTAAACGCCAGAGCGGTTGCAGCGACGGGAGAAGAAGCAGAGGAGGAGGTAGATGGAGGCGGAGATGATGATAGCTAAGGCGATAACGATAATCACGATGATTATTGATGAAGACGTTGATGTGGATGAGGAGGATGTTGATGTAGCAGGTGATATGTGTAACAACCTGACTTTTCGGATCGTTACCCGTTCGCTTTTGCTTCGATTTGTAACCGTTTTGTAATCCGGGATTCGATATAAATAAAGGGTTATGTTATACTAAATACATTTTTATCACACCACATCGCTATGCGTTTAAACGCTTTATATTTTCAACGCTTACGTAACACGAATTCTAGAGAATTATTCTATTTAAATTACCGAGTGTGTTTGTTTGTTCGGTAACCACTCGCGCCTTCGCATTCGCTTATCACGACTAACACGCTAAAACGCAACCGCTGTTATTAGTAGTAGAAATGTTATGCTATGTGTTCTTATATGCTTTACTTATGTGTGCTTTGTTTGTTATGGATTATACGCGCAAACGCTATCGCAACGCAAACTCAACACTACTCGTACAACTCGATTTATCACTCTAAAACGCAATGCGACCCGAAACTCGATGTTACACTAAAATACTTATAGTGCCAATCCTAACTAACACAACGAAACGCATTAAATGAGCATCCTACACGCGAAACGAGGAGATTTCCACTCAGCACATCACCTCCGAACAAAGCCAGCTGGACTCGTACGAAGGCACTGCCTTCGTATGAAGGCAGCTGCTTCGAACAAAGGCTCCCTATTCGAACCCACCATCTCTATAAATACCCATGCCCCTCCTCATTCATTCTCACTTGCTGATTTCATACCGAAACTCTGCCGAATTGCTGTCCGACCGTTTCCAAGTAAGATTTAGCAGTTTTATTCAATTACACAACATTTTCCACTTCAATTCTCGACGAGAATCACTTTGATTTCATCAAAACTCTTCTACTTTTCATCCAAAATTCATCTTTTTCACTTAAACTCTTATCTTTTTCATCTTAACTCCTTTGTTTTCATAAAATCTTCATCTTTTTCATCAAAACTTCTTCTTTTAAAAAAGATTTACACTTAACCGAGTGTATTGGGACTAGCTACGAATTTCCAAGTTAGAAATCTGTTGGTTTCACACTCACCAAGTGTTAGAATCTGAGTTAAAACTCTTTAAAACCTGTTTAACTTGATTTTTATACTAGAACGGACTTAAAACGGCATGTATTTTGTTTACTGAATAGTGGAACGAGGTAATGTCGAAACCAGCTTTAAAAGGACTCGGAAATACATCCGATTCAGGCCAAAAACAGCCACGTTTGTGAACTGGACTGTTCTATGCGAATCCAGCTTCGTACGAAGGCACTGCCTTCGTACGAAGGCACATGGCCTCGTACGAAGGCGGTGCCTTCGTACGAAGTTAGTGGTTTTACACAACACAGCCCGATTCCCACTAGTGACACAATCAAAGACCTCTCTGACTCTAAGCTCTATCAATAACTTAAGGTTGGAGGGATGAACACTTGATTTTCTTAAGACAGACACGAAGACACTCGATTTTGGACAACGGAAGCCCCATATGTGCGAAGACCCACCTTCGTATGAAAGCACATCTTCGTACGAAGGCACCAGCTTCGTACGAAGCTTCTGTTTCCCACCGACATTCTGATTTTTCGACCGTTTCAGCACTTTGGAGGACTTAAGCTTCTCTTCCCGTACGCAGGCTGATCCGGCGCTCCCTTCAATCCATTGAGGATCGTGTTTCTTGATTAGTACACGCTCTGTGAGTATGCTCGAACCCATTTTCGTTTAACGCACTTTTGGGTGTTACATATGTTCTCTATCAAAACACAACACACAACGCAAACACTTTATAAACGCTAACTATTCCCGCATGCTATACGTGATTTGTTGAATGCTTGTTACTATGCTTATACAGTGTTATTGCCAGACCGCCTTTAGCAATGATAGTACTATAGTTTGGACTCAGCACCTAATTAGTCAGGGGTTGCTAAGGATCACATACTTTACTTCACGTATTCGCTTCGGGTGAACAAGTGTCGCGCATACTCTACTCGCAGTCATGTGGTTAGGTTGTATCATTGTTGGTTGTTTACATGCATCGCCCGTTATGTCTTACATGCTGGTTATGCGTAAACGCTTTTGATACTATATTTATGCAAACTTGTGTACTCACCTTTACTTTAAGTATTGACTTTTATATTAACGTATGTGACAGGATGATGGTCTGTTTGCTGCAATGGATTAGGAAGTCTAGAAACCCGCAAATAGAATCTAGGTTGTTGGACTTGTTTTTGTTTAAGGGATATGAACTCCGTTGTGACTGTTTGTTGAAATATTTGTTTATTGGTATGGGACAATGAACCTTTTAAAATATTGTCATTTAATAGTTATTATGGATTCTCTTGAGTAATCTGTTTCGCCTAGTGTCGCGCCCCGATGTTTCCGCCATCGGTTGGGGTGTGATAGATTGGTATCAAAGCCATAACTATAGGGAATTAGGTCGAGTCATGTAGAATTGACCTAGTCTATAGTCTAAGTACCAACAGACCCTTCGTACGTGTGACACTCTAGGTTCTCCCGAGCAAATATCTTGTAATAACATTGTGTGTATATACGTTATTAGATAAAAGTTGCGTGTTATCTTGATGTTCTATGTGATCCTTTGACTAAGTATGTATATGTAGTATATATGTATGTAGTGGGCCGAGACCGTGAAACCCGAATCGAGACCGGTAGTCTCGAGTGAACAGTTAACAGTTGGGCCGGTTGGGCCATGCCGCTCGGAAACCCACTAGGGTGCACCAACTCGGTCCGGGTATAAAACCCATAAGAGTGGCCAACCTTGCCACTTTTTCACCATTTGCAACATTTCCACACACACTCTCCTACACACTCTTTCCATCACTAAAACCCTAGAGCTCCAACACAAAAACCATATTCTTCCTCTCTCGGATCCAACCGACAACACTAGAACTCTCGGTTCAAGCTTGGAATCATCATTCGGAAGCCCGTTCATCGATCCTCCATACCCTCACACCTCGGAACACAACCGGTTAGTGTTTTAATGTGTGTTAAGAGTTATGTGTGCTTAATGAATAAGAAACATGACTAGTTTAGAGGTCTTTTGCAGAATTTTTGTATGATTAATGAGTTTGTAATGGTTAAATGATGAATAATGTGTGTGAACTATTGTATGATAATGTTTTGCTAAGATGTTTGGATGGTAAATGGTTAATAGCTTAGGATGATTTTTGCTATCCGATTCATGTTAGATATTCTAAGACAATTGTGTGTTTGATGAAATAATGCAAGATTTACTTGATCCTTGATCACAACATTTCATGCTTGAATCGCATGAAGAACATTATGAATATGTGTTAAGTATGATATGAACATATGATGAACAAATGTTGAGTATGATGAACAAGGTTGAATATGAGATAAACATTTGAATATGTGATGTTTGATCTGATTTAATTAGAATTTAGACAAGAAAACATGTTTATGAAATCCTATTGGTTAGTACACAATTTCATGAAATCACAATTCTATTGGATAGTACGAGTTGGACAGGTTCTAGAAGAACTTCATGTGCACGCATCCGTGGTTGTGAGTCGAGACCCCCGGTTGCGACTCGAGACCAACACGTGACAACTCGAGACAGACTTCAAGGACTCGAGACCGGCAAGGTCTCGACTTGAGACTTCATGATCTCGACTCGAGACTGGACTCGAGACCCCTGAGGTTGCGACACATGCCAGGACCACTCGAGACCAGACGTTCATAACTCGAGATCTCCTGGTTGCGACTCGAGACCGCGTGTTCTCGAGTCGAGACCACCTTGTCTCGACTGGGCTACCTACCTTGGTTATTGGGCCACAATGTGTTATGCTTGGACTATGTGTTTAACTGGACTATGTGTTAACTGTTGCTGTTTAACCGCGTAATTATTAGAGCAGGCCCAATAACTCAATAGATAACTGCATGCATTCTATGTGTTGGATACATGTAGGATATACGTGATTACTTATACCCCAAACCTGACCTATACTGGTAACCATGTTAGGACGTGGTGACCAGCAAGCTTGACCAAGTAAGCTAATCTGCCGAGCAACCCAAGGTGAGTTCACTACTTAAAGCATGCATTCCCGGTGGTTTGGGAAACGGAACTAAAAACAACACTATCCCCCTGTGAGGGATACGAACTTACTTCCCTTGTTACTGGGAACAAACTTACTTTTCTCCCTTGTTACTGGGAACTCTTGGTTAATTACGGTTTATACGGAATGCAACAAGCAACACTAAACGAAACTCTATCACTTAAGTCCCTACTACATTATACCGATTAGTCGTCGGGTTCTGGCGAACGGGTTATTAGTTGATAGCGCTATTTAGGTCTAACCAGCCTCACACCGACCCTTGTTACTGGGAACGGGCGTGAACTAATAGACTCTGACAACCGTCAATGATGATAGAACATTGGCAAACGGGGCACTGCGGAAACGTGGGGTTAATTAGTATTCGGTATTGGAAAAACAGTTTAGTCACTTATTTTGGGGTAGCTCCCCATGGCATGTATAAACGGATAAATTAACTGGTGAAACAAGTTTTTGGTAATTAAAAACTGGACAACTCGTGAACTCACCAACATTTTTGTTGATACCCTACTGCATGCTTTGCAGGTACCCAGTGACTCAGGAGCTTGCTACTTGGGGATGTGTAGTGGTCGTCTAACCCATGTGTTGGGTTCTAAATAAACTTGAACCATGAAACTTGTTTTAAACTGTTTTGTCTACGCTTCCGCTACTTATGTTACTATTTGAACTTAAAACTTTTGAACTTGACTATGATATTTGCTAACCTTGTGGTTAGTGAGTACTACTTATGTTATTAATTAAATTGCTCAGTATAATTGGTGGCTGGATCCTGGTCAGTCACGCCTCCAAGCGGTGGTACTCCGCATGTGGATTTTGGGGGTGTGACAGTACGAACCCACTTGGGGCTTCGTACGAACCCACAAGTTGTACTCTCGTTCGAACTTGAAACGATGCACCTTCGTACGAACCCACATATACAGCTTCATACGAAGGAGCCTTTCTTAAGGATAAGAACTTAATTTTGCCTTTCCTAAGGCTAACACAATACACACGTTTTGAAAACGCTCGCATAACACAAACGAATGATTTTGTCAAGATTAGGTGTGAAAACTAAGAACTCTCAATAAGATCACTCACTCCGCATATTTTTACTCGCAGCACGAGAATCTTTCGTTGTGTTAGGAGTGATATCCATATCTCGATGAAAATCTCCATATCTATCTCGTGGTTTTACCATAGTTAGGAGCGAATTTGTTAAGTTAGGGGTGAAACCCGCATCTTAATAACCCGTTCCACTCCCTACTTTGATTTCGATGATCTCACCAAAGTCTCAACTGTTCCGAAGAGCCGAGTCGCGTAGTAACTGGAAGGATGCATGCCGTTCACCGCATTGCGGTGAGAGCATAGTTTGTTAAGCCAAAGTGTGTACTCGAGTTTGTTGTGGATAGTTGATTCACTTTAGGCAGTCGACGTCTAACACCCAAGGCACTCCATTTACTTTTAAGCTGCAATCGCCGATTATACGTGTCATCACTTTTATTATGTTATGTGTTAAATTTACAAATTACGGTTTCGATTTCTCGCTTTCCGCCATCCGCTATACAAAACGCGCACAACTCGCACAGCCTTGGTAATCTAAAATGCAAACTAACCACAAACAATCTAAGAAGCCTCATACGCTATACTTCTCGCTGATGATACTCGCTATCGCTCCCAACTCTCGAACGTGCTACACATCCTTGAAAGATAGGTGAATACATGCAAAATATGTGCTTACGTGAATTATGTGCTCATACGTGCTTATTTGTATACGTGCAAATACGTGATTATGTGTATACGTGTTGACGTGCCGACATGTTCCTGTGCTTTACATGACTAATAATAATAATAATAAAAGAGTATGTTGTTTAAACGCTAAAATTTTCAAACAAAACCCAATATAATCGAATCTCGTCTACTCCCTTGGGATGATATCTGCCGCAGAACCCACATTTGACGATGTCTTCCTTTGGATCCCATACTCACCGAAATGTTCAGAGGAACAAAGCTGACAAACGAATCGCCTCTCTTGTGGCCAAGGAAATGGCTAAGGTAATTCCCCAAATCGTCAGCGAAATCAACGCTGTCAGCAGCACCTCATCGGTCGACTCTAAGAATCAAGCTCCTAAGACTCCATTCAGCTTCAAACAATTCAAAGCATGTGGTCCAGCAAGTTTTACTGGTGAAGATGGACCCAGTGCCATGTTCCAATGGTATGATGCGATCAGTCACCTTTCGTCAAAGCGGATGTCCTGAAAATCTCTGCACTTTGAATGCTATTAGAGTCTTCTAGTCCAGGGTACTGGATTGGTGGACCACCGAGCGCAACAAGCGCGCAAACGATGCAGCTTATGGCCTCACATGGGAGGAGCTCAAGGAGCTCATGATGAAGAAATTTTGTCCTCCCCATGAAGTCTAGAAGCTGGAGAATGAATTCTGGCACATCAAGCAAGAAGGAGGTGACAACGCTGGTCTCACCGCTCGTTTCAAACAATTGAGCATTATATGTCCCAGTCAGGTGGACACACCTGAGAAGACTATCAAGAACTATATTCGCGCTCTTCCCGATTGTGTGGCCGATTTTGTTCAGGCAGCGAGACCTAGTACTATCGGGGAAAGCTACCAACTCGCAGCTGAGATCAACGATAAGCGAGTCTTTGCTGGAGCTTTCGAAACCTCGACCAAGAGTCTCAATCAGGCTACTGCAACTCCCAGTACCGACAATGCAGCATCTCAAGGTTCAAAGTCTAGCTGCCAGAGCCGCAAGTGAAGAAACAACAACAACAAGAACTTTGTGACTGCCGCCGTAGCACCACTTAATGCAGTCACGACACCGCCTAACAACCAGAACCGTCAAGTTGCTACTACCAACGCACCGCCTGCTAAGCGTGCGTATACTAGTGTTCACCCCCTGTGTCCTACTTGCACTTATCATCATCCAACAGGGGTGAACTGTCGTTCCTGTGTTAATTGCAACATCTATGGGCACTTCACCGCTCACTGCCGCTCAGTTCCCCACCAGCAAGCTCTTCAAGCTCTTCCTGCACCGCCAACTCAACCACTTGCTCCTCTGTGTAACCCAACATCTCCTGCACAAGTTGCTAATGCATGTGTCAGTTACACGTGCGGTGACCCGAATCATTTTGTTAATGTCTGCCCTTAGCGAGTTGTGAAACAAGAACCGCAGCAGCAACCACCACCACAGCTGCAACAACAACAGCAGCCTCAGCAGCAGCAGCAATAGCAGCCACAACAAGCAAGCCGCGGAAGAACCTTCAATATCAATGTCCGCCAGGCTCAGACTGACAACAATGTTGTCAATGGTACGTTCCTTGTTAACGGTATTTATGCTTCTTTCTTGTTTGATACTGGAGCCGATAACTGTTTTGTATCGTTTGAATTCAAAAAGCTTTTAAAATGTAAGCGCGCTAACCTCCCAACGACTTTTGACGTAGAAGTTTCCACCGGAAGAACCATCACCGTCAGCTCCGTCCTCCGTTATTGTACTCTTACACTCAACAATCACGTTTTCCCGATCGATCTCATTCCTATGCAATTGGTAGTTTCGATGTCATAGTAGGCATAGAATTTCTTCGTGAAAATCATGCCGAAGTCGTTTGTTTCGAAAAGATGATTCGTTTCTCCCTCTCAAACGGTGATCAATTATGTGTTTATGGCGAAGTACTCTCGAAGGAATTGAAACTGATGTCGTGTATCCAAGCAAGCAAGTACTTGCGCAAGGAATACGCCGCTTTCTTAGCCCACATTGTAGTAGCGGAGGAGGAAAAGAAGACAATGGAAGAAGTACTTGTGGTTCGTGATTTTCCTTGTGTCTTTCCTGACGATTTACCTGGTCTACCCCCTACTCATGATATCGACTTTCTTATTGACCTCATTCTTGGAGCTAACCCTGTCGCTTAAGCCCCTTATCACCTCGCACCATCCGAAATGCGTGAACTTTCTAGCCAACTCCAGGAGCTACTTGATAAAGGCTTCATATGCCCTAGCACATCTCCTTGGGGCGCACCCGTCCTTTTCGTGAAAAAGAAGGATGGATCGTTCCGAATGTGAATCGATTATAGGGAACTCAACAAGCTTACTATCAAGAATCGCTACCCGCTACCCCGAATCGATGACTTATTTGATCAACTACAAGGTGCTACGTGTTTATCGAAGATCGATTTACGTTCGGGTTATCATCAGTTACGTATACAAGAGCAAGACATTTTGAAAACTGTTTTTCGTACCCGTTATGGCCATTACGAATTCGTGGTCATGCCTTTTGGTCTCACAAATGCACTCGCGGTCTTCATGGATTTGATGAACCGTGTGTGTAAACCCTTCTTGGATCGTTTTGTCATTGTGTTTATCGATGATATCCTTATATACTCGAAGTCGAGGGCCGAACATGCACAACATCTTCGCTTGGTTCTCGAGCTTCTCCAAGGAAATCGCCTCCATGCCAAATTCTCCAAGTGTGAATTTTGGCTCGAGGAAGTTCAATTCCTCGGTCACATCGTTAACAGTCAAGGAATTGACGCCGACCCCGCGAAAATAGAAACAGTGAAGAGTTTGATTACGCTGAAGTCTCCATCCGAAATCTGTTATTTTCTTTGATTGGCGGGTTATTACCGTCGATTCATTGCTGACTTTTCAAAAATCACCGTACCATTTACCGCTCTAACTCAGAAGGACAAGCCTTTTGTTTGGGGTTCCAAACAGGAGGAAGCCTTTCAAAATTTTAAGTATATGCTTTGCAACGCTCCTGTTCTTACACTTCCCGACAGAAACAACGATTTCGTTGTTTATTGCGATGCCTCTAACCTAGGTCTTGGTTATGTTCTTATGCAATGAGACAAGGTTATCGCGTATGCATCTCGACAACTCAAGGTCCACGAGAAGAACTACACTACCCATGATCTCGAACTCGGTGCAGTTGTTTTTGCATTGAAGATTTGGCGACACTACCTATATGGTACCAAGTGTACGGTCTTCACCGACCATAAGAGCCTACAACACATCTTGAACCAGAAAGAACTAAACATGCGCCAACGCAGATGGGTCGAACTTCTCAGCGACTATGATTGTGAGATAGGCTACCAACCAGGCAAGGCAAACGTCATAGCCGATGCCCTCGGTTGGCGAAGCTATGTGTATAGCGCTCGTGACATTCAAGCCAAGAATTACTTCGAAGCCCTAATTTGCGACGCCTAGCATGCATGCTTCATTTAGAATACCTTGAAAGAGGAAATGAAGTATAGTGCTGAAACTCAGCTTGTCACCAAAACGAACGGTATTTATCTGGATTCCTAGTCGTCATAACCTTCGGGGGATGTTGATGACTGAAGCCCACAAATCCCGATATTCCATTCACCCCGGTGCCGACAAGATGTACCAGGACCTTCGATCTAGGTATTGGTGGCCGGGAATGAAGAAGGATATCGCTCTGGCTTACTCGAACAACCCGAAATCCCGATGTGGAAATGGGAGAGTATCGCCATGGACTTCATTACCAAACTCCCTCACATGCCTTCTGGTCACGATAGCATTTGGGTTATCGTTGATCGTCTTACGAAATCCGCTCACTTCATTCCGATACGAGAAGACTTCAAGATTGAACGATTAGCACGAATATATACCGACGAAGTCATTTGTCGACACGGGACACCTCGTGACATCATCTCTGATCGCGATGGTCGTTTTACCTCACGTCTCTGGGAGACTTTTCAAACCGCTTTTGGTACGACTCTTAGTCTCGGTACCGCATTCCATCCCTAGACCGACGGTCAGACTGAGCGCACGATCCGCACCCTTGAAGACAAGCTTCGTTCGTGCGTGATAGATTTTGGTGGTAATTGGGATTCGCATTTACCTTTAGTAGAATTCTCGTACAATAACAGTTATCATGCCAGTATTCAAATGGCACCCTTTGAGGCATTATATGGTAGAAAATGTTGATCGCCCATTGTATGGCACGAGATCGGAGACACCCAGATCACTGGTCCTGAGTTACTACAAGAAACGACAGACAAGATCCTCTAAATAAGAGACAATCTCTTGAAAGCTCAGAGTCGTCAAAAGAGCTACGCCGATAAACGAAGCAAGCCCCCTTGAGTTTGAAGTTGGTGATCACGTACTCCTAAAGGTTTCACCTTGGAAGGGGGTGATTCGATTCGGCAAGAAAGGAAAGCTAGCGCCACGATACGTGGGTCCCTTTAAGATTCTGGAAAGAATTGTCAAAGTGGCCTATCGACTCGAATTATAAGTTGAGCTCAGCAACGTACATCCGACTTTCCACGTCTCAAACCTCAAGAAGTGCCCAGCTGAAGAAAATCTTCATGTACCTCTCGAAGACTTACAAGTAATCGAGACCCTGCACTTTGTGGAAAAGCCTATAGAAATCATGGATCGAGAGACCAAGAAACTTCGACGCTCACGCATTCCCATAGTGAAGGTTCGCTGGGAAGGCAAACGCGGCGACGAGTTCACTTGGGAACTCGAAAGTGATATGAAAGATAAATATCCGCAACTCTTTGTTACGCCTATGGCTTAATTTTGGGACGAAATTTCCTAAAGTACGGTAGGCTGTAACAAACCGACTTTTCGGATCGTTACCCGTTCACTTTTGCCTCGATTTGTAACCGTTTTGTATTCCGGGATTCGATATAAATAAAGGGTTATGTTATACTAAATACATTTTCTTCACACCGCACCGCTATGCGTTTAAACGCTTTATATTCGCAACGCTTACGCAACACGAATTATAGAGAATTATGCTATTTAAATTACCGAGTGTGTTTGTTTGTTCGGTAACCACTCGCACCTTCGCATTCGCTTATCACGACTAACATGCTAAAACGCAACCGCAGTTATTAGTAGTAGAAATGTTATGCTGTGTGTTCTTATATGCTTTACTTGTGTGTGCTTTGTATGTTATGGACTATACTCGCAAACGCTATCGCAACGCAAACTCAACGCTACTCGCATAACTCGATTTATCACTCTAAAATGCAACGCGACCTGAAACTCGATGTTACACTAAAATACTTATAGTGCCAATACTAACTAACGCAACGAAACGCATTAAGCGAGCATCCTACATGCGAAACGAGGAGATTTCCACTCAAAACAGCACCTCCGAACGAAGGCTCCCTGTTCGAACCCACCTTCTCTATAAATATCCTAGCCCCTCCTCATTCATTCTCACTTGCTGATTTCATACCGAAACTCTGCCGAATTGCTGTCCGACTATTTTCAAGTAAGATTTAACAGTTTTATTCAATTACACAACATTTTCCACTTCGATTTTCCACAAGAATCACTTTGATTTCATCAAAACTCTTCTACTTTTCATCCAAACTTCATCTTTTTCACTTAAACTCTTATCTTTTTCATCTTAACTCCTCTGTTTTCATAAAATCTTTATCTTTTTCATCAAAACTTCTTCTTTTACAAAAGATTTACACTTAACCGAGTGTTTTGGAACTAGCTACGACTTCCCAAGTGAGAAATATGTTGGTTTCACACTCACCAAGTGTTAGAATCTGAGATGAAACTCTTTAAAACCTGTTTAAACTTGATTTTTATACTAGAACGGACTTAAATCGACATGTATTTCGTTCACTGAATAGTGGAACAAGGTAATGTCGAAACCAGCTTGAAAAGGACTCGGAAATACATCTGATTCAGGCGAAAACATAGCACTGAATGCCAAAAACAGCCACGTTTGTGAACTGGACTCTTCTGTGCGAAGCCAGCTTCGTACGAAGGCGCTGCCTTCGTACGAAGGCACTGGTTTTACATCACACGACCCGATTTCCACTCGTGACACAATCAAAGACCTCTCTGACTCTAAGCTCAATCAATAGCTTAAGGTTGGAGGGATGAACACTCGATTTTCCGAAGATAGATGCAAAGACACTCTATTTTGGACAACGGAAGCCCCACATGTGCGAAGACCCACCTTCATACGAAGGCACCAGCTTCGTACGAAGCTTCTGTTTCCCACTGGCACTCTGATTTTTCGACCGTTTCAGCACTTTGGAGGACTTACGCTTCTGTTCTCGTATGCAGGCTGATCCGGTGCTTCCTTCAATCCATTGAGGATGGTGTTTCTTGATTAGTACACGCTCTAAGAGTATACTCGAACCCATTTTCGTTTAACGCACTTTTGGGTATTACATACGTTCTCTATCAAAACACAACACACAACGCAAACACTTTATAAACTCCAACCGCTCCCGCATGCTATACATGATTTGTTGAATGCTTGTTACTGTGCTTACACAGTGTTATTGCTAGACCACCTTTAGCAACGATAGTACTATAGTTTGGACTCGGCACCTGATTAGTCAAGGGTTGCTAAGGATCAGATACTTTACTTCACGTGTTTGCTTCAGTGAACATGTGTCGCGCATACTCTACTTGCAGTCACGTGGTTAGGTTGTATCATTGTTGGTAGTTTACATGCATCGCCCGTTACGTCTTACATGCTGGTTATGCGTAAACGCTTTTGATACTATATTTATGCAAACTTGTGTACTCACCTTTACTTTATGTATTGACTTTTATTTTAACGTATGTGACAGGTTGATGGTCTGTTTGCTGCAATGGATTAGGAAGTCTAGAAACCCGTAAATAGAATCTAGGTTGTCGGACTTGTTTTCGTTTAAGGGATATGAACTCCGTTATGACTGTTTGTTGAAATATTTGTTTATTGGTATGGGACAATGAACCTTTTAAAATATTGTCATTTAATAGTTATTATGGATTCTCTTGAGTAATCTGGTTCGCCTAGTGCCGCGCCATGATGTTTCTGCCATCGGTTGGGATGTGACAATATGTTGGTTATGGATGCTGTAGTGGCGGCATTGGTGGTGGCGGTGGTGAGGAAAGGGTATTTTTGTCATTCCACACCTTCTTAACCGAGAAAACTAACTGATGTTAGACACAGGGACTATTTAGGAACGAAAATTGAAAAGTTGGGGACTATAGCTGTAATTTTAGAAAGTTAGGGATTAAGGGTGAAAAATGGCAAACCACAAGAACTATCCGGGCATTTAACTCTTATTGTTTGTTATTAAAACTTTTTTAACTTTTTGTTTGTTATTAAAACTTTTTTAACCGCAAAATCATATGTCATCGACATCATACTTAGTAAATCTTACCAATAACAAAGCTAAGATAGAGTCTGAGAAGGGTACGATATAGATAGAGTTACATTTATATAAACATTATATTTTTGGCAAAAGTAACCACTAATATTAAGCATTAGACACGAGGATCCAAAACACAAAGCCGGCCGTTTTGCAAAGTTCACTCGCTTGTGTTTGCTTGATATTTAACAGTTGAATAAACTATCTGCTTGTTGCAACCTTGATATCATGTATTTATTTTTATGAGATCGATGGAGATGTATTTGTCGTACTGAAGATGTCATTTTAAATACCATTACCAACTTCAATCTATAATCATTCATCCTTCAGTAATCAGCATCCTAATCTAAGTTGATCGAACGAGGAATTCGTGGACCCACAATGGAAGAAGACTCGTATCAACAAAAATCGAGCATCGACACAGAATTACAAACCGAATTACTCCCTCACAATCATCAGGCTCATAAGGGGGGCATGATAACCATGCCTTTCATCATAGGTACTATAGATTCTTCCCTCCTTATTGTACATTTTTTTGTGAGTTTGAGTATGCATGGATTGACAATCTGGATTTGATTTTGTTTCCGGGGGCAGTGAACGAAGCATTTGAGAGAGTGGCGAGTTATGGATTGATGCCGAACATGATATTCTACCTCATGGATGTTTATCACATGGAACTTGCAACTGGAACAAGCATACTTTTGATTTGGTCAGCGCTTTCAAACGGTCTCTCCATTTTTGGAGCTTTCATCTCTGATTCATACTTTGGTAGGTTTCGGGTCATTGCAATCGGGTCTCTCTCCACCCTTCTTGTAAGCCAAAATCTTCCTATTTGCTCTATGATCCTTATTTTATGTCATTGGATATTGATCATTATAAATGTTTGAAAGAATCGAAACCAAGAATAAAAAGATATTTATGAGTAATATTTTCTGTCTATTGAATAACCGAGAATTGCACCTCTTTATACAGAGGGACTATGGTTTTAAAAAGATAATAATAAAGCGTCAATAAGTGTCATGTATACAAAGTAGCATTATATAATATTGACTATCAAACAAACATAAAGATAAATGATAAATCAAATAATAATAACGTTGTTGTTGTATGATAGGGGATGACTTCTCTCTGGTTAACTGCCGTGCTTCCACCATTAACGCCTTCTTCTTGCAATGAACCCGACACCAGTTGCAACCCACCAACACCAACGCAATTCGCTTTTCTTTTCTCATGTTTCATTCTACTCTCAATCGGATCTGGTTGCATCAGACCGTGTTCCATAGCCTTTGGTGCAGACCAGCTTAAACACCATCCAACCCTAAACAACCAGAGGCTCATTGATAGCTACTTTAACTGGTACTATGCTTCTACAGCGACTTCAGCAATCGTTGCTTTTAGTGTTATGGTCTACATTCAAGAGCAACTTGGTTGGCAGGTCGAATTTGCAGTTGCTGTTCTGATAATGCTTTGTTCTACTTTTATGTTCTTACTCGGATCTTCTCTTTACGTCAAAGTGAAAGCCAGCGAGAGCCTGTTTTCAGGGCTAATTCAAGTTTTATTCGTTGCTTTTAAGAACCGTAGGATTCGTCTTCTACGTGATGACTGCTACAATCATAGTGAACAAGCGGACCGGGTTGAGCTAACTGACAACTTAAGGTCTGATACTACCATCTTATCCCATATTGATGGAGAACTGAAAAAAGAAAATTAATTACTACAAATTTAAATATTTTTTTTCTAAAATTAATAAATGATCATATCATATTATTGAATGAAAGATATACATCTCAATTAATTAAAAAACAAATCTCTCATCGAATATAAATGTATGTGTATAAAACACTTCTCCTTTCACGTGATCTTAAACAAAATGATCTTCACGAAAAGTCAACTCTCGAACCCAATGTTTTTAAGTGATTTTCTTAAAGCTGTAGAGAGTCGTAATGAAGAATAAGCATTTATTATCAAACTTATATAGTATTTTTAAAGGAAAAATAATCAAACTAAGCAATCAAGCAAATTATTAAAATGGACTTTGGCTTTAGCTGCGGCAAAAGCGCGGGATGACAACTAAGCAAGGGACAATTAAAATTCAACGCCTATTGTGGTGATTTTCTTGGTGAAAGTGGTTAATTTGGTGATTTTTTTTTAACTTGTGAAAATTACTAAAATAGACAAGTTGGCATCCTATAGACGTGAATATTTTAGCCTTGGCAAAACAGCTAAAAGCGTAGGCTAAATAGCCGACGGATATGATTTAGCCTCCTGTTATTAACATACGCCTTTTCATACCGGCTATTTATCCTATGTGTTTTAATATTTAGCCTACGCTTTACACATGTCTTTTTTTATTGTTGTGTGGATCCTTTTGTACTTCATGAGTTTTTGTGTAGGCTAAGCCTAGCCGTCTTATCCCAAGAATCCTATTTGGTGTCGTCTAATTGACTCTTTTTGTTTGTCTATTTTGCCAAAGCTGTTTAACGTATATGCATGTCTACATGTCTATTCTATTAACTTTGAAAGTTGACTCATCTATTCTAGTAATTTTCCCTTTTAGTTATGTTTTATAGGACAATATTTATGAAATTTCAAAAAAAAAAAAAATTAAACAAAAATATTCTAGTTATTACATCATTCCCAATACGTCTCCACTCGTAAAAAAACTGTCACTCGTAAAAAAATCTATTTTGACATGTTAGAATTTGTAACTGAAACTAGACTTTCTATATATATATGTTATCTAGCTAGTGTCTTTTGGATTTTTAGGTTTCTCAACAAAGCATGTGTTGTCAGAGATTTGAACCTTGATTCTTTGGAAGTGGATCCATGGAGTGTGTCAACTGTTAAAAAGGTGGAATCCCTGAAATCGTTAATTCTGGTATTACCATTATGGTCTACGGGCATTCTAATATTCACGACCATTACACAAAGTTTCCCAACTCTCCAAGCGAAAACAATGAACCGATATGTCACCCCATGGTTTGAGATCCCGGCTGCATCATTTAGCTTATTCTTGATCTTGACACTTACATTGTGGGTCACATTTTACGACTGTATCTTGGTCCCATTTCTAGCAAAATATACACACCAGCCGCGTGGATTCCATCCTAAAACTCGAATGGGAATTGGGTTAGCAATCTCGACCGTGGGCATGATTGTATCCGCAATTGTGGAAACCAAACGACGGGATTTGGCAGGTCCAAATACGACAGTTGACATGTCAGCAATGTGGTTGGTTCCCCAATATGCATTACTAGGTTTAGCAGAGGCATTTAATTCAATTGGGCAGATGGAGTTTTATTATTCTGAGCTCCCAAAAAGCATGTCGAGTATAGCCATAGCCATGTTCATGGTGAGCAATGCAATTTCTGGGCTTGTTGGAAGCCTTTTGATTAATGTTGTGGATGCAGTCACCACCAAAAGGGGTAACACAAGTTGGCTATCGAGTGATATTAACGAGGGTCACTTGGATTACTACTACTGGTTACTTTGTTTTCTGAATCTACTTAACTTTTTTTACTACTTAGTATGTTGTCGTATTTATCGGAGTTCTTCATTGTCAGGGAGGCATGAGCTCGGACAAGAAGGATTTCATTTTGGGCATTAAAGTTCAATTTTTATTTCCAATATGTCATTACAATGTACTATCCAATAAAACAAATTCATAGTATCAGGATGCTTGAAGCCCTTTTGATAGGGTACTTAACAGAAGATGTGATTATGTACGGTTATTATATATATATACACACACTAGTCCTTTTTAGTGACGGCTTCAAGTTTTACTCTCAAAATTGTTTAGTAATATTCATACTTTGAATTATCACAACCTTTAAGAACTTAATGAAACTGCATATCAAAAGTTCAACTAGGTTTCATTATAACAAGACTACAATGTATTAAAAGGTAATGTAAAGAGTTTAGCAATTAAATACTTAAAAATGTTTTTTTATACAAGATAGGAATCTTTATGCTCCAATAGACTCATGATAGAACATATCTGACACTAACAAATTGCTTATGAACTATAATCAATTAGACGAACCTCCCATAACAAAAAAGAAATATAAGTTATCTGTATATGTACAAGCCCTATGCATGACAATAAGCTCTCATATGCCCCTCAACTAAATGTGTAACTTAGACTTAAGAGTGTAAAACGAGTTGAAGACAACCTTCTGATCAAAATATATGCAAATTGAAGTATTGAACGGTAGTTGACGCATAGTGAATACAAAGTCTCCAGGCTAAAATCACATCACAAATATGTGCACCAATGAAACACTTGTCAAATCTTATAAAACTAAAATAAGCGAATTGTAAGGCTTATATGATATGACCAATATATTAAATGATATATTAGATTGAGTAAAGCTTATATGATATGACCAATATATTAGATTGAGTAAAATGTCATTTTATTCCTTGTGGTTTGTCCATAAATGTCAATTTCGTCAAAAAAGTTTTTCTTTTCATCTGTGTCATTGAGGTTTCCAAAAAGTTTGGCTAGAAATGTCTTATAGATTGCAAACCAGTAGACACTCCGATGATATTGAACAATGACTTTCATATCAACACTAAATCTAGCAGATAAAGAATGATATCAAATGTTTATATGGAAACTAATATACCTAGCACATACAAGACCAGACATATCTCATGCAGTAAGAATCATAAGCAATTCATGCACCACCCTACCAAAGATCACATGGATTGTAAGATACTTGAAATCATGCCCTAGGAAAGGCATTATATTTAGTAGAAATAGACTTCTAGATGTGTGGGGATACATGGATGGAACCTACTAACGGAGAAATTAAAAAAAAAACAAAAGGTTGTAGCACTATCAAGTGCTAAAGCTGAATTTAGAGGAATTGCAAAAGGAATAGCAAAGCTCTTATTGGAAAAAAGAAGTTATTGACTAAGATATGTTTTCCCTAAATAAAGCGTTAAAACTATTCTATGATAATACAACTACAATCATTATCTCCCAAAATCCAAAAAAACATGACTAAACAAAACATGTCAAGGTAGACAAACATTTCATAAAAGAAAAAAACTTGATGGTGGGAACCGTTTGTTCGATCTGAAGATCAGTTGGTCGATGTATTTACCAAATTACATGTGGAAAGATATTTCATAATTGTATTAGCAAGATAGGTATGTGGGATCCCGCTACCATCTTGAGGGGAGTGTTGAGCATTAACGGTTATAACTTGTTTAAATAGTGTTTGGGTCTGGTAATGAGTGACAAAGTGGGAGAGAAATTTTTGGTATTAGGGGTGGGGGGGTTCGTTCCTACGTGTAAAGTATGCCACCTCATGTTCGTCCGACAATTGTTGCTTCCATTCTGTTTTGGTCAAAAATTACCGAAGCAATTAAGTGATCAAATTAGTTGAGTGAGGTAGTGTGCTAAAAAGTGTATTGAAAATATGCTTGTTAGGTTCTTTGGAAAAACAGTGTTCAGGATACGGCTCAGGATATTGAGCTGTATCTACGATCAAACAATGAGCAATAAAGTAAAGTAAATGACACGAGATGTACGAGGAAAGCCCTTGATCAATCTAGATCGCCGGCATAAAACCTCGGGAGCTGACAATCGCAGCTGCCTAGTTCTTCTTATTGCTTTAAACTTCAGGATACAGTGCAGGATATAGATCAGATCGCTAAGTGTTACAATGAATTTTGTGAAAGTTGCGAGAAAACAAGTGTTGAGAGTGTAGAGAGTGTGATTGTGATGTCCTAGTTGATCTGATATACCCACTATTTATAGTAACGAATTACAAACTAAAATTCCTATAAACATGGGAAGCTCCGAATATTCCAATGTGAACGTTGTAGACCGAGTAATGCGGCTTCAACGGCTTCTTGTGAACGACTTGGACCGAGTCTTCAGTAGAAAAGGTCTTCATGAACGTTGCTAGCTTCTAACCCACGTACCTGCATTTAATTCCGTTAGTGATCCTGAGGATACCATTCAGGATGTTACCAATATCCTGAGTCAGCATCCCGGATGTAAACAGATACAATAAAGAAGATATTTTCCAGGATATAGGCTCAGAATTTCACCTATAACAATTATCCCCAAAAAATGTTACCGTTAAGTATCCTGGTCACTAACGGTTATATTTTTTCCCGAAGAACGAGGCAATGAAGAGATAAGACCATTGATGTGATAGCTTTCAACCACCCGGCCTATAATTACTCATCACACCCTATATCTTTTTCATCCTTGTCTTCATTTAACTATCTCCGAAGAAAAAAGGTAAACACTTTCTCTCAACTTCATCTTCCTTTTTCACCCTCTTCAATATTCCGGCAACATGACAAGGCAGACAAGATCCAGCTCCGGCGATTCCGCCCCCACATTCATTCACCAGAATATTCTCCAAGATCCGGAGAAGGAAATATGCTCCTTCGACAGTGCCCACTTGTCGGCCCTCAAATCCTCCGGCATCTTCCCAAAAGGGACGGTATTCCGGCCATTTGATCGGGAAATCCGATCGGATATGGTTTCCGACGAGTGGCTGTGTTTCAATGCTTTCCCCTTCACTCTAGGGCTGCAATTTCCTTTTTCTGAATTTATCACCGAGTTTTTTGATGTCACAAAAATTTGCTTCAGTCAAACAATGCCAATGCTTTGGCGAGTCTTGTCCGTTCTTGATCAAATCAAGAACAACCACATCCCTGATCTCTCTGTTCATGATCTCCCATTAGCCTACCGATTTAGGTGCCACGGTTCTTGTCGATTCTTGTTTTATTCTACTTCCAGTGACCCACTAATCCTCCGAGCCACCAGGAATGAAGAGGAATGGAAATCCAAATTCTTTTTCGTAAAAAGAGATTCAATCCCTGGTGGAGCGGATTATCCGGTGCATTGGTTGAAGAAGGGTAGGATTTAGGGTTTAAAGATGATCCTGCTTGTTATCCTGCTTTATATCCTGAACTGACTTTGTCGTTTTCTTGTACAGCTGATTTTAGGAAGCTAGCACATCCCCTTGCAGATTCTCAGAAAAGAATAGACGCTATCAGGCTCCTTCCGGAAGCAGAGAGAAGTTTCAACCCATCTCCAGCAACTCCAAGCCCTCTTTCAAGCGCAACCATGTCTGGTAAGGATCCTGCAAGATATCCTGTAGACACATGTTTTTTATTTGATATCTTTAGGAAAGGTTTAGAATTTTACTCCCTGTGTGCAGATTCCAGCAAAGTTCCAGTTTATCTAGACCTTGACGAACTCGATAGCTATCCAACTCCAACCTTAGTCAAGAAGGGGGCTCCTACTGCCACCAGCTCCAAGCCACTTCCAGCTCCCAAGGCCAACCCAAGGACTCGTGCTACCACAGCGAAAAATAGGAAGGGCCTTGAGGTCAGTGCTCCAAGCTCAGGAGGGTTCTCCTATGACGATCTCAGCTTCACCGATTCCTTAGAGCCGATGACATCCTTCCTTAACAAGGTAATATCCTGACGCATACCCTGCATATATATCCTGCACACATATCCTGCCTGGATATCCTAACAGGATATCCTGATAGGATATCTTGGTCATTATAGATATATAGATTCTAACTCGTACCTGTTATTGATGCACAGGGCCTCCAGCATTTGCTCCACTTGTACAACGATGCATGTGGTACTGTCGCCCTTCATGAAGCCAGGATTAAGCAGCTCGAAACCACTGTTGCTGACCAAGGTGCCATCGCCGAGGCAAAGAGCCGGCACTATGAGGATAAGCTGAAAAAGGTCACCCAGGATGCTGAGCTCAAATTGGCCACCATGCAAATGGATCACGATCAGGCCATGATCAATTTCCGGGAAGGAATCAAGACTTCCGCTATTGTCTCCCTGCTACAAGCACGCATCAAGATGGCCTATGAGGCCAAGGAGACAGGTCTTGTTTGTCCATCCTGGCCAATTGAATCCTGGGTAGCCAAGCTGAAGGAGCTCGGAGGCAAGGCTGTGCCACTCCCATCTGAAGCCGGTGAATCTTCCAAGTCAGCAGAGGTGGCGGATCAGGCTGGAGACAAGAAGGATGCTGGAGCGGATGCTGGTGAGGATGCTGGACAGGATGCTGGAGAGGATGCCGGTGCTGAGAAGCCGGGGAAAGCAGGAGAGGATGCCGTTGTGTGAGGGCAGCTGAGTGGGCGATGATGGATATTGATGCCTAGGCCGGAGCCCACTTTTTTTTTTAGGTTTGATGGTTGATGTCCTGAACAATTTACTTTTCTTGTTTGTTGAACAATTTTAATTTCCTGCACGTAGACAATATGATGGCCAAAGGTGGAGGGATCCTGAGTTTCAGGAGGAAGCCCTTGGTCATCAGTTAGTATGGTTTGTTTTGAACACTTTTAACAAGTGAAGGTGGAGGTATCTTGGGTTCCAAGACGAAGCCTTCATTTGTTAAGTAAATATGTTAGGAAACTAATTATGCTTTTGGTGGATGGGTCTCGGTTTGAGACGAAGCCAATTGCATAATCTTTTGCTATGTTAATAATATAACCTTTTTTTGGCTTTATCATTGTCGTTGTCGATATAAATTTCACTTGTGAAAATTGTTTTGTTTGAACATTTTTCGGAACACATTATAAATGTATCCTGGTAGATATCCTGAAAGATATGCTGATAAATATATCAAAATACAACCTATTAATTGTCTAAGTAAAAAGGAAAGATCATACCAGAGATTCTCAGTGAATCAATTTCAATTCCTCATTATAGGCTTGTCCCCAGTGCACACTTATAAACTCGAATCCATCTTCAGAATAGTATGACGTATGTCCCCTGTACTTAACATAGAAACACAAATGTATTCATATTCTTGACTCGAATGAATTCCATATACCTCAGGGCAAAACTCTTGATATCCTGAAATGAACCCTTAGTATACTGGGGATAAACCCTGAGTTTCATGCGCTACAGGCGGGAGTGTATAAACTCCAAGACTTAGAAAGGTGAAAACCTTTAAACCTTAGAGAGTATGAAAATACCCTTTCGTGAGAGAGGGTGATCAATCCTCATATACCTTTAGAATTCAGGATATAGCCAACAGTAACGAAATTGTCAGCCACTTTTACATGGACTGGTCCCGCCACCTTGAAATATCCCTGAATAACTTGCGCTCCAGGCGGGGTGTTTAAACCCAATTCGGGAGAAAGGTGAATACCTTTAAACCTGTGAAGGGATCAGTATCCCTTAAACGTGAGAGAGGGGGCCAATCCTCTAATCTTCTGAGTTATCCTGAGTACACATCCTGGAGCTATATCCTGGAGCATATGCTGCAAAACAATTGTAAACTAAGGTGGGTGTTAGCTTGGCTAACACCCCTCCGATGCCTAAGTCAGTATTGGGTTCAAGATAATAAACATATATATTTAAAAGAGATAGGATACATACCATTCTGAGATAGAAATTAAATTCTACTCTTACTTGAAATAGAGCTTTAAGTGTACAGCATTCCAAGACCTTGGTAGCATATCCCCTTCCATATTCTTGAGTCTATATGCTCCTTTCCCTGCTTCTGATTCAACTTCGTATGGTCCTTCCCATTTTGGAGCTAACTTGCCATCGGCAGGATTAGTAGTATTCTGAAAAGCCTTCCTTAGCACCCAATCACCCACTTGAAATCTCCTAGTCCTTATATTCTTGTTATATGCTCTGGATATTCTTTGTTGATATGCTGCCATCCTTAGCCTTGCTGCGTCTCTTCTTTCGTCTATGGTATCCAAATCTTGACATAAGGCTTCAGGATTCTGTTCAGGATTCTGTAGGATAGATCCTGCAGTAGGTATCACCATTTCCGTTGGAATTACTGCTTCTGCTCCGAATACTAAGGAGAATGGGGTTTGGCCGGTTGCATTTTTTACCGTTGTCCTGTCAGCCCATAACACAAAGGGTAATTCCTCTGCCCATCTTCCTTTTTTGGCTCCAAGTCTCTTCTTTAAGTTGTTCACTATTATCTTGTTTGAAGACTCAGCTTGCCCATTCGCTTGAGGATGCACCGAAGTAGACGTTATCATCTTGATTCCCCAACTCTTGCAAAAGTCAGTAGTCCTTTTGCTTATAAACTGGGACCCATTATCACAAATTATTTCAGCTGGTACTCCAAACCTGGTCAGGATATTCCTCTTTATGAAGGAAACTACTTCTTGGTCTCTAACTTGCACAAATGCTTCAGCTTCAACCCACTTAGAGAAATAATCCGTCATTGCCAGCATAAAGACTTTTCCTCCCGGAGCTTTCGGTAACTTCCCTACTATATCCATCCCCCATTTCATGAACGGCCAAGGGGATGCTACAGGATATAGTGGTTCAGCTGGTTGATGCAATATGTTACTATGCCTCTGACATGCATCACATCTTCGAGCATATTCTGCAGCATCTTTTCTCATTGTTGGCCAACAATATCCTGTCCTCAACACTTATGAAAATAATGACCTGCCCCCGGTATGGTTACCACAATCCCCTTCATGTATATCCTGAAGTACTTCTTTGGCTTCAGGATCCTTCAAGCATCTCAAGTATGGTCCTGCAAGAGATTTCTTGTATAAAATATTATTTATAATAGTGAATCGTGATACCTTCATCCTAAATGCCTTAGGATTTTCATTTTCGGGGATATGTCCTTCCTTGAGATATCTCATAATTGGAGTTGTCCAGGATTTAGGATCTTCTTCAGGATACACCACTTCAGGATCTTGAATACTTGCTACTTCCTTATGCTGAGGATCCGTTGCAGGATACAGGATATGTAATATCGGTATTGGGATTTCTTCCGGTATCCTGATTGATGATCCCAAATTTGCCAATGCATCTGCTTCAGCGTTATCCTCTCTTGGTACCTGTTCAAGCGTAAAAACATCGAAATATCCTGCTAATTTTTTAAGAACACCGAGGTATTCCATTAGTTTCTCACCCTTGACTGCATAGGACCCATTAAAATGATTAGTAATTAACAAAGAATCAACATATACTTGCAAATTCTTGATATTCATACCCTTAGCCAATTCTAATCCTGCAATTAAAGCTTCATATTCTGCCTCATTATTAGTAGCAGGGAATTCACATCTAACAGCCTGGGGTATTATGTCCCCCTGTGGCGATTTTAGTAGTATTCCTAATCCTACTCCTCTTACATTAGATGCACCATCGGTATATAATGTCCAGGATCCTGAGGATTCTCCAAACTGTTGAACTTCTAGGTCTACCTCATCCTGAATGTCACTACTAAAATCAGCCACAAAGTCAGCTAAAGCCTGAGACTTTATGGCATTTCTAGGTTCATATACTAAATCATAGGCACTTAATTTTACTGACCACTTAGCCATTCTACCTGACATTTCTGGTTTCCTAAGCACATTTTTAACAGGATAATTAGTTTTAACATGAATCCTATGTGTTTCAAAATAATGTCTAAGCTTTGTTGATGCCATTACTAGAACCAGTATTAGTTTTTCTAGGTGAGAATATCTAGTTTCAGCATTTAACAAACTTTTGCTAACATAATAAACAGGATACTGCTGACCTTCGTGATCCTTTACGAGTACTGCACTTACTGCATTCCCTGATACTGCCAGATACAAGGATAATGGTTCACCATCCTCAGGCTTCATCAATAGAGGTGCGGTTGAGAGATACTGCTTCAAATCCTGCAGGGCTGCTTCATGCTTCTCACCCCATTCAAATTTCTTGTTCTTCTTCAGGATATCATAAAAGTCTTTGCATTTTTCTGAGAATCTTGAGATAAACCTGTTTAAAGCTGCTACTCGGCCTGTCAATCTTTGTACGTCCTTCATATTTGAGGGTGATTTTATATCCAGGATAGCTTTGATCTGCTCTGGGCTTGCTTCTATTTCTCTTTTGGTTACCATATATCCTAGAAATTTTCCTGCCCCCACTCCAAAATGGCACTTTGCAGGGTTCAGCTTCATGTTATACTTGTCCAGGATATCAAATGCTTCCTTAATATCCTGGAGGTGATCTTGAGCTTTCTTTGATTTTACCACCATATCGTCAATGTACACCTCCATGGTGTCCCCCAGTTTGTCTTTGAACATCATGTTTACCAATCTTTGGTATGTTGCACCTGCATTTTTCAAACCAAAAGGCATAGCTGTATAACAATAAATACCTGTTGGTGTCATAAAGGCAGTATCCTCCTGGTCAGAAGGCTCCATTTGGATCTGTTGAAATCCTGAGGATGCGTCCATGAAGGTCAGCATTTCATGCCCGGCAGTGGCATCTACCATTGCATCTATGTGGGGGAGAGGAAATGGGTCTTTAGGACAAGCTTTGTTCAAGTCTGTGTAGTCTACACAAACTCTCCATTTCCCATTTTTCTTCTGTACCACAACCACGTTTGCTAGCCACCTCGGGAACTTAACTTCTCTGATCATCCTGGACTTCAATAATCTCTCAACTTCCTCTTGGATAATTGCATTCCGCTCAGGGGCGAATTTTCTTCTCTTTTGTTGTATAGGCTTGAATGACCTGTCAATTCCAAGCTTGTGAGTAATAATGTCTTTAGATATACCTGTCATATCTTCATGCTTCCATGCAAACGTTGACATCCTGCATTTCAAAAAGTTAATTAATTGTTCTTCAATATCCTGAGGGATATTGGTTCCCACGAGCACCGAAATATCGGGATTATCCTGGTCCAGGATAATTTTCTTCACATCCTGCTCCGGATCCTCCACGATATCCTGGGCCCGCGTCTTTAATTGCTATGCTGCACTAGGTTTGGTTGAGGATTTCATCGAGGATGAGTAGCATTCTTTCGCCTCCTGCTGATCACTGTCGATCTTGACAACCCCCCAAGGGGTAGGGATCTTGATGCATTGGTGATACGTTGATGGAACGGCCTTCATATCGTGGATCCAAGGTCTTCCTAGGATGATGTTATAGCATGATAGAGAATCCATCACACAAAAACGTTGCATCTTGTTGACTCCTTCGACATATACTGGCAGCCTTATCTCTCCCACTGTGTTCCTAGCTTCTCCACTGAAACCAACGAGCACAGTAGACTTCGAAGTGATATCCATCGGAGACACATTCATCCTCTTCAGAGTCTCCAGTTGTATTATGTTGACGGAGCTGCCATTATCAACCAATATCCTACGTACAAAATGGTTAGCCACATATAATGTTATTACCAGAGCATCATGGTGAGGATCCTGGACAGTATCCCTATCATCTGCATCAAAAGTGATCACTTTGTCAGTTGTGAGCGTAGTCATCCTGATAGGTTTGTCTCCCCTCTCGGCCTTAGCTTCCTTTGCATGTCTCTTGGCCGCCGAATACGAAGTTCCGCAAATGTCGGATCCTCCTGAAATGAAGTTGATTATCTTGGCATCGGCGGGAGGTGATGCCGCTCGCTCAGGATCCTTCTCAGTATCCTGACCCTTATTCTTCTTCTTCTTCCCTAAGAGATCTTTCAGATATCCCTTGCTTAGAAGGTAGCTGATTTCTTTCCTCAGAGTGATGCAGTCCTCAGTCATATGTCCAAAATCTTCATGGAAAGCACACCATTTTGACTTGTCTTTCCAATCTGCTTTTTGTTGATTCTTCCGAGGCCACCTGGCTTTATCTCCCAAACCCTGCATAGCATACATTAGTTCAGGTATATTAACAGAAAAACAATATTCAGATAATTCAGGATATTCTTCAGGATCCTCGTCTTCAACAGCATTCACTCTCGTGTTATCATTTCTGCCATATGGCTTAGAGCGATATGGTCTATATGAGGATTCTGATTTCCTGTTAGTCGATTCATATGTCGAGGATGCATTCATCTTTTCTTGCGTTTTTCTGTCATCCTCTAACCGAATATATCTTAGAGCCTTGTTCCGGGCTTCATCCAGGTTCCTGCATGGGTTCATTACAAGGTCTTGATAGAATTGAGAATCCTTTTGCAGCCCCATCTTGAAAGCTTGCACAGCCGTTGCAACATCAAGATGAGGAATGTCTAGTGATTCCCGGCTGAACTTGTTCACATAATCCCTAAGGGATTCCTGAGGCCCTTATGTTATCCTGTAGAGATCTTGTTAATTTTTCAAAGCTTCTACTACAAGAAAATTGACTATTAAATAAATTTACTAAGTGAGCAAAAGATGTAATCGAATGTGGAGGAACATTTAGGAGCCATTTCAAAGCCGATCCTGTCAAGGTTGAACCAAAACCCTTGCACAAGCAGGCTTCCTTGAGATCTGGAGGGATAGGGTTGATCTCCATCCTTTCCCTATACTGGGCAATATGCTCTTCAGGATCCGTGGTTCCGTCGTAGAGTTTCATGTTCGGAGTCTGAAATCTTTTTGGGATTTCAGCATCACATATAGGATGCACGAACCGAGATACCCTGTGGCTATCCTGGGACACTTCAGGATTTGGCTGCACCACCCCAGGTACACTGGATATCATATCCTTTAATTTCTGAAGTTCCCTGGATAATTCTGATGCTACAGTTGTATCCTGCAAAGATCCAACACTGTTAGCGGTAATAGCATTATTATTATTTGATATGTTACCCGTTAGAGGATTTTGCCCATATCCTGAAGCATATCCTGAGCTCCTCACAGTCGATATCCTGACCGAGGAGGGTATTTCAGGAGTATGATTCTGAGGAAGGCTGGGCACGATATTCCCCTTGTTATCCTCAGCATACACAGCTGAACTAAAATTCAACACTCTGGGATGTAATGGAGTGACATTATCCTCAGCAGATCTGCTTGAGCCAGACTTCAAGAGTTGTATTTCCCTTAAAAGCATTTGGTTTGTTTCCTGTTGCTGCCTCATTTGTTCCTGCACACTTCCAAACAAGGTTAGAATTTCATCGTTAGAAGCTAAAACAGGAGCAGATCCCTGGACACTCCGAGTAGGGATAACATCTTGAGATTGTGTAGAGGCTGGCATCCTTGGAGGAGGCGGTGGAAGCACCGAACCAACTGTTGCAGAAGTTGTAGCAGACACAGTAGAAGAGCTCATGTTTGATCTTGAGGCCATTGTAAACAATGTGGCAAAAAGTTTTGAAAACAGAAAACCGATTAACGATTTCACAAAGATTTTTAGTAAAGAGAGCACCACTTGCCCCACGGTGGGCGCCAAATTGTTTTGGTAAAAAATTACCGAAGCAATTAAGTGATCAAATTAGTTGAGTGAGGTAGTGTGCTAAAAAGTGTGTTGAAAATATGCTTGTTAGGTTCTTTGGAAAAACAGTGTTCAGGATACGGCTCAGGATATTGAGCTGTATCTACGATCAAACAATGAGCAATAAAGTAAAGTAAATAACACGAGATGTACGAGGAAAGCCCTTGATCAATCTAGATCGCCGGCATAAAACCTCGGGAGCTGACAATCGCAGCTGCCTAGTTCTTCTTATTGCTTTAAACTTTAGGATACAGTGCAGGATATAGATCAGATCGCTAAGTGTTACAATGAATTTTGTGAAAGTTGCGAGAAAACAAGTGTTGAGAGTGTAGAGAGTGTGATTGTGATGTCCTAGTTGATCTGATATACACACTATTTATAGTAACGAATTACAAACTAAAATTCCTATAAACATGGGAAGCTCCGAATATTCCAATGTGAACGTTGTAGACCGAGTAATGCGGCTTCAACGGCTTCTTGTGAACGACTTGGACCGAGTCTTCAGTAGAAAAGGTCTTCATGAACGTTGCTAGCTTCTAACCCACGTACCTGCATTTAATTCCGTTGGTGATCCTGAGGATACCATTCAGGATGTTACCAATATCCAGAGTCAGCATCCCGGATGTAAACAGATACAATAAACAAGATATATATCAAGATATTTTCCAGGATATAGGCTCAGAATTTCACCCATAACACATTCCATCCAGTCAACAGTCGACTGGTTTTCCTGTTCATACTAATAATTCGTTTTTATGGGTTTTACTCTACGCACTAATAAAAAATGTCACCGAAGAAAAAATTGATTGGATAAATAACATCAATCTAGGACAGTGTGTATTTGCGACCGCCATTTCATTTGTGCAAATAGTCTTTTACGACCGAATTCGGACTGAAATTATTGTGGTAAAAATAGTTGCAGGTATGCAACTGCCTGGTATGTGACCACCCTATTTGGAAGTAGGTTTGCGACTGGACTGTGATAGTTTGATTGGCCATACAAACGAAAATTTCAGCCGCAGTAAATTGCGCTAGTGCATATTTTAATTTATTATACTTTATAACACATGAACATTTTCATATCCCATTAATATGTTAGTTAGAATCTCTCATAGAGGTGTTATACCCATCATCATCATCAAAATTACTGGATTACAAAGTTATGATCTTAACATTGACTAGAAAATCAAAGAAGCTTCTAAAGCTGTTGTAGATCACGTTCTTCAGTTTTCAGGTGTTAATTTGAAGTCTTCAATCCACTACAATCTGGCGTTCAAAACATTACAGTTAAATTTCAGGGTGTGGTTCATTTCCTCGAGAACATGAAGCCTCAAGATTCATTTTAAAGTATTGTATTCTGTTATTAAGCATATAGTCAAATCAGGTACTATAAAAGCGGAATGAATGGGAATGTGGGATATAACCTAATGCTAATTCCTTAATACATCATCATCTGTTAGGGATATATCACACAATCAACAAGAACAAACACACACAATAGCTCACTCACACACACTAAATCACAAGAACAAGAACACAGGATTTATAGTGGTTCGATCAAGCTTGATCTACGTCCACTCTCCACAACTAGTTTGCTCTTTGTATTAGGTGCTCAAAAGTTACAGTACATGAATGAGAAGTATTTATAGGGGATACAATAAGGGTTGTTGACTTTAAGCTACAATAACAAATAAACCTCAGCTCTAGACAAAAAACTTCACAACCCACATCTGGGTTATCGGTTGCCACAACCCAGATGAGTTATCTGGGCATCTGGGTTATCAGTTGTAGCTAAGGCATAACCCAGACGAGTTATCTGGTCGTCTTGGTTATCAGTTGCTTCTGAGGCATAACCCAGACAAGTTAACTTGGTCATCTGGGTTATCAGTAGCTTTGACACTCTCTAGTCAAATCCTCCACAACCCAACAATCTCCCACTTGGAGGCTTTGACGACTTCAAACTGCACTCCATGCAACTTCATATTCATAAGTACCTCTGTAAATTCTTCATCTTTACTAGTTGTGGGCGGCCTTCTCATCAGTTAACCTGAAGGCCAGTTGAAGCTATGCAAAGCTTCAACTTCTCTAAGGTGACAACCTTAGTCAACATATCAGTTGGTTTCTCAGTTCCTTTGATTTTCTTTAACTTCAGAGTGCCATCACTGACTTGATCTCTCATAAAGTGATATCTCAACTGTATATGTTTCGTCTTCGAATGGAAGACAGGGTTCTTTGCAAGGTGTATTGCACTTTGATTGTCACAGAACAGTGCACAATCAACTTGTTCCTTGCCAAGCTCTTTGAGAAAATTCTTCAACCAAATAAGCTCTTTGCTTGCTTCAGCAACTGCCATATACTCTGCTTCTGTGGTTGATTGGGCAACACTTTTCTGAAGTTTGGACATCCAACTTACAGCAGTGCCTCCCACTGTGAAGACATTCCCTGTGGTGCTTTTGAATGACACTTTACACCCGCCAAGGTCCGCATCAGCAAAACCCTTCTGAATAACCTCTTTCCCTTTAAACTGCAATGCCACTTTTGAAGCTCCCTTTAAATATCTTAGCAGCCATTTAACTGCTTCCCAATGTTCTCTTCCCGGGTTGGACATAAACCGACTAACAACTCCCACTGCATGAGCAATGTCTGGTGTCGTGCATACCATTACATACATGAGGCTACCAACTTCAGATGCATACGGAACTTAAGCCATTTCTGCTTTGTCTTCATCTGATTTAGGTGACTGAACTTTAGAAAGCTTAAAGTGACTTCCCAAAGGTGTGCTTCTGATCTTGGCATCTTTAAGACTGAATCTCTCTAACACTTTCTCAATATACTTCTCTTGAGATAGTGTCAAAGAACCATCTTCTTTGTTTCTGAAAATACTCATCCCGAGTATTTGGTTTGCAGCTCCTAAGTCTTTCATCTCAAATTCTTCAGACATTTGTTTCTTCAACTTCTTGATCTCTGACATATCTGAACCGACAATTAACATATCATCCACATAGAGTAGTAGAATGATATAAGAACCCCTAAACTTCTTGATGTAACAACAATGGTCATTGTCACATCTCTTGTAACCAACTCTTCCCATGAAGTTATCAAACTTCAAGTACCATTGTCTGGGCGCTTGTTTGAGACCATACAAGCTCTTCTTCAATTTATACACTAAGTTTTCTTTGCCTTTAACCTGAAAATCTTCTGGTTGTGTCATGTAGATGTCTTCTTCTAGGTCACCATGTAGAAAAGCTGTCTTGACATCTAGCTGCTCTAGATGCAAGCCCTCTGCTGCTACAATATTGAGAACAAGTCTGATGGTAGTCATCTTCACCACTGGAGAGAATATTTCATTGAAATCAATTCTCTCTTTCTGTTGAAATCCCTTGACTACTAATCTTGCTTTGTACCGTTTGGAACCATCATGTTCATCCTTTACCCTGAAAACCCATTTGTTCTGAAGAGCCTTCTTCCCAGATGGAAGCTTTGTCAAGTGCCAGGTCTTGTTCTTCTCAAGCGACTTCATTTCATCTTTCATTGCAAGCTCCCATTGCAATGAATCTTTCAACCCCATAGCTTCAGAGTAACACTGGGGTTCATCATTTTCTGTTAAAAGTATGTAGTTGACTGATGGTGAGTACCTGTTTGGCGGTCTAGTGGCTCTAGACGACCTTCTTGGTTGAACTTGAGGTGTTTCTGGGGAGTTTGGAGTTGAAGGAGTAGCTTCTTCTTCCTCCGCTTGACTCATCCCCATTTTCTGGAATGTCGACTCAAGCTTCTTTTCTTGTCTCACCACTTTCGAATTCAACATGTTCTTTTTGAACTTCTGGCCCTTTGGTGTTTCTGTCTTTGTACAATTTGTTTTCATTGAAGATGACATTTTTGCTTCTGATTACTTTTATGCCTTCATTATCCCAAAGCCTGTAACCCATTTTTTCTGACCCATAACCGATGAATGTGCACTTCTTGGACTTTGAGTCTAACTTATCCCTGTCACCATCTTCTAACAAATCGTAAGCACTACAACCAAAGACTCTTAAGTGTTCGAGACTTACCTCCTTTCCTTGCCACATTTCTTATGGCAGTTTGAAACCCAACGGAATTGATGTAGATCGGTTGATCAAGTAGGCTGCAGTGTTAACTGCATCTGCCCAGAATGTTTTGGGCATCCCTGCATTCAACCTCATGCTTCTTGCCCTCTCATTCAGTGTTCTGTTCATTCTCTCAGCTACACCATTCTGCTGAGGAGTTCCAGGAACCGTCTTGATCATCGTTATCCCTTTCTTGGCACAATAGTCAGTGAACTGCTTGCTTATGTATTCACCACCATTGTCCGACTTTAAGCACTTTACCTTCAAATTAGTTTCATTTTTAATAGCAAATTTCCATATCTTAAAAGCATCAAATACATCATATTTATGTTTAAGAAAATAGACCCATACCTCGCATGTTGAATCATCAATGAAGGTAACATAGTATCTCGAGCCCCCTAGAGATGAAACTGATGTTGGTCCATATACATCCGAGTGAACAAGCTCCAGCTTCTGAGTTTTCAATGTCCTCCCCGTCTTCATAAAAGTGACTCTCTTTTTTTTACCAAGGACACAAGATTCACAAAATTCAGTTTCCACTTTCTGCAAGTCTGGAAACTTCCCTTTCTGAGCCAACATCTTCAATCCCTTCTCGCTCATGTGTCCGAGTCGACTGTGCCATAAAGTAGATGGACTCGGACTGGTGGTCATGGCATGAACACCTTCGGCATGAATCTCTGCCATGTATAGAGTGCCTTGCTTCTTTCTTTTGGCAATCACTAAGTTGCCTTTGATCACTTTCCATTGTCCACCCCCAAAGTGAACATGAAACCCTTCATCGTCCAATTTACCAACTGAAATCAACTTTCTCCTCAAATTAGGAATAACCCTGACATCTTTCAATGTCCATATAGTTCCCAATGAGGTCTTCAAGTCTATATCTCCAATACCCGTAATATCAAGGATTTGGTCATCGGCTAAACGAACTTTACCAAAGTTACTTGTTCGTAGATTCTTGACCATATCTAGGCATGAGATAGCATGGAAAGAAACACCATAATCTATAATCCAGGATTCTACTCAATTCTCAACACAACATATGAGAGCATCTCCTGATTCTTCAGAAGATAAATTGTTTACTTCTTTCTTTGCAGCTGGTTTTGTACATTGGCTTCTAAAGTGACCTTTTCCTTTGCAGTTCCAACATTCAATGTCTTTTCTGTTCTTTGACTGTCCCCTTTTTCTGGACTTTGACCTACCTCGATTAGTTCCTCTATCGTTTCTTCTTCCTCTACTTTCTGTGTGCAATAAAGAACTTGAACTGGAAGTTTCGTTATTGCTTCTCCGTCTGATATCTTCATTTATAATCAAGTCACGAATACTCTCAAAAATGAGTTTGGTAGTGCCGGATGCACTACTAACAACTGTGACTGTGCCTGACCAACTGTCGGGTAAAGATGATAGAAGGAGGAGCGCTTGTACTTCATCATCAAACTTTATTTCAACTGAGGCTAAACGAGAGATAATCGAGTTGAACTCGTTTATGTGAGAGGTAACCGACATGCCTTCCTTCATCTTGGTGTTAACCAATTGTCGGATGAGGAATACTTTGTTTGAAGATGGTTTTTCATACATGTTGGACAAAGCTTTCAATACACCGTAAGTAGTTGTTTCATTGACAATGTAATACACAACACTCTTTGCCAAAGAAAGCCTAACCACACCCAAAGCTTGTCTATCCAACAACTTCCATTCTTCATCATACATGGCATCTGGTTGTTGTCCCAACATAGGCAAATGCAAACCCTTTTGATACAACAAATCTTCTATTTGCATTCTCCAAAATCCATAATCACTACCATCAAATTTGTCAATCTTGATTTTACTATCTTCTGCCGTTTTTTAACAAATAATTATCAACTGCTACAAACTAAACGAGTTCGTATTGCTAAAGGATAATTATACTAGCGGAAGCAACAAACGGAAACAAATACTTATCTGTTTCAAGCTTTAAAATGGCGATTGAACAAATAATGATAGGTGATGAGATCCTTGTCAAAGTTGAGGGGCCTGTTTGCAGACAAGAGAAACTTGATTCCCTTAAAAGAAAAGGAACAGAAAAAGAACACGTCTGTGTGTGTCTTCTTCTTCCTGAACGACCTGCTCTCACAGAACAACAAAAAAAACTTCTTTCTCCTTCTGAAATCCAGCGGATCCCAAGCAAAATCGAACCCTAGACCTTCGATTTTGAAACCCTAGATGCGATTTCTAGCAAGGATGGTCTCTAATTTGGAACCTAGGCGGCGACGGATGTGCTAGTGGCGGGAAGATGAACAGCGGTGGCGGCGGCTACTGGGTTTCTAAAACCCTAGTCGCGATTTGCAGGTATCTTCCTCTTCACCTCTGTTTGTTACTAGTTTGTGTGAATCAATCGAGAGCCTGAGCTCTGATACCAGTTGTTAGGGATATATCACACAATCAACAAGAACAGACACACACAACGGCTCACTCACACACACACTAAATCACAAGAACAAGAACACAGGATTTATAGTGGTTCGATCAAGCTTGATCTACGTCCACTCTCCATAACTAGTTTGCTCTTTGTATTAGATGCTCAAACGTTACAGTACATGAATGAGAAGTATTTATAGGGGATACAATTAGGGTTGTTGACTTTAAGCTACAGTAACAAATAAACCTCAGCTCTAGACAAAAAACTTCACAACCCACATCTGGGTTATCAGTTGCCACAACCCAGATGAGTTATCTTGGCATCTAGGATATCAGTTGTAGCTAAGGCATAACCCAGACGAGTTATCTGGTGGTCGTCTGGGTTATCAGTTGCTTTTGAGGCATAATCCAGACAAGTTAACTTGGTCATCTGGGTTATCAGTAGCTTTGACACTCTCTAGTCAAATCCTCCACAACCCGACATTATCATCATACTCAGTAAATCCCACAAATAGCAAAGCAAAAGTAGGGTCTGATGAGGGTAAGATGTAGACAGCCGCCTTACCTCTACCCCGTAAAAATAGAGAGATTGCTTCCAGTGAGACCCCCGGCTCGATAGTAGTTTTGCATCAAGCCTTGGACATAAGACACATAACACTCAGCAATCGAGACAAAGACCGATTAGTGCATGTACGCTTTTGTTTTTCAGCTATCAACGCCACCACATGATGCATGATTAACCGTCCTCAGTTTTTAACGTTATTTTCACGAAATTAGTAAAATAACGTTAAAATTAATGCACTTTCACTTTTGCCCCCGATGGCCCCATACATATATACATTATATGCGCATACCGCAAGCGAGGTGTTTAATTCATAAAGATGTTAATTTGTGGTGTGGTTTATCAACCTTCAAATACATTTTGCAGGTTCAAAGTTGATTTGGCGTTTGGGTTAGAGGAAAACAGCTACTTTTTGAGTCAAGATATTAACTTGTGGCATATGTAACAATATAGAAGCAAAAAATGACAGTTACATTATACTTATTATATTCAAACTACACCAATTCATTCAGAAACACATAAAATGAGAAATTATATTATCAGTCACAAGTCCTTTTTTTTCGAAACAAAGGAGACAGACATCTTATTAATCACAATAAAAGCACACCCCTTAGCAAGACACTAAGAAGCCGCCATATTACAACAGGCTATCTATTACATTGACAATCAACTCTAATCAGTCACAAGTCTTTTCAGCTAGATAGAAAGAGAATGTAAGTTGGCATTGTTGCCAACTGGATTACATGTCTTCATTTCTCTAGCTACAAAATATATGCCTGAAAATATAGTTCCTGCTGCATTAAAAAACACACTACATACTGAACCTGAAGCGCAGAAAATAAGAAGATGTGTGGAGAAAAGGAAAGATACATAATCAAATACGTAACAGGTAGATAATACGTAAGCGAAAAACACTGGAAAGGTGATATTTGGTCTGTACCAAATAAGAGGTTTAGAGATCTTTTTTGGATTTCTAGGTGGTTTAGAGAGTGACTTAAGTGTTTGTATATAAAGGCAGAGGCTAGCGAACTCATTCAAAAGCTAACAGTTTAGTTTGCTCATCGGACAAGCAAAGTAAAAAATTATTTGCTAGCTTTTGCGTGAGTTTGCTACCCTGACTATTTATACAACTAGTTTCAAAAGAAAGAAACCTAAAAACAGTTGGCCGTTCTTTAAAACACCAAGAAATCCAAAAGTTAGAGGTTTAGGACATATTTGGACTTTTCTTGTGGTGTTGTGGATCTGGACCTCCTGGGACTACTTGGTCTGTCCCTGTCAGCCATCTCCGGTTGTCGTCATGCTTCAACTTATGTATATCATATCCCAGTTTACTGAAGATCTCGCTGCTGTCTAAACTATTGACACCGCGAAAAGGTGCTGCTTCTAATTTGCTCAAATGTGCAAAAAGAAGTAAAATGATCAATATTGAGAAAACGAGTGAAGTTGATTTTGCCATGTTTAGGCTATAGTGAAATCAATAAGCCCAAATATGGTGTAAACTTCTTAGAAGATACGAGAAGATGGAATGTGGTAACAGCTTATGAATCGCTGAGTTTATATAGTTGATAGAAGTGCCAACAAATTATACTAAGATATCATGCACTTTGTCCTCATAGAAAATGACTTGCATTGACAGCGAGGTTGTTTGGTTATCCTTGTCATGTGGTATGGATATAGGAGAGAAAAAAGACAATAAAAACAAAGAGCTTTATTAGTTTGTAAAGAATAAAATATATAAAAGCCGTAGATTTGGGAAAATCTGTAAGGAAATAGAAGGAAGAAATAAACATACTAAGGAGGTTCTATGATTTTGCCTATCATCCTTCAATATTACAAACCAGTATCAAACCCTTGCGTTGCAGCGGTTGTTATAAAACGGTGTTAAGTAGTAGCAATACTATATCATTGTCAGCGACCATCAATACCGGAAAATCTCGTAAAAACAAAATAAACAAAAACGGGAAAAAATTAACGCCGAGCGAAAAACAGACGTAAAATCTTTGAATCACGCACGCTCGCTGCTGAGAAAATTAAACCGAAACGAAAAACATAGAAAAAGATAAACCAAGTCCATCCAGGACCCACATGTTAAACGAACTTGTCAAACGCAGAAAAATAGATGTGACGTAACGGGCCAGTCAAACGGGAAAAAATATACGAAAAAATGTTGAACCCCACACGCACGTTGCGGTGCGTTAACTCACAAAATTTAGAACGAAACGAAAAACATGGGAAAGATGAAAAGTATGGTGGACCAAAATTGAAAATAAAAAAAAGTTGGGATTAAAATGCAAAAAAATGAAAAACTTTAGGATAAAAGTAAAAAAAAAAAAAACAAAGGGTCTAAATTACAAAATTAAAGTTATTTATTAATTTTTGACAAAGATAAAGATAAAAATAAATGATATCCATATATATTGTTTATTAGTTAATATTAATATACAAGAAATATATTAAACAAATATAAATAAAATTTATTTGTAGTTTTTTATTATAAGTTAGATTATACATGTGGGTTTTTGGAGCCTTGATTTGGGCCGGACAAGAAGATAAATTAAAGTCGCAGAGTAATTAATAAGAAGACTTGGTCCATATAGTTTTCTTGTTCATTAAGATTATAACCATAGATCTATCTCTATATATTTTATCCTTTGCCTGTAATATCCTCATCACGAGTGAGGCGGAAAGCACTAATAAAAGTATCATGGTTGGAGCCTGTAGGTGTAGGTCAGCCGACCGAACTAGGTAAATCTCGCGTGTTCATCTTCGCTTATATTTCTCTTGCAGTTTCGTTTGTATGTTGTTTGAGAGATCGAACTAGACCTGGCAAACGGGTCGGGTTGGGTCGGGTCGGGTCATGGGTCCAAGCGGGTTCGGGTCAAAACGGGTTCGGGTCAAAACGGGTCAATTATAAAAAAGGGTTGTTTTGGTTCGGGTCGAAACGGGTCCGGGTCAGAACGGGTCCGGGTCAGGACGGGTTTCGGGTCGGGTCAGGTCCGGGTCAGAACGGGTTTCGGGTCGGGTCGGGTCATTCTTTTTTTTTTTACTTACAGTATCACTGACTGGTGCCAAGACTGATTGCCAAATCCTAATAATTATGTTTTTGGGAACTTTCAGCAAAGAAACTTTCAGCTAGTTAATATGATCATTTAATCAAAAAGATTATCCAAATAGTTAAAGATTGAATTTTGATCCTTACATGAAGCCAAAATGGGATGTTGCTGGTTGCTAAAATGACTGAATCTATGTCCAGAATGTCACTGTTGACTAGCTCACAAGGCGCTATAAAAAGATAAAAAAAAACTGCAAATCATCATCTAAGACCAGCGAATCGGATATAATCTGTTCAGAATCTTGGTAATATAACGGCTGCTTCCAGTTTTGCAGATCAACAGCATACGGTCTCCAAATGAAACTCTCAAGACTGATCATATGCAAACGCAACAACAGTAAACTAACATTCGAATTCAAAACGTGCGAACGTGTTAATCTTGGCTCACTAGGCCTAAGCTCATTGGGCCCTTTTGGTCCTACAACTGGAAACCTTTCATACACCCAAATCTGAACCAATTCCCAAAAGATTAACACAACTACTCAATTTTAAATTCGAATAACTCGAGTCCACACACTGTTCTTTCAACTTTGTCAAATTATGATAAATATACGCAAGAACCGCAGGTGCAATAGCCAGTTTAACCCCTTGCGATAGTCTCACCGCAATCGGGATCACATGTTTCCCTACCGAATCTTGATCACCCGAAGGAAAACCAAACCTAGACAACCACAATGCCAAGAACCCAACATGTTCTTGTTCGTGTTCCTGTTCGTTTGTTTTCTTCATAAACATTTGCATCCACTTCGAATGCGAAGACTTTTTCGACTTATTTCTAACTAACTCCGACCGCAACCGGTTCGTTTTCTCAACTTTTCCCGCCAAATCCGGGATTAAAGCAACACTACCATCATTAACAGAATCACCAACAACTGAAAACCCACCAAGAATCATAACTTTACAATTGAAAAGATGATACGCCAACGAAGAAGCATTTGATTAATGTAACTAATACAGTTGAATATCAAACTGATTGTGGTGTTTACAAATAGGCTCCGATTGGATATCAAATTGATTTGAGAAATCATAACTTTACAATTGAAAAGATCATTATCAAGATAAATCGGACCACAGGGAATGAAGAAACCAAACCGTGGATGTGAAAGAGAAGGAATCATCGGCTTTGAGATCTACTCCAACAGAAATATCAGAATCACCTTGCTTGTTGGAGGATTGCCAAGAGATCCGGTGAGAATAGCGAAGAAGAGAAGCAGCGTAACCAAGAGATCGACCCGTTCTCAGAAAACCTAGATGACCCGTTCTGACCCGTTCTTTATAAATTTCCAACCCAACTTCACCCGTCATAAATATCCTCTGTTTTCAAATTGACCCGGTCTGACCCTTTAACTTTTATTACTTCACCCAAAACCACCCATAGTAGTATAAAAAACACCCAGAATGACCCATACTAATGCCTTTGGGTCAAGATTGCCCCCCCTAGATCGAACCCTAACAAGTAGTATCACAGCCACGTCTCGTTACACAAACAGAAAGCGAGAGAGTTTGGTTCGATCTAGGATTGTCGTCGACATCTCCGCCGCCGAGGTCAGCTATCGCCGTATGTTCCGTTTTATTTGTTGTAGATAAGTAAAGAATCATTGTTTCTTTTGTGGCTCCCACAACAAATAAGAATCCAAAAGTGTTATTTCTTTTGCCGCCGTCGAAGAGATAATAACCAAATAATTGCTTGCCGTTGATTTCTTTTTGTTGATTGGTCAATAAATTAAATCCCAACCACCATTTTTCCATTCGAGAAAAGGAGAACAAAGAATTAATTCTTTATTGTGTTTTTTGTTCGGCAATTAAAAAAAAAAAAAACGGAACAGGATCCATAAGAAAAGGTCAGGTATTATTTTTAAAGAAAACTTCTATAAAAAAAAAAAACGCTACCAACCTAAAAACTGGGAAGCCAAACACAACAACTATATTAAATAATTACAAATTTACATCAATTTTCCCAAGATAAATCCTTACACTTAGATCTGTTCCTAGCCCAAAGAAACCAAACTGACTTCACTTCACTAATGATCTTGTCCATTCTGACCGACTTGTTTGAGAATCTCGCTTCATTCCTAGATCTCTAAATACACCAGCAACCTATGATAATGATACCACGAACAAAAGACTTCTCTGGCTCCTTTAGGCCTAAGTGTTCATGCACCTCCATCAAGTCCCGAAAGGAGAAAGCGAAAATTTGTTGGACACCGCACCATCTGCAAATAGTTTGCCACAGGATTGTCGCGATTAAACATCCTGTAAACAGGTGGTCGATAGACTCCTCTTCATCGTTACAAACATAAAGTCTCGTGTCTTGAATAATAACGTTTCTCCTTCTAAGAGCATCCACAGACGGAGTGCTGCCCAATCTGACCCGCCAAGCAAAAATGTTGCACTTAGCGGGCAGCCATACCAACTGAACTTGAAATTGTTACCCGTACTTTCACTTTTAACTAGTAATTTTTTAACCGATCCCACACTGAATACACTCGATTTATCACCCATTTGTCACACCCCGATATTTACACGTATTACCGGTGGGCCCAGTAGGGGGTATCGTGACGTAGTTGATATCATCATAGTCAAACAACACAATTTTAATGCACAGCGGAAGCAAAAGATGAATATATTACAATCCGATAAAGAGTAATATCAAGTATTACAAATACGGCTGTAAAAGATCCACAGGCGGATCGAAAATAAAATGAAACATTGTTCAACAGACTTTAGGCATCTAAGCTTGCGCGACTCTTTATTGATGCTAGGAGTAGCCAGCCTATTCCGGTTAGTACCTGCACATAGTCTTTTTGGAAAATACGTCAGTTTTCACTGATAAATACAATTTAACTGACTTATTTTGAAAATGTTTAAGAAAAATTGATTTGAGTGCGCATGGCACAAAACTTTTTATAACTTGGGATAATTATTTGTATATAATACTTGTAAAAGAATTACATGTTTGTTATACGTTCAGTAGCCCGGCCTGTATACCGGGTTAAAGATTAATAGACACACCACAGGTATAATGCCCACAAGGTTGATTCCTTTAAGTGGATTACCAGTTTTTACATATGCAGCTGTCAGGTGTACGCCTACACCCCGTGCTTAGGTCGTGGCCATTTCATGAATGATGCCAAGGATATCCGGGACATGGTCATTAACCCCCCAAAGGTTTTAAGCAAACAAAACAATTTAAACGGGTCATTTCAATGAATTAACCATCATACAATTAAAGATTCAATGCCCGACCAAGCGGTATTTTATATACCGTACCCCAAGCCCGTATAGGGAAAATAAGTTAAAAGTATTTACCTGAGCAAATTTATACAATTTATCCCAGCCGTATACCACCAAGCAAGTACATATAGCTTTTACTGGGCTCCTAAATCTGGAACGAAGGTTTTCAATAACCTATTAGATTCCTAACGGGTCTTAATTAAGCGTATGCTTAGACCGGTTAGTTTTAAAGGAGGATACGGTTCAAAACGCATGATTAAGCGAGAACCGGATTAGAATGTGGTTTAGACCCGACAAGCTTGTATACTTGTGTAATAAGGGTAAACTAAACACATTCTGGATTTTGAGATAAAAATGAAAAGTTTTGACCCGTTTCGGCTAATTTATGCAAACTAGTTACATAAGCCGATCCGAAAGCGAAAAGTGCGCAACGGGTAACCAAAAGAGTCATGAACAGGTTTCCTAAGTTAATATGCCTTAAATATGTTGTGATATTAGTAGGATACCTCCCATTATGCCCCAAACGAATTTAAAACTAATTTATGCCCCATAGGGGTAATTTGGTCATTTTAAAATTTATAAGAGAGATTAAATATTATTCTGAGTTACAGGTCTGATATAATCAGTAAAAATACTTAATTTAATAAGTTATAACAGTAGGGTATAGCATATATGTGAAATTTACTATTTATAACCAAACTATGCACTGTATGGGCATTTTGGTAATTTCACATAAGCTTGAAAGGTCAAAATTAGAGAATCTGAGTTTAAAACTTTTCTTTACTGTTAAAATATATAAATTTACTTAAAACATCAGTAGGTATTAAGTTTCATATGCCAAAAATAGTTTTAACTCATACTATGCGCTTAAAACGCGTAAAAGTCGGTTTTAAGCGATTTTCGGGTTTAAATAGAAATCTGAGTTTTTGATCAGTTTATAAAGTTCAAAATATTTTATATATGATATAAAATCAGTAGCAAAAATTTTGGTATCAAAATATTATGTAAAACTCATTTTATGGGCCAAAAGGGCAAAACCGACAATTACCGAATCAAAGCTATAACCCTGTGTTATGCTCAGTCTAAAAATAATTAAAAATCTTTAAAAATCCCAAAATATTATTTTATATCAGTAGGTAAAAAGTTTGGTATCAAAAATTGGGTTTAGATAGGATATATGCTAATTATGTCGTTTAATTCATAAAAAGCTTTTCATTTACGCTATTGAGCATAACTCTTAATCTAGAGCTCAAACTGATGTCAAATTTTAGGGATAAGTTTATAAATCAGTAATAAAGATTATTGTCCTCTAACATTTTCAAAATTCTCGTTTTAGGGTCAAAAGGGCATAACGGTCAATATTTAGGCATTTAACGGAAACATGCATGAACTAGGATTTCTATGGAACCAAGTTGTATAACCTCGGAGGGTTATACTAACCTATAATATGGTCCTAACGGAATTCTAAGGCATATCTAAACTAAGCTAAATCGGGTCAGAACTGAAAGTCAAAGCAAAAGTCTACTTTTGCTACTTTCGGTAAAGAACCGAGCCTATACTTAGAATTGTCGGGTTGAATCATGCTTAGGCATGTTCAACTAATATTTACCAAGTTATTAAAGTGAGAAAACTGATTTTATGGCTTTTATATCAATAGTTATGAATTTCGTTTAAAACTAACCCGTTTGACTTTTATTTGACCTGACAATTTAACTAAGTAAACGTGGTAATTAGGAGATGCCCTTTTGAGGGTTTAACACCTACCTAGTTACGGTCACGTAGCCATGTTCGTTGCGAACCATGGCTCAACCGTTTAAAAGTCAATGCGTTTATCGAAAACGCTTGACTTTTCGGTTATAACGCTAAACGACTTAAAGTAAGCACGAAAGGATACTTACAAAGGGTCCAAGCAAGGAGGTTTTGATTCCTAAATTCTCAGGTATGAAGAGCAAGGTCTCCAACTTAGAGAATTTAGAAATCAAGTGTGGGTTTGAAGGAAATGGGGTGGGGTATTTATAGGTTTTTCAGAACCGTTAAGATCGTTCATCGATAAACGAGCTTTGATCTGTACCGTACACCTCTTACCCATTGTTTTGGTAAACCATGGGCATCTAAAATAGCCCATAGTATACTTAAAAACTATTTACAACTCAAGGAAACCCAGCTGCTGGTTTGAAAACCAGTTTTGCAACTCTGATGGGCTCACGCGGCCCGCGTAAGAGTCATGGGGATCTTACGCGGCCCGCCTTGAAGTCTGATCAGCAACAGAAGTTTCATAAATGGCAGATTTGGTCCCTGTTAGCTTTTAAGGTCACGTTTTGGCACGTTTAAGGCCCGTTAAGCCATGTTTAAGGCTCTAAAATAAGGCCCAAACATAAGGAACAAGAAACATGCTCAAAAACATGTCGGATGTCGGCTCATTTGGTCGTACGGTCACGTTGTTCGTCTAATTACGACGAAACAAGAACGGACGCGAAAACGATCCAAATTGCGCGACGAATGGAATTTTATCGTGCCACACACTAAAATAAAATATTTTAGTGTTTAGATAAATTTTTGGATATCCGAATATATACAGAATGTAAGATATGCGCGAAAATGCAAACTTGTGCACTTTTTGACACTTTTAGTCCCTGCATGACTTAAAAGTTTATTTTTGCACACTAAACACCTCCAAGCCTATATCTAAGCTATATAAAGGATAAATAGGGTATGTTAAACTCATGGTCATATTCCAGAAGGTCCGATATCCTATGAAATGACATACTTTTGCAGTTTGACGCAAATAGTCCTTTAATTGCGTAAAGTAGCGCGAAATGCCGTTTAATGATATCCAAGCCTTCCGTGGCCCATAATGGGCATTCCCAAGCATATACTTAAATATTACTGCACTCTCGTTCGCTTAGATGGTCACCGAAAGGCCTAGATTCAAAAGTTAACACTTTAGGTCCCTCTATTGCGCAAACTTGCGCATCTCATCATTTAATAGCATTGAAGCCTCATTTAATCATATTAGGCATTCATGAAAGTATTATTAAACATAAAAATACTTCGGGTTCGCTAAAAGGTCATTCAGAGGTATAATTAAACATACTGACATTTTTAGTCCCTCTAACTTGCAAAGTTGCGCGTAACTTTACTTATAGGCATAAAAACCTTAAACGGCCAATAGTTGGCATTCCCGAGAGTATAATAAAATATCATGAAGTTCCCGGCTTGTTAAAAGGTCACTCAGAGGTAAGAATTAACATGTTGACGCTTTTAACCCTTCATCGCGCAAACTTTTAATTAATTACGCAAACGGCTACACTCGATCGACAAGTGGCTCATTTGTGAACATAATCATCGTGAGAGGTTATTTAGAAACTTATTTTAGGTATGCTAACACTTCCAGTCCTTTCATAATCAAAGTTTTCGATTTTTCGAAAGATTAGTCCATAAATTTCAATGTTTGACTTCATTAGGGTTCATTACACTTGTCGATACATCATTGGTCATGATTTTACGAGGTGTTACATCCTCACCCCCTTAAAAGAAATCTCGACCTCGAGATTTGCTAAAATGCTGGAAGTACTTTTTGTTGCATAATGGACTTAACTTCTATAACATATCTGGAGCCTCTTCAAGCTCCCAAGTTGACCCTTATAATAGGTACATGTATCCTTTTTGGAGCTTCTTAACCTGTCGATCCTAAGTGGATGCAGGTTTCTCATCATATCATAAATCTGCATATCATTACGTGATAATGTTTCTCGACTTATTGGTGACACGTCCTTAAATCATTAGTGTGTAATGCATTGCGAGTTCCGCCAAGCTCCTTAATTAGGTTTTAGCTTATAAGCTATTTGATCTTGGTACATTCGATTCCTTCCAATGATTCTATATATTCAGAGCTTAACTAGCCTGATAATTAACAAATTGGCACACCCTTCCAGGGTGATATCTTTTGTTGAACCTTATTCCTTAACAAAAACTTAGGAGGGTTGCTACATTCATTAATCCTTGATTCTCTGCCGAATACTGGCAACTTACAGATGATTATGGATTTGCATGATCTTATTCGTTGTTTCCAAGGAAACTTTCAGATCCTGATAATTGGACTTACCAATCTTCTGTCCAACATTAGATGTTTAACATTTCATCTATACAAGGTCTCCAAAGGAGCAGCCTTGATACTTATATGACAATTATTATAGAAAAGCTTATCTTAAGGTGAGATGGTTATTCCAACCATTGCTTAAAACAAACATTAAGGAATAGCTAATCCTTTCCGTTAGTCGAACAAATCGACGATCCTGGGCAGCTGATGGCGATTCTTAATTGTTGCCTAATTACGGTTGCGGTAATCAATGCATAAGCAAAATGAACCGTTTTTTCTTAATTAATTATTCCGAATTCTCAGAATATTGAGTTAGGCTATATGAATCCTCTATTTTAAAACTTACTTAATCAGGGTTTCGATTCTTCCAATGATGGTACTAGCCGTCTTGGAGATTTCATAATAATACAACCCTAAATGAGATATAAATCTTAACTCTACTTGCCTCTCAGGAGGTAAACATGGTAATCTTAGGAGAAGATAATCAAGATATAAGGAGGTTACAGAGATTTTCCGAATCACAGGCTCCGGTTCATCCATCATTGCTTGTGTCAAATAAGTGACACATTTATGTTACAAGTCCACGATTCCTTAATCGGGAATATTTACTTGGAAACTTCCATTCTGGATATCTTCTTTGAATACCATTAGTTGACTTTAGTACCATATGACCATCGGGATATTTTTGTGGTCCCATGCATTAAACCTCCATACTGCTCATGCATGGAAGCAATCTATGGAACATATCAAGATACACCAATCCTCCTCTGGCGCTTTTATCATACCGTCTGGTATTCACAATCGATAGAGATCAAAGAGATATCCATTATGTATGCTGATGCACTTCCTCTAGAGAGAGGATACTTCTAAAATTCTACGCCTGAAGGCTTCTGATAGGAACAGAAGAAATGGTTCTTATGTTTTCGCCTGTAAGTTTTACCTTACACTTAATATCTGGGGTTCTTACGGGAAAATTTCTAAAAGTTTACTAAGCTTATGGTCTTATGAGAGACTTAGCAGCACCTGTAACCAAACATAACTCGTAGCAATAAAATTACAATAAGGGATTTATCTGGTGTCTTAATTGATGTGAAATGCCTCTAATCATTTATCAGGAGGGTTAAGCGCCTCCATTCTTAATCCTTTTAAACTTAGTTGCATAATCTTTGACAAGTTTTAGGGCAGTCTCAGCTTTGACTGGTTATTCCTTAATCTATATAATGTGAGTAGCTGAGGTAGATCCATAATGGATTTATAATAAGCAGACTTTGAAACTTTTTCATGACTTTTCTCATAGCCTTTCTAATAGCTGCGTTAACTGCAGTTTTGGAGACTAACTTCATTAACATTGAGGTTCACATCTGATGCACCATTAACATTTGTCGCGTTTCTAGCATCGCGACTTTTGTATGTCTGTTCTGAGTTTTCAATACTCGAAGCTTATTAAATACCAAATTCAACAAGTGCCTGGGCAATCCATACCCGGTGTCTCCTTGAATTATCAGAGACTTTCGCTAAGGAGTCTTGATAACTACTTGCTTCTTATTACCCACAATATGGGCTTGGTTACAAGACGACCAATCCATTCCTATTACTATATCGAGTCCCTCTATTTTAACGGAAACAAGGACATCGGAAAAGAATGATTCCTAATGGATATAAAACATCCATCTAATATTGCTGAAGCAGTCTCTGAGGTACTATCAACCAATTCTACTTTATACTTAACGCTTAGAGTTTTAACAGGCAGATTTAATAAATTACAAAATCCATTGTCTACGAAAGACTTATCTGAACCTGAATTAAATAATACTCTAGCATGAGCGTTATTGATAAAGAAAGTACCTGTTGTGACATTGTCATCCTGAATAGCCTCTTGAGCATTCATCTGAGAGCTTCCAGCTTTGGTCTTTTTAGCCTCTCCAGGCTTCTTGGTTTTATTTGGGCAATTTGTTTTGACGTGCCCTATTTCATTGCAACCATAGCAAGTTGCGTCCTTTATGTCTTGGCACTCCAAAGTCTTGTGCCCTTTCTTATTACAAATTCCACAAGGCTTAGCTTGTGAATTTAAAGTGCCTTTTCCTTTAGTCGCCTTCTTTGGGCAGCGAGTCTTTATGTGCCACTTTTCGCCACAACCATGACAGGTCGCATCTTCCAACTTCTTACAATCCAAGGTCTTATGCTCCTTGGACTTGCAGATTCCACAAGGTGAAGGCTGAGATTCAAATCTGCATTTCCCGAGGTGGTATTTCCTACAGGTTTTGCATCTGGTCTTTTCACCTGACTGCTGGTTGTCCTTCAAATCCTTGCATTCATGGGTCTTGTGATCCATCTCTTTACAGATGACACATCCCCTGGTCTGTTCATAGAAACATTTCCCGGAGTGCCTCTTCCCGCAAGTTTTACATTTGGGTTTTGCCTCCTTTGGCTTGGGCTGGTTATAGTTTGAACCGGTCTTACCCTTTTTATAACCCTTATTTGGGGTATTATCGCACTTTCGCTTATGATCCTTTAACACACGGTCCACGACTTTGTCTACAGCTGTATCTATCATAGCCTGTAACTCGGTGCCCGTTAAGTTCAGTCTTGCATCATCATTCTGATCAACTTGATGATTGTGAGCTTCAGAGGAGTCAACCATGGTGAAGCTTTGAAGGCTACAAACCAAGTAGTAATAATTTGTTTAATTATATAGTGAATTGTCGAACTTGATAACTAAATAGCCATGGTGCAAATAAACTATATAGGCCAGTAGATAGTATTAATTTATTTGATTATGTTTTGCCTAGGTTTTTAAATAATTCAGTTTTGGCGCTTAAATGGAATATAATCCTTCATATTTATTAGACAGGGGACATAAATCATGACTGTCAATGTCGTACCGACATTCTATATAGCACAAGGGTTTATTCCAAAGGACTTTTGATGGCACAGAGACTTTGTCACTAAGGAATTTTAAAACATAATCAATGATTCCTTTGGATCGGAAAATTTCACAGTTCATTGTCTTGACAAGAAGTTATGAAATAAAACTATCTTTTTCATTTATACATCTTTGCCCGTAGGCATACATCCCAAATGGATGTTTTGATGTGTACATCATGTTCGACGTTTATTAGCCATGATTCCTAATGATCATTATGCTAAATAAGGGTTTGGAAGTTCCTAATATAAAGATGACAAGTGTGATTTTATCGCATCACCTTTGTCAGGAGTGTTAACATGTTTTCAGATGTTAACAAGGATCTGAATCTCTTTTAAACAGCTTTTACCATCGTAGCCAGGTCTTTAATGACATTCAAGCTAGGTTATACCCTTTAAGATTCTTTTTAATATGAATACTGGCAGGAAAGGAATGATATTTATTTTATTCAGGATTTTCATTATAATTATCCTAGATTTAATTAAAATATAACTATGGCACAAAAGGCCAAGTCACAAGGGCAACTTTAAATTATAAACCATGATTTTGTAGAATTAAGGTATTTAAGCTTTGAACGTTGTTCATTGCCTTTTCTTGACAGGAAGTTCTAGGCTACGACTGTCTTTTGTCTTATATGACAATGGATATGGCCCTTAAGTATTATATCCCTAATGGATGCTTAAATCAAAAAAATAAGAAAGGATTTTGGGAGAATCCAGTATAAGGATGATTTATGCGATTTTATCGAACCGCGTCTGCCAGGAATGTTAACATGTTGCAGATGTTAACAAGGATTTGAATCTTTTGAATAGGTTTTACGAGTAGGAGTTGGGTGGAAAGTCTATTTTTCCTAGAAAGTCTAGGAAGGAATAAGAATTGGACATGTGTCATTGAGGGATTTTAAGTAGAAGGGCTATCATGTAATTTCACATTTTAATTTTATTTTTGGAATGTATCTTCATTAACTAAAATTCCATGATTTTCGGAATTTTTATTATTTTCGAATTCAAATCTGGAAGTCAATGTGTTCATTAACTAAAATTCCATGTCACATTACATCGCATATTCCATTGTTCAGAAGATTACTGGAATTTATCAGCATGTTCTTGGTGCTGTGTTTTAACAGTTTACAGGGCTAAAGTCAATTATTTTTATAGATCCCACAATATAAAGATGGTAAAACATAGGGTATGAATCTGATTGCTGTTAAAACACAACTGTATGAATCTGAATGCTAAAACACAACTGTATGAATCTGATTGCTGTTAAAACACAACTGTATGAATCTGAATGCTAAAACACAAGTGTATGAATCAGCTTGCTGTTAAAACACAACTGCATGAATTTCTTTGCTGTTAAAACACAACTGTATAAATATGAATGGTAAAACACAACTGTATGAATCTGCTTGCTGTTAAAACGCATCTGTATGAATCTAGATGCTAAAACACAACTGTATGAATCTGAATGCTAAAACACAAAAGTATGAATCTGCTTGCTATTAAAACACATCTGTATGAATATGCTTGCAGTTAAAACACAACTGTATGAATCTGTTTGCTGTTAAAACACATCTGTATGAATCTGAATGCTAAAACACAACAGTATGAATCTGCTTGTTGTTAAAACACATATGTATGAATCTGCTTGCTGTTAAAACACAACTGTATGAATCTGTTTGCTGTTAAAACACATCTGTATGAATCTGAATGCTAAAACACAACTGTGTGAATCTGCTTGCTGTTAAAACACATCTATATGAATCTGGATGCTAAACCATAACTGTATGAATCTGCTTGCTACTAAAACACAACTGTATTAATTTGCTTGCTGTTAAAACACATCTGTATGAATCTGAATGCTAAAACACAACAGTATGAATCTGCTTGCTGTTAAAACACATCTGTATGAATTTGCTTGCTGTTAAAACACAACTGTATGAATCTGTTTGCTGTTAAAACACATTTGTATGAATCTGAATGCTAAAACACAACTGTATGAATCTGCTTGCTGTTAAAACACATCTGTATGAATCTGGATGCTAAACCACAACTGTATGAATCTGCTTGCTGCTAAAACACAACTGTATTAATTTGCTTGCTGTTAAAACACATCATCAAGAAAACGGAGATGATAAGAACAATAATTGAATGGTGATGATGAACTCGGAGATGGTGGAGATTGGAGAAGTGTTTTAATTTGATCCGGTGCTCTCCATCGTTTCTAAAGTTATCTTCTTCCATGATTGTAGTTATTTTTGGTAGGGATTGGGGTTTCCAAGATGGGTTTGGAGAGAGAGAGAGGGAAAATCGCTTGAATTTAGGAACTGGGCGGTTATCTAATTGATTTAAAACACGGTCATTGACAAAATTGCCCATACTCATTTAAAACAATCAATTAATTAAACTCAAATATTACAAGATTGCCATTGATTTAATCTCAACCCTTAAACACACCAATCGGATGGACCAGATCGCTTCCTAGACTTTCTAGGAAAAACACACTTTCCGCGCGAACCCTACTCTAGGTTTTACCATCTTGGCCTTGTCATATAGGCTAGGTTTACCTTTAAGATTCTTTTTAATATTTAACGCAGAACAATCCTAAATTGAGATGTTAGTAGGGATCTGAATCTAATTGAGGAACTGCCATCTTGGCCCTGTTCTTAAAATGACACATGGGCTAGGTCTTGTTCTTTTTAGATTTTGCCATTTTATTATAATGGTAGATCTTATAAAAGGAATGTTATTTTAATTTATTTCATATATTATATTCATATACAATGATATAAATGAAATTTAGATAAAACATCCCAATGATTTTTAAAAGAGGTACAGAATTGCCCTGAACGGGACTTGAAAGGAATAATGTTATCCTCAAAGGGACTGAAAGATAAAAATGCCCTTATAAGGACTTACTGAGGAAACGAATTTCAGCAAAAGGAGTTTCTTCTTCATTTTATTTCTGAATGTTCTCTCCATGGTTGCACGTTAATCCTAGTCGCAGTACGAAGCTCGGCCTTTCCTAGGCTTCAAATGGGGAGAATTTCCATTACGGCTTCTTTGCTTGGCGACAAATTAAAATATATAGAATTGAAAGCAATAACTCTCCGAATAGAGATGAGAGTATTCCTATGTTAAGTCTAGACTCAGAAGGTCAAGGAATGTGCTACTGTGTCATTGAGATTAAACACAAGAGGCTAGTGTTTAATTCACTCAATGTTGGCTCTGATACTAACCTGTCACACCCTGATATTTCCACGTATTACCGGTGGGCCTGGTGGGGAGTATCGTGACATAGTTGATATCATCATAGTCAAACAACACAATTTAAATGCACAGCTGAAGCAAAAGATGAATATATTATAATCCGATAAAGAGTAATATCAAGTATTACAAATACGGCTGTAAAAAGATCCACAAACGGATCTCGAAAATAAAATGAAACATTGTTCAACATGTCACACCCTGGCTTTGCGGAAGTGTGGGTTAATTTGGTGTGACTTCTTAATACCATAGCTTAATCACAACAAGCTATATGAAAGTAAAACCATGCAGATCATCCATTGATTAAAGTCTTAAAAACAAAATACCACAACATTGTTTTAAAATGCTAACACATGCATCGAGTTTACAAAATAAAAACATTGTTCTTAAGACACAACCACAAACATAAAATAAACATTGTTTAAGACTTGCGACTCGTCCAGGTAAAAGTCACAATCCCTAAACTTGGATGACCTCATAACTCTTACGCAGTGTGAAAACGTAGCATACCGTGCCAGATCCTTAATTCCCTGAAATACATGTAAGTTGGAAAAATCAACAAAAATGTTGAGCGAGTTCATGTAAGGTGAGTATGTAAAACCTTTGTAAGTATAAAATCCTTGGTATGTAGCAAATAAGGAAATACAGAGATCACCAATGGTTTGCAAGGCCATTGATATGTGTGAAGTGCAGTAGGAAGACTCAAACCTAGCAAATTTTTGCATCGGGCTCAAAGTCACCCCGAGGTTCGTTCTGTTGGGCCTGGGGCTGGGCTCGCTACACCCAGATAGATCTACCGCTACTGACCCTCAGTCCTACAATAAGGATTAATGGCCTTCAGTTCCCGCTTACTCACTCACATGATCTAACTAGTAACGCTCCTTACGCTAACCATACCATATAAAAAGTACTCGTAATCATAGTAACATGTATTTCACCCCCGCAGTTTAAAAACTGAAAACAGTTAAGAGAAAAGGGGGACATGAACTCACAGTAGTGCGTCCTCAGAATCAGCAACTCAAGACTCTATCTGCAGTACGACCACCTACAACGTACTAATATCTATTAGAGGAATGGCCGTGCCTTGGCTTAGGGTTTAACGTTTTTGGAAAAATAGTTAGGTAACTATTACGTATTCACATTTCTTATTTATGTTATAAGTATTTTCCTTCCCAAGGATGGGGGTATTTGTACATGTATTTTGGTAGTTCGGATCATACATTTTTAAGTCCCACTTAGAAGGTATATTGTAATAAAATTTATAACGAAGTTTATTTCCGAAAAAAAAAATAAACTTAAACACCTTTGTATACACTTGTTAGAAAATAATTTTCTAAGGCTTGGGATTTTTTTGGAAAAATTTCCCAGAGTTTACCCTAAAAACGGGGGTGCCCGTGCTAATACGCACATCGTTTTCTTTTTGAAATCAATCCATAATCATCAACAATCAACCCTTACATTCAGACATGCAAGATCCTACCTTTGTCATTTCTGTTTTAATAAACATGAAACTGGACTGTTTTCGGATATTTAAATAAAATAGTTAACCTATTCCAAAAATTCCCAAATTTTTATAGAACGTCTTACATGAACCAAATATTATTGTATAAAAATATCGGGGTCAAGTTCATAATCAGTATTTTATAGAAAATCGTTTACCGGACTGCAATCAGATTTGTTACCTTCTGATTGCAGTCTACGAAATAACTCGCTTAAAATTCAGCGTATGTCCGATTTACGAAATTCCAGTTGGCGGGTCACAAATACATCAGTGATCATCTATGGTATAATTTTCAGGAGCTAGTTCTACTCAGGTTTCAAGTTATAACTGAAAACGTGTCGCCCATTTTACTGCAGTAAAACTCAGCTTTAGCTGCTTTCATAAAAACAGACTTTTAAAATAGTAAACGATCTCGAAAAATTACGATTCCTGTGCCATTTGCTTCGTTTTTCGAAAATACATATTTTAGGCTTCAGAAATTCTGTTTTTCGACTTATTATGGTCTGTTTACAGCCCCATGAAGTCGGCTGAAAAAGTAACTTAGCATGTTCTTTTATATCTTAAATATTACTAAATCATGTCAACAAGTGTCCGAACAACGGTTTTATCAAGAGTTCGACGATCAATCATCATATATGTATTAACCAACCCTCATCCAACAAGATTTCATCTTCAAGACCCATTCTTATGTAAACATTATGTAACTTTTATGTTTCAAGTTTCTAGTTTAATCCATTTAGTGTTCTAGTGAAATAAACATCATTCTACAAATATTAGCCATAAAAAGTAAGATGATCAAGGGTAAACCGAGACTTACTACTAGCACAAGGCTAGGGTAGAATTCTAGTGCAAAGATGATGAGAAAAGATGATGAATCAAGCTAGAACAAGGCCCTTATGAAGCTCCACACAAAGCAAGCTCTTTTGTATCAACTTTTAACCTTGAATGGGACATGAAACTTGGAAGATGATGGTTGTTTAGGGTGGTGATGGTGGCGGTTTGGGAGTGACCGAAAAAGAGAGAGATAGTAGTGAAGTGAGAGGTGAAATCTTGTGAGGAATGATGAATATCTAAGTACCATGCTCTTATAGATCATTCACATAATATGGTTACTTACACAAGCCAAAGATCAAATAAAATAATGGATTAAAATCTAGTAGAAGATAGTAAGTATGGTGAGGTTGATATGGGGGGTCCACAAGGACCGAAATTTCGGTGGGGGGGGGGGGTCTTGAGGTAAAAATTGAACTAAATGGTAAGTATTAGTTAGAATGTAAGTAAAGTGATGTTATAAGTTAGTTTGATTATTTTTAGTGGGTGTCATGGCAAACGGGAACCATGAGTAGCCAAAAATAATAAAACAATGTTATTGACAAAAATTTGGTGTCCCGGGTAATGTCCGGTTATCCAGTTAGGTACTGTCCCGTTAAAGTGTTTGATTAGACTAAAAAGGGTCCTTTATATATGTTTTTGTATCACAATTTATTCCCGGCACTTAGGAAAGTATACAGGGCCATTCTGCCATGTTTTTACGCTTTACTAGTATAATACAATGCTGAATTTTATAAAAGGATGCAGAATTCTGCATTTAAGGTGGGTTTTTGGCACTTCCCGACACTATAGCTATCACCTAGTGACGCAGTTTAACAATCCTCACCTCCCTACACTCCCTACTAGTGTAGTAATATATTTCCGGCTCATTCTGGCCTTAGAGACAGTGTCTGTCTAGTGCTGGCTATATCAGCATGTTTACTGGGTTATCCGTTCATTGTGCTACTGTGCTTTCGTGCATCATGTTTGTCACTATAGTTCAGTGTAAATAATAGAGTGACAACAATAACGTATGATGCATGTATGTGTACGTATCAGAAATCAAGTAGTAGTTTAATCACAACTGTAAGCAAGCACAGTAATTAAGCATTAATTAAATATTAATTAATTCATACGGATACCTGATTTGGTGAGGGTTGTCACATTCTCCCCCCGTTAGAAAAATTTCGTCCCGAAATTTTAGGCTCTGCTTCCAGTTACAGGGGTCTTGGGAAATAAATGGGGGTACTTTTCTTTCATTCGGTCCTCACGCTCCCAAGTGTATTCTGGACCATGTCTTGCGTTCCAACGAACTTTGACGAGTTTGACACTGCTTCGGCGGGTTTTGTTCACCTTCCAATCCGTAACCTCAACGGGTTCTTCAACAAAATGGAGCGTGTCGTCAATATGAATCTCGTCTGTGGGAAGGGTAACAGTATCTTGCGTTGGACTCTTCTTTAGATTTGATACATGAAATGTATCGTGAACGTCGTTCTGCTCGGCAGGTAAATCCAACTTGTATGCTACTAAACCAATTCTTTCCAGAATCTTGAATGGACCAATATACCGCGGGTTCAACTTTCGACGCTTCCCAAAGCGTGCCACACCCTTCCAGGGTGATACTTTCAACAATACCATGTCACCTACCTCAAACTCTAGAGGTTTCCTTCTTCGGTCCGCATAGCATTTTTGTCGATCGCGAGCCGCCTTGATGCGATCTCGGATCTGTGTGATTTTGTCTGTGGTTTCCTGGACCACGTCGGGACCAACCAATTGTCTATCACCTGCATCAGACCAACAAAGCGGTGATCTGCACTTGCGGCCATATAGGGCTTCAAATGGCGCGGCACCAGCACTGGTGTGGTAGCTGTTGTTGTATGAAAACTCGAACAATGGTAAATGTTTATCCCAGCTACCACCTAAATCCATAAGACATGCTCTCAGCCTATCTTCCAAAGTTTGTATCGTCCGTTCGCTTTATCCATCGATCTGTGGGTGAAATGCAGTGCTCAGATTTAATTGTGAGCCAAAAACTTCTTGGAAGGACTACCAAATCCTTGACACAAACCTTCTGTTTGTATCAGAGATAATCGAGAGAGGCACTCCATGACGTGCAATGATTTCTCTCATGTAAATTTCAGCCAATTTGCTCGTGTTATCTTTCTCTCTGATGGGTAAGAAGTGCGCAGATTTCGTTAATCGGTCCACTATTACCCAAATAGTGTCATGACCTCTTGGCGTTCTTGGCAACTTCGTTATAAAATCCAAGGAAATTTGTTCCCATTTCCACTTGGGAATCTCAGGTTGTTGCAGAAGTCCTGAAGGCTTCTGGTATTCCGCTTTTACTTTGGCGCACGTCAAACACTTACTAACGTAAACAGCGACGTCGCCTTTCATCCTAGGCTACCAATAATAATCTTTAAGATCTTGGTACATCTTATCCGCTCCTGGATGGATAGAGTACCGCGATTTGTGTGCTTCATCAAAAATAACCCTTCTCAAACCACCAAACAGAGGAACCCAAATCCTTTTCATGAAGCATAGCGTTCCTTCCTCGTTTGGTATTTACTGCTTCTCCATCCCACGGAGATATTCTTCTTCAATGTTTCTTTCCTTAAGTGCTTCTTTCTGCGCGGCACGAATGCGTAGAGAAAGATCTATCTGAATAATCATCTCCAAAGCCCTAACCCTTATGGGCTTGATCCTTTCTTTTCGACTTAGGGCATCGACGACCACATTCGCCTTCCCTGGATGGTACTTGATCTCGCAGTCGTAATCGTTCAACAACTCGACCCAACGTCTTTGTCTCATATTCAGCTCTTTCTGGTTGAATACGTGCTGCAGACTCTTATGATCTGTGAAGATTGTACATTTCGTACCATATAGATAATGTCTCCAGATCTTCAATGCAAATATCACTGCGCCTAGCTCCAAATCATGCGTGGTATAGTTCTTTTCATGTACTTTCAATTGGCGCGAAGCGTAAGCTATAACTTTCTGGCGCTGCATCAACACGCAACCCAATCCTTGACGCGAGGCGTCACAATATACCACAAAATCATCTGTTCCTTCTGGTAGTGCTAGAATCGGCGCATTGCAAAGCTTGTCTTTCAACAGCTGAAACGCTTCTTCCTGTTTGATTCCTCAATCAAACTTCTTATCTTTCTGCGTGAGGAGTGTCAGTGGTTGAGCGATCTTTGAAAAATCCTCAATAAATCTTCGATAATACCCAGCCAAACCTAAGAATTGACGAATCTCGGTTGGCGTCTTTGGGGTTTCCCAATTCTTTATCGCCTCAATCTTGGTGGGGTCCACATGAATCCCATCCCCATTCACTACATGTGCAAGGAATTGGACTTCGCGTAGCCAAAACTCGCACTTAGAGAATTTGGCATACAACTTTTCCTTTTTCAGCAACTCCAAAATGGCTCTTAAATGTTTTTCGTGTTCATCCTTCGTCTTTGAATAAAACAAAATATCGCCGATAAACACAATCACGAACTTGTCGAGATACGGCTTGCAGACGCGGTTCATTAAATCCATAAAAATTGCAGGTGCATTTGTCAACCCAAACGGCATAACTAGGAACTCGTAATGTCCATAACGAGTCCTAAAGGTTGTCTTCGGGATACTTTCCTCTTGTATCCTCAGCTGATGGTAACCTGATCGCAAATCAATCTTCGAGTAAAAGCTTGAACTTTGCAGCTGGTCAAATAGATCATCAATCCTTGGCAGAGGATACCTATTCTTGATAGTCAACTTATTCAACTCCCGGTAGTCGATGCACATACGAAAACTACCGTCTTTCTTCTTGACAAACAGGACCGGAGCTCCCCAAGGTGAGAAGCTTGGTCTGATAAATCCATTGTCTAACAACTCTTGAAGTTGTGTCGACAATTCCTGTATCTTAGACGGGGCAAGTCGATAAGGTGCCTTAGCCACAGGCGCGGCGCCTGGAACTAAGTCAATGCGGAACTCCACTTGCCTCTGGGGTGGCAATCCTGGCAAGTCCTCTGGAAAGACTTCAGGATACTCCTTTACGACAGGGATGTCTTCGATCTTTGCTCAGCAGCTTTCTTATCCACGATGTGTGCCAGGAAGGCAACACATCCCTTTTGTAAACACCTTCGGGCTTTCAAACAGCTGATAATTCTTAAAGGCGTATCTTGCTTCTCCCCATGAACTACGATTGCTTCACCATCTTCTGTTGGGATGCGAATGACCTTTTCGTGGCATACAATCTCAGCGTTGTTGCTTGACAACCAATCCATTCCTACTACCACATCGAGGCTTCCCAACTTGACTGGTAGTAGATCCAAAGTAAGCTCACGCTCTCCCAACTCGATTACACAACCTCTGACCACTTCATTGGCTTCTACTAACTTTCCATTCGCCAATTGGATTGAGTACGGGATATCTAATTTGCTAGCAGCTAACCCAAGCATATTCTTAAATTCTAATGATATGAAACTATAATCGGGACCAGTATCAAATAAAACGGATGCAAAGCGCTGGTTTATAGGGAACGTACCAGTAACAACATTGGGATCCTGGCGCACTTCCCTCGCCTCGATGTTAAAGACTCTTCCTCGTGCTTGGTTTAGTTCCCGGCAGTTCCACTTAATATGCCCAATGTCACCACAGTTAAAACAACCCATTCTTTGACCATTTCCTCCTCCATTCCCAGCTTGCACGTTGTTTTGATTTCGATTCACATTACCAGCTGGATTTGCATTGTTTCCTCGATTTCCATTTCCTCCATTGTTTCCTTGTGCACGATTTCCATTGCCTCCACGATTATTGTTCCTATTTCCAAAACCTCCTTGGCCTCCCCGGCCTGCACTAGCCCAACAATTATCCTTCAAATGACCAACTTTTCCACATGCTTCACATACTTTTGACCCACACCGGCCAGAATGGTGACGCTGGCAGGTGGTACACTTGGGGTGTGTGCCCATATAACCCTTTCCTTTCTTTCCAGCACCGGTTGCAGCTTGGACCGGTGTGCTTGACTCTCCTTTCTTGCCAACGTCGCTTGTTCCTTGTTTAAAGTTCGAGAACTTCCTTTTGTTCTCGCCAGATGACTCTACGTGAGTCTCTTTCTTCTTTGGTTCAACACTTGAAAACTTGTTTTGGCGGATAGCCTCCTCAGTAAGAGCTACGCTCAGATCGCTTGCCTCGGTGATTGTCGCAGGCTTTGAAGTAGTGACCATACTCATGATCTGTTGAGCTAAACCCCAAATAAAGCGCTCGATGCGTTTGAATTCCGGTGTAACCATATAGGGTACCACATGTGACAAGTCGTGGAATCTCTGAACATATTCCGCGATTTTGGGTCCTTCCATCTTAAGATGCCAGAACTTAGTCTCCAATTTTTGAATCTCCGCGCGTCAGCAATACTTTCTTCGCATAAGCTCTTTTAGCTCATTCCATGTCATCGCGTAAGCTGCGGCTTCACCAAGAGTTTGCACTTGTAAGTTCCACCAGGACAGGGCTCCGTCCAAAAACAGCCCAGAAATGTAAGTCACTTGTTGGTCTGGAGCGCACTTGCTCATTCGGAGAACAGATTCCGTCTTCTCGGCCCATCTGACAAAAGCCACAGCACCTCCGGTGCCGTCAAAGTTTACAGGCTTGTAGTCAAGAAACTACTTGTATGTGCACCCTGCACATGCGTTAGAATATACAAATGGCATTAGCGAACGTGCTGAAGATATCCAAATGTATCATAGTAGGTCTCAACGACTTAACATTACCATGAGGCAGATTGTTATTGCCGTTGTTATTCGAATTGCTTCCGCTGGTTCCTCCTTGCGAGGCGGCATACTGTGTAATGGCGGCAGCAATGATTTGTTGGAGTTCTGCCTCGTTGGTAGGCATGTGTGTCTGGCGTCTTGGAGGCATCTTCTAAAAGATGTGTTCACGTAGGTCAGGCCATAATAAATAAAGGATCATACGTGTATAATAACAATATCAACACATAACATCTCATGCTATAAATAAATCAACCACATAACATCTCATGTTATAGAACATAAACAATCAATCAAACATCACATATGATGAGAATACCGTGATTGTGCTGTCATAAATCGAGACCACAATGTAAGTTTTACAGGTACACAACTGTATCATACAACATCCATGACTAAGGGCCACATTGCCCTAGTCCAAAACTATCAAATCAGTGTCAATAACAACCAATATACAAATCATCAAAAGTCATAATCATCCAAAATGCGGTCTCCAAAAAGGCTGTAAAGTCTGCATAATCGCCGTCCTCTCATCAAAAGTCTACCCGCGTCGTACAAAAAGGCCTAAGCTGATGGCGGTGGAGGACGGGGAAAATGAGAAAAGAGCAAACGGCGCATATGAAGCCAATCCTCCTCCATAGCGAGATGAGATCGCAACAGATAAGCTATCTGCTGCTCCGGAGTCCAAAAACGAGCAGCAGAATCGGGAGATAACGGACGAGGAGGGTGTGATACTGTAGGTGGAGTCTGGCACTGGCACGGGAGTCGCTGAGGTCTCTCCAGCTCCTGCACGCGACGGGTCAGTGCCTCCTGCTGTATCATGAAAGATCTGAGAATCTCCTATGTAGAATACCCCACGTGGTAAGGATGATAAGGATCAGATGGTGGCATAATGGGTAGCGAAGTCCAGAGGAACGGCTCACTAGATGGAGCGAAGGATGGTATAGCAGATGGTGTAACAGGGGGAACAAAAGTATGATGAGAAATCTGAGGCACAAACTGGTCTCCTCCTGACACGAAAGGTATATGACCAAATGGCTGACGAGAAGAGCCCTCTCCAGGACGTGGCGGAGGTATGTCCTGGAGAAATGTAATAGGTAAGTCAGTACGGTGAACATCTATAGTATGTGAGGGAATCAAAGGAACATCAATCGGAACCGAAATAGGGGCTAAAATAGGTGTAACTGGTACTACAAAAGGTGGAAAATCATCATCATCGTCTATCCAACCATTGCGGGTGTGCGCGTATCTGGGATCGATATGGGTCGCGAAAGGTGCATGGTCGAACATCACTGGCATGGGATCAGGAATAGGCGCAACAACAGGATCAGCAGGAAAGTCAGCAACATGAGGAGCATCAATAGCAACATGATCATCCACCAACTGTGGAACAACAACAGGATGATCATCAACAAGTACATCATCAACCAAAGGAGCAACAGCAGGTGCATCAGCATGAATAGGGTCATGCTCAAATGCGGGGTCAGGAGCAACTACGGGCTCAGGGGCCACAGCAGGCTCCGGATCGACAAACTCCATCTCAAAATCAGCTGGATCAGCAAACACAGGATCGACAGGGGCTACGAGATCCTCCATGGGCTGATCTAGATGGACGAACTCAATATCATGGTCTGGGTCAAATCCAGGTGGGAAAACAGGATCTGAATCATCATCAATATCATGATCGAACTCAAAACTAGGGGCAAGTGCAGGTGCAGCGGATGATGCCATATCAGGGTCTGTGTCATGCGAATGGTGCTGCACTCCCTGCGCATGTGAAGGTGCAGATGCCACAGACTCAAAGGAGTCTGGGACAGGCGAATGAATGGGAGTCTCACCTGCAGAGGCATCAGCAAGAAGTAGAAGATCACCAGTAGCAATATGGGCCTCGCCCTCAAAGTCATCCTCGAGTGGGTCCTCCTCAAACAAGTCGACGTCGTCGTCAGCGACTACGTCGAGGGGCATATCAACAATAGGGTAAGTGGCAAGGGGCACAGGAGCAGGGATCACCGTGAGCGGCAAATCCCCCACAAGATGGCCATCAGCGGGCTCTACTACGACATCGGGCAGCGCAAAGGGCTGGAAGTCGTCATCGTCCGTGCTGGTAGTATCTGAAGTATACACCTCGTGCTCCGATGAAACTATGTCGTCTGATACTATGGCCATGGGGTCTGTAGTGTCCGACTCTCCAGTACCAGATGAGGGCATGATGTCTGTAATCACAAGCACACATATGCACAAACAATCAATCATATAATCAAATAAATGTGTTAGTCACCAATAAGCAAGCAAGTAATCCTCCTAGTCCCACTAGACTACCTCCCAGCCTCTCCGACTGAATCTCCTAGTCTCTCAGACTACTCCCTCACTCTCCCCGAATAAATCCCTCAGTCTCCCCTACTGATCCCTCAGTCTCCCCGACTGAATCCCTCAGTCTCCCCGACTGAACCATAACTTTTAAGAAGGAAAAGTGCTCAACTTTTGTTTGTAAAAACGTTTTGTATCCGGGATCTGGATGTAATGTATTCAATGTAAAAATGTTTTCGTGATAGCCATAATGACCATAGTCTAGACTCGAGAAGGAATCCTAGTTCGCTATGATCAAAGCTCTGATACCAAGCTGTCACACCCTGGCTTTACGGAAGCGTGGGTTAATTTGGTGTGACTTCTTAATACCATAGCTTAATCACAACAAGCTATATGAAAGTAAAACCATGCAGATCATCCATTGATTAAAGTCTTAAAAACAAAATACCACAACATTGTTTTAAAATGCTGACACATGCATTGAGTTTACAAAATAAAAACATTGTTCTTAAGACACAACCACAAACATAAAATAAACACTGTTTAAGACTTGCGACTCGTCCAGGTAAAAGTCACAATCCCTAAACTTGAATGACCTCATAACTCTTACGCAGCGTGAAAACGTAGCATATCGTGCCAGATCCGTAATTCGCTGAAATACATGTAAGTTGGAAAAATCAACAAAAATGTTGAGCGAGTTCATGTAAGATGAGTATGTAAAACCTTTGTAAGTATAAAATCCCTGGTATGTAGCAAATAAGGAAATAAAGAGATCACCAATGGTTTGCAAGGCCATTGATATGTGTGAAGTGCAGTAGGAAGACTCAAACCTAGCAAATTTTTGCGTCGGGCTCAAAGTCACCCCGAGGTCCGTTCTGTTGGGCCTGGGGCTGGGCTCGCTACACCCAGATAGATCTACCGCTACTGACCCTTGGTCCTACACTGAGAATTAATGGCCTTCAGTTCCCGCCTACTCACTCACATGATCTAAGTAGTAACCCTCCATACGCTAACCATACCATGTAAAAAGTACTCGTAATCATAGTAACATGTATTTAACCCCCGCAGTTTAAAAACTGAAAACAGTTAAGAGAAAAGGGGGACATGAACTCACAGTAGTGCGTCCTCAGAATCAGCAACTCAAGACTCTATCTGCAGTACGACCACCTACAACGTACTAATATCTATTAGACGAATGGCCGTGCCTTGGCTTAGGGTTTAACGTTTTTGGAAAAATAGTTAGGTAACTATTTCGTATTCACATTTCTTATTTATTTTATAAGTATTTTCCTTCCCAAGGATGGGGGTATTTGTACATGTGTTTTGGTAGTTCGGATCATACATTTTTAAGTCCCACATGGAAGGTATATTGTAATAAAATTTATGACAAATTTTATTTCCGAAAAAATAAATAAAGTTAAACACCTTTGTATACACTTGTTAGAAAATAATTTTCTAAGTCTTGGGATTTCTTTGGAAAAATTTGTCAGAGTTTCCCCTAAAAACGGGGGTGTCCGTGCTAATACACACATCATTTTCTTTTTGAAATCAATCCATAATCATCAACAATCAACCCTTACATTCAGATATGCAAGATCCTACCTTTGTCATTTCTGTTTTAATAAACATGAAACTGGACTGTTTTCGGATATTTAAATACAATAGTTAACCTATTCCAAAAATTCCCAAGTTTTTATAGAACGTTATACATGAACCAAATATTATTGTATAAAAATATCGGGGTCCAGTTCATTATCAGTATTTTATAGAAAATCGTTTACCGGACTGCAATCAGATTTGTTACCTTCTGATTGCAGTCTACAAAATAATTCGCTTAAAATTCAGCGTATGTCCGATTTACGAAATTCCAGTTGGAGGGTCACAAATACATCAGCGATCATCTATGGTATAAATTTCAGGGGCTGGTTCTACTCAGGTTTCAAGTTATAACTGAAAACGTGTCGCCCATTTTACTGCAGTAAAACTCCGCTTTAGCTGCTGTCATAAAAACAGACTTTTAAAATAATAAACGATCTCGAAAAATTATGATTCCAGTGCCATTTGCTTCGTTTTTCGAAAACACATATTTTAGGCTTCAGAAATTCTGTTTTTCGACTTATTATCGTCTGTTTACGGCCCCATGAAATCGGCTGAAAAAGTAACTCAGCATGTTCTTTTATATCTTAAATGTTACTAAATCATGTCAACAAGTGTCCGAACAACGGTTTTATCAAGAGTTCGACGATCAATCATCATATATGTATTAACCAACCCTCATCCAACAAGATTTCATCTTCAAGACCCATTCTTATGTAAACATTATGTAACTTTTATGTTTCAAGTTTCTAGTTTAATCCATTTAGTGTTCTAGTGAAATAAACATCATTCTACAAATATTAGCCATAAAAAGTAAGATGATCAAGGGTAAACCGAGACTTACTACTAGCACAAGGCTAGGGTAGAATTCTAGTGCAAAGATGATGAGAAAAGATGATGAATCAAGCTAGAACAAGGCCCTTATGAAGCTCCACACAAAGCAAGCTCTTTTGTATCAACTTTTAACCTTGAATGGGACTTGAAACTTGGAAGATGATGGTTGTTTAGGGTGGTGATGGTGGCGGTTTGGGAGTGACCGAAAAAGAGAGAGAGAGTAGTGAAGTGAGAGGTGAAATCTTATGAGGAATGATGAATATCTAAGTGCCATGCTCTTATAGATCATTCACATAATATGGTTACATACACAAGCCAAAGATCAAATAAAATAATGGATTAAAATCTAGTAGAAGATAGTGAGTATGGTGAGATTGATATGGGGGGTCCACAAGGACCGAAATTACGGTTGGGGGGGGGGGGTCTTGAGGTAAAAATTGAACTAAATGGTAAGTATTAGTTAGAATGTAAGTAAAGTGATGTTATAAGTTAGTTTGATTATTTTTAGTGGGTGTCATGGCAAACGGGAACCATGACTAGCCAAATATAATAAAACAATGTTATTGACAAAAATTTGGTGTCCCGGGCAATGTCCGGTTATCCAGTTAGGTACTGTCCCGTTAAAGTGTTTGATTAGACTAAAAAGGGTCCTTTATATATGTTTTTGTATCACAATTTATTCCCGGCACTTAGGAAAGTATACAGGGCCATTCTGCGATGTTTTTACGCTTTACTAGTATAATACAGTGTTGAATTTTATAAAAGGATGCAGAATTCTGCATTTAAGGTGGGTTTTTGGCACTTCCCGGCACTATAGCTATCACCTAGTGACGCAGTTTAACAATCCTCACCTCCCTACACTCCCTACTAGTGTAGTAATATATTTTCGGCTCATTCTGGCCTTAGAGACAGTGTCTGTCTAGTGCTGGCTATATCAGCATGTTTACTGGGTTATCCGTTCATTGTGCTACTGTGCTTTCGTGCATCAAGTTTGTCACTATAGTTCAGTGTAAATAATGGAGTGACAGCAATAAAGTATGATGCATGTATGTGTACGTATCAGAAATCAAGTAGTAGTTTAATCACAACTGTAAGTAAGCACAGTAATTAAGCATTAATTAAATATTAATTAGTTCGTACGGATACCTGATTTGGTGAGGGTTGTCACACAACAGACTTTAGGCATCTAAGCTTGCGAGACTCTTTATTGATGCTAGGAGTAGCCAGCCTATTCCGATTAGTACCTGCAGTTAGCCTTTTTGGAAAATACGTCAGTTTTCACTAGTAAATACAATTTAACTGACTCATTTTGAAAATGTTTAAGAAAAATTGATTTGAGTGCGCATGGCAAAAAACTTTTTATAACTTGGGATAATTATTTGTATATAATACTTGTAAAAGAATTACATGTTTCTTATACGTTCAGTAGCCCGGCCTGTATACCGGGTTAAAGATTAATAGACACACCACAGGTATAATGCCCACAAGGTTGATTCCTTTAAGTGGATTACCAGTTTTTACATATGCAGCTGTCAGGTGTAGGCCTACACCCCGTGCTTAGGTCGTGGCCATTACATGAATGATGCCAAGGATATACGGGACATGGTCATTAACCCCCCCAAAGGTTTTAAGCAAACAAAACAATTTAAACGGGTCATTTCAATGAATTAACCATCATACAATTAAAGATTCAATGCCCGACCAAGCGGTATTTTATATACCGTACCCCAAGCCCGTATAGGGAAAATAAGTTAAAAGTATTTACCTGAGCAAATTTATACAGTTTATCCCAGCCGTATACCACCAAGCAAGTACAGATAGCTTTTACTGGGCTCCTAAATCTGGAACGAAGGTTTTCAATTACCTATTAGATTCCTAACGGGTCTTAATTAAGCCTATGCTTAGACCGGTTAGTTTTAAAGGAGGATACGGTTCAAAACGCATGATTAAGCGAGAACCGGATTAGAATGTGGTTTAGACCCGACAAGCTTGTATACCTGTGTAATAAGGGTAAACTAATCACATTCTGGATTTTGAGAAAAAAATGATAAGGTTTGACCCGTTTCGGCTAATTTATGCAAACTAGTTACATAAGCCGATCCGAACGCGAAAAGTGCGCAACGGGTAACCAAAAGAGTCATGAACAGGTTTCCTAAGTTAATATGCCTTAAATTTGTTGTGATATCAGTAGGATACCTTCCATTATACCCCAAACGAATTTAAAACCAATTTATGCCCCGTAGGGGTAATTTGGTTATTTTAAAAGTTATAAGAGAGATTAAATATTATTCTGAGTTACAGGTCTGATATAATCAGTAAAAATACTTAATTTAATAAGTTATAATAGTAGGGTATAGCATATATGTGAAATTTACTATTTATAACCAAACTATGCACCGTAGGGGCATTTTGGTAATTTCACATAAGCTTGAAAGGTCAAAATTAGAGAATCTGAGTTTAAAACTTTTCTTTACTGTTAAAATATATAAATTTACTTAAAACATCAGTAGGTATTAAGTTTCATATGCCAAAAATAGTTTTAACTCATACTATGCGCTTAAAACGCGTAAAAGTCGGTTTTAAGCGATTTTCGGGTTTAAATAGAAATCTGAATTTTTGATCAGTATATAAAGTTCAAAATATTCTATTTATGATATAAAATCAGTAGAAAAAAGTTTGGTATCAAAATATTATGTAAAACTCATTCTATGGGCCAAAAGGGCAAAACCGACAATTACCGAATCAAAGCTATAACCCTATGTTATGCTCAGCGTAAAAATAATTAAAAATCTTTAAAAATCCCAAAATATTATTTTATATCAGTAGGTAAAAAGTTTGGTATTAAAAATTGGGTTTAGATAGGATATATGCTAATTATGCCTTTTAATTCATAAAAAGCTTTTCATTTACGCTATTGAGCATAACTCCTAATCTAGACCTCAAACTGATGTCAAATTTTAGGGACAAGTTTATAAATCAGTAATAAAGATTATTGTCCTCTCACATTTTTGAAATTCTCGTTTTAGGGTCAAAAGGGCATTACGGTCAATATTTAGGCATTTAACGGAAACATGCATGAACTAGGATTTCTATGGAACCAAGTTGTATAACCTCGGAGGGTTATACTAACCTATAATATGGTCCTAACAGAATCCTAAGGCATATCTAATCTAAGCTAAATCTGGTCAGAACTGAAAGTCAAAGCAAAAGCCTACTTTTGCTACTTTCGGTTCCGAACCGAGCCTATACTTAGAATTGTCGGGTTGAATCATGCTTAGGCATGTTCAACTAATATTTACCAAGTTATTAAAGTGAGAAAACTGATTTTATGGCTTTTATATCAATAGTTATGAATTTCATTTAAAACTAACCCGTTTGACTTTTATTTGACCCGACAATTTAACTAAGTAAACGTGGTAATTAGGAGGTGCCCTTTTGAGGGTTTAACACCTACCTAATTACGGTCACGTAGCCATGTTCGTTGCGAACCATGGCTCAACCATTTAAAAGTCAATGCGTTTATCGAAAACGCTTGACTTTTCGGTTATAACGCTAAACGACTTAAACTAAGCACGAAAGGATACTTACAAAGGGTCCAAGCAAGGAGGTTTTGATTCCTAAATTCTCAGGTATGAAGAGCAAGGTCTCCAACTTAGAGAATTCAGAAATCAAGTGTGGGTTTGAAGGAAATGAGGTGGGGTATTTATAGGTTTTTCAGAACCGTTAAGATCGTTCATCGATAAACGAGCTTTGATCTGGACCGTACACCTCTTACCCATTGTTTTGGTAAACCATGGGCATCTAAAATAGCCCATAGTATACTTAAAAACCATTTGCAACTCAAGGAAACCCAGCTGCTGGTATGAAAAACCAGTTTTGCAACTCTGATGGGCTCACGCAGCCCGCTTAAGAGTTATAGGGATCTTACGCGGCCCGCCTTGAAGTCTGATCAGCAACAAAAGTTTCATAAATGGCAGATTTGGTCCCTGTTAGCTTTTAAGGTCACGTTTTGGCACGTTTAAGGCCCGTTAAGCCATGTTTAAGGCTCTAAAATAATTCCCAAACATAAGGAACAAGAAACATGCTCAAAAACATGTCGGATGTCGGCTCGTTTGGTCGTACGGTCACGTTGTTCGTCTAATTACGACGGAACACGAACGGACGCGAAAAACAATCCAAATTGCGCGACGAATGGAATTTTATCGTGCCACACACCAAAATAAAATATTTTAGTGTTTACATAAATTTTTGGATATCCGGATATATACAGAACGTAAGATATGCGCGAAAATGCAAACTTGTGCACTTTTTGACACTTTTAGTCCCCGCATGACTTAAAAGTTTATTTTTGCGCACTAAACACCTCCAAGCCTATATCTAAGCTATATAAAGGATAAATAGGGTATGTTAAACTCATGGTCATATTCCGGAAGGTCTGATATCCTATGAAATGACATACTTTTGCAGTTTGACGCAAATACTCCTTTAATTGCGCAAAGTAGCGCGAAATGCCGTTTAATGATATCCAAGCCTTCCGTGGCCAATAATTGGCATTCCCAAGCATATAATTAAATATTACTACACTCTCGTTCGCTTAGATGGTCACCGAAAGGAGTAGATTCAAAAGTTGACGCTTTAGGTCCCTCTATTGCGCAAACTTGCGCATCTCATCATTTAATAGCGTTGAAGCCTCATCAAATCCATATTAGGCATTTATGAGAGTATTATTAAACATCACGATGCTTCGGGTTTGCTAAAAGGTCATTCAGAGGTATAATTAAACATATTGACATTTTTAGTCCCTCTAACTTGCAAAGTTGCGTGTAACTTTACTTATAGGCATAAAAACCTTAGATGGCCAATAGTTGGCATTCCCGAGAGTATAATCAAATATCATGAAGTTCCCGGTTTGTTAAAAGGTCACTCAGAGGTAAGAATTAACATGTTGACGCTTTTAATCCTTCATCGCGCAAACTTTTAATTAATTACGCAAATGGCTACACTCGATCGACAAGTGGCTCATTTGTGAGCATAATCATCGTGAGAGGTTATTTAGAAACTTATTTTAGGTATGCTAACACTTCCAGTCCTTTCATAATCAAAGTTTTCGATTTTTCGAAAAATTAGTCCCTAAATTTCAATGTTTGACTTCATTAGGGTTCATTACACGTGTCGATACATCATTGGTCGTGATTTTACGAGGTGTTACACCATCCAAGCCCACCGGTCTCTTTGATCGGACAACAAAACCGAGGCCAGTAAGATCTGGAGCTGGCCCAAATCATCTATCTCAGGCCCAACAACCAGCGGCCTTTTCCACTGCCCAGCAAACCCATTCTGATACGTACCTTCTTCTATTCGATCTTTTATCTTGCGTCTTTTGTCTTTTTCCAACTGAAATAATCTGGGGAAGATTTCCTTTAACGGTTCACTTGCAGCCCACAGATCTAACCAAAGAGAAATACTATCCCCTTTTCCAGGGATTCCTTTAAAGAAACTTCTGAGCGGAGATTGATCGATTATTGTTCTAGCTAGGACCTTTACTATATTATTCCACACATCACCCAGATTGCTTCAAGCTGGAATGAAATCCCAATTCCGATTTGCTACTATGAATAGAAATGACAATCCTTTTCCGTAAACTATTTTCTGCTGATTATACCGCCATCCCCATTTGGTTAGCAAAGCCACATCGGTATTCCCGAGCCCACCTTCATCTTTAGATAAAGCCACTTTTTCCAACGCCACCCAATGCATTTTATGAGCTTCATTTGAACCCCCCCCCCCATAAGAACCGTTTAATCATTTTCTCGAGATCATCTATCATCTATAACTTTACAATGGGCTTTATAGATCGAAAAATAATAGTTTGGAAGGCTCTCTAAAACTTCTTTGATTAAAACTAACCTTCCTCCAATAGATAGCGAGTCCGCTTTCCATTTTGATAGGCGCGTTTCCAACACATCATAGACCTGTTTCCAATTGTTGATTCGATTCATATTCGCCCCGACCATGATTCCCAAATACTTGTAAGGAAGCTCCTCCGCTTTACACCCAACCTTTAAAGCTTTCTCTTCCACCTCTGACAAACTCACACCGACACGAAACATATTGGACTTAGAAAGATTAATTTTCAAACCCGAGCATATGTGGAAGACCCGTAAAATTCTTGCTTCATTAATAACATTTTTGGTGAGCCATTCGCCAAGGAAAATGGCATCGTCTACGTTAAGAGATGCGTAAGCATATGACCCTCTATCTTAACTTTAATTCCTTTAAAAACGTCTTCATTGCTCGTCCTTTCCATCATACACGAAAAAGCCTCCATAACCAACAAGAATAAAAAAGGAGATATGGGATCCCCTTGTCTCATACCTTTGCCACAAAAAATTCAAATGTGAGAGAGCCGTTCACCAAGATAGACGATATCGCTGATTTAGGGATCCCAAAAATCCAATTGCACAATAAATCCCGGAAACCCATTTGTCTCATAACATCGATCACGAAACGCCAATTTACGTTGTCGTAAGCCTTCTCAAAATCGATCTTTAAAAAGAAGGCCTTTTTCTTACTCTTTTTGCACCAAGATATGATTTCATTCATAATAAGAGGTCCGTCAAGAACAGATTTACTTTTCAAAACGCTAATTGCGACTCAGATATCGCATTCCCAGTCACCTTTCTGAGGCAGTTAGCAAGGACCTTGGAAATGATCTTGCTAATTATCCCAATAAGGTTAATTGGGCGAAAATTGTTCAACTCCACCAGATCTTTGACTTTGGGAACCAAGGTAATAAACGACGAAACACATCCCACATTAATATTACTTACCTTGTAGAATGATCCATAAACCTCCGAAAATCCGTTTTGAATAAACTCCAAAAATGCTTGATGAATTTCATGTTAAACCTATCCGGACCGGGGGCCTGATCGTCCCCACATTCGAAACTCGCCTCCTTTATTTCCATGTTTGAGAAAGGTTCTACAATCTTCTACTTTCTTCATCCTCCAACTTTTTGAAATTATTACATGTCAGCGCAGGCCGAGTCTGATGCTCTTCCACAAACCTCTTCTTAAAGAAGTTAAAAATCTCTTTTTGACTTTCTTCGGCTTCGTGACCCAATTACCATTGATAAGAACTCCTGGAATCAAATAGTTCGTCTTTCTGTTATTGATAATGCCATGAAAGAATCTTGAGTTTTCGTCACCATCGATGGCCCACTTAACATGGGATCTCTGTCTAAGGTCTTCACCCTTTTTCATACTTAGCTCTTTAAGAACTTTATTACATTCTGAAAACATCCATTCTTCCTCCTCTGAAAGTAGTCTATTTTCCAGCAATTCTTCAAGTTTTTCAACCTCCGATCTGGCTAAGTTCTCTTCCTCCTCATATTTTTTGACCATTTCGTCTCTCCAATCTTTTATCCGATTCCTAATATGAGCGAGTTTTTTCGTAAAAAACACATTCGGGTCTCCACTGAAAAGGAAAGAGTTTGCGGCAGTTATTACCACCTCTTTAAACCCGGGCTTTCCCAGCCATGAATTATACGTTCTGAAGGGCTTAGGCCCAAAGTTATCAAGTCTGATTGTGAGAATTAGCGTACCATGATCCGAGAATAAGTTATGAAGGACACAGAGATGAGCCACAAGCCATTTGTTGAAGAAACTCGGGCACACCGACATTCTCTCTATTTTACTAAGTTTCCTGCCATTGTCTCGGACACACGTAAATTGCCTACCTTGCATATTATATTCTAAGAGCCCCATATTGTGTATAAAGCTATTAAAATTTCTCGCACATCTAGCTTTGAAAGCACAGTTCCTTCTTTTTTTCTTAAATCTCACCGCATTAAAGTCCCCAACAACTATCCACATCCCGAAAGAATTCACAATCTCCGAATGAATAGCATCCCACAAAGCCTCTTTTTCGTTAAGGCTTTGGGGCGTGTAAATATTAGCCACATTTAGATCTTCATTACTTCCTTTTAATCGGCCTTGAAAAATTAGAAAGTTCGTATTCTTAACATATTCCTTGTAGTAAAAAAGTATCGAGTCTCAAATACAAAGAATACCTCTGGAGTGACCAACCGAACCTACCGAATCCGACCCAAATCTTTTGTTTCCCCAAACTTTAGATAAATCGAACTTAGAAACATCTTCGTGTTTTGTTTCTTGGATACAGACAAAATCAATTTTATGCTTAGATTTCAACCCCCTGACCCAAGGTAACTTATCTTCTTCCCCCATGCCATTGAGATTTAAAGATAGAAAATTCATTGATAACACACATTATTACCTTCACCAACAATTGTTTCTCTCACCAGATCCCCAAAATTACCCAAGTCCGCACACATCTTTACACCAATTTCCACTGTAGCTTCACATTCAACCTCGAGATTCCCATTGGCAGCCAGAATTGTGTGGATACTAGTGGGGAATACTCAACTTCCTCTTCCACCGGAGTAAACGACTGATGAGAATTGGCCCTGATGTTCAGATCGATGTCACTTCTTCCTTTCCGGTTATTCCCCTCTTCATTTCTATCTGTTGTCTGTGATAACACTTTCCAGTTATTAAGAAAACGATCTAGGTCAAAAGGGTCTGATATTGAAGGCCTGGGCGTTTTCTGGGTGTCCCTCAACAGATGGGCTTGTACTAATCTCTTTAGATCTATTTCTTAATGGACTTTTAATAGTGGGGCACCTCTTAGGATTCTTATTATTTTCAACTGCCCCAAAAACATAAAATTCCTTTTCTCTGCCATCATTAAAACTTGCCTTGGGCCCGACCTCATTGCATGCACTAATCGTTGGAGTTTGAGGATCCCCATGTTGATTTGCCTTTTCGTTTCCCGACGTCACCTCCTGAGATTCCACCTCCGGTGACTCAACCTCTGGTGTTTTCTCATCTTCCTTATTCCGGTAATCCTCCGTTTTAGTGTCCACCACCATGAACATTTTGTCTTCCTCTGCCACTGTCTTGTATTCCATAATTCCTAAGCTCTCCGGCACCCGATCATCGTTTTCTTCCAAAATCCAGACTTTGAAACTTCTATTCTTCCTATTCAATGTCCTAAATCTTTGATTTCATCGCTGTCTCCAACTAGAACACCGACACAAACCATCGACAAGTCACTATCATCTAACGATAGTTGCGCCGGTTGGACAGTCATTCAAAACTGCTCAGCAACGGCGTCGAAAACCTTGTTATCTGCCAAGTGTAGTGGGACACCATACAACTTCAGCCAAGCCACTCTTTCAAATGGTAATGTTTGGCCTTCCCACATGTCCAGGACAGTGAACCATCTCTTCCATAATTCTTGATTCATAAGAAAATCTGTTGCTTCTTTGGCTTCCTTGAATTTAAGGCACAGGGAAATGCGTCCTACATATTGTATTTCCACACCACCGAAACCTTCCTCGTATAGGATTTTATCCGTCCTAACGGGGGTGGGGATATCAATCATTCTGCCAATAACGGCCCTTCCGTGAAGGGAGTGGGAGGAAAGCCTTAACGTCCTTCGACACGTATATCGTTCTTGCTGCATCAACCTCACCGGAGCTTGATGTACCCCCAAGTCTTTTTTCTTCCGGAACAGATTAGCGTACATTGCACCGCCCTTCCTCACATAATTATTAAAGCCCTGGTAAGCCTGCTGCTGTTCTGGTTGTGTTTGTTTCTGCTTAATAGGTTGTTTTTCGGGGTTTTTAATTGGTTGAGCATCTTCCATCATCAAGCCAGCATTCTCTATAGCAAATTTTGCTATATTGACTCTGAGTTTAAAATTTCCCATCTTCGTTCCATTCATGGCCTGCTCCAACTCCTTCGTATTTTTGACATTCTTGAAAGTGACAAAGGCAAATCTATTCCCTTCTTTGTTTTTCTTTCTAGCAATCTACGTCCCGGTAACCTCCCCAAAGAATCCTAGGAAGTTAGAGACCTCCCACGGCATACAGCCCACTGGCAGGTTAGTGACATAGTATTTCGCCACGTTCCTGTTAGCCTTCTTATCTTCATGTCTGTCTCTGTTGTTCCGGTGATTTGGAACATCCTGTCATTCCTCTTCTTCTCTCCCTCCTCAAGGAATCTCGTAATTTATTGATAATAATAAGATAAACTTTAAAAACCCAAGATGTGAATGGATGAATCAAAATCCTAATTAGAATGAAAGGTTGAATCCAGATTCGCAACCATTAAGCGGATCGATGTAACCTCCCACGCTAATCAGAGTTAGTCTTCATCGTCGAGCACTCTTGGCGTTTTTAGGGTTTTTTTTAAGAAAAGGTCAGGTTTGATTTCTAAAGTTGCGTCTACAATTTTTTTAGTTAGTTTTTATTAAGCTTTGGGTTGCTTCGACTAATATTGGTTGGTTTGCAGGTTTGGCTTTGGGCAGTGTAGCCAGGCGTTTTTTATTAGTGCGGTTATTATTTTCTTGCTTGTTCAGGATTATTTTCTGTCTGCGTTACCGAGATCCAAAGTAAAGAATTACTCAGTTTGAGATAATGGATGATGACGGTAAGATCACGATAGAAAAATTTGTTGAGAAGAAGTTTGGTTGATGGAAGATGCAGGTTAAAACATTACTTTGTCAGAAACACTTAGATGCAGTGCTTGAGGATGAAAAACCAGAAAAAAATGTCACAAACAGATTGGGATAGGACGGATAAGAAAGCCAGAGCTGTGATAACGCTTTCTCTATAGGAGAATGTTTCATTTAATATTCAGAAGCAGGCCTTATCTAGAGGAATGATGACAACATTATCGAACATGTATGAGAAGCCATCTGCAACAAACAAGGTTTATCTTATTCGAGAGCTTATGAAAACTAGGATAAGGGAAGGTGATTTACTAACAGCGCACATCAATAACCTAAACTCGATCTTGTCTCATTGGGTGTCTGTGAATATCAACTTTGATGATGAGGTCCAAGCCTTATTGTTATTGTCCTCGTTACCGGATAGTTGGTCCAGAACTGTAACTATTGTTACGAGCTCTTCAGATATGAGTAAGTTCACGTTTGCAAAGATGCGGGATCTTATTCTGGGCGAAGACGTCAGATGAAGAAATTCAGGTGGATCATCGGGTAAATTAATGCATGTTGGTAGAGGAAGGAAGAATAACAGAAGTAGTAGCAGTAAGAACAAAGAGAATATCCAGTCTAGGGCTCGGAATGATGTAACCAATTAGAACTATAAAGAGGTTTGACATTCAGGAATCAATGTCCAAATGAAAGGAAAGAAGTTAATGCTGCAGTAGACAACTCATATGATGAAACTTTGATTTGTAGTGTGGAGAGTAGTGTGGATTCCTGGGTCATGGATTTTGGTGTTTCATTTCACACTACCCATAGCGGTGAAGCATTACCGAATTTGAAAAGGAGGTGATTTCAGTAAGGTAAGGCTTGCGAAGAATGATGTTCTTGATGTTATGAGCATGGGTTACATGGATTTAATTACTTCAGCCGGTTCATGGACTTTAAAGGATGTTCGGGTGATTCCAAACTTGAAGAAATAGTTGATTTTTGTTGGGCAGTTGGATGAACAAGGGCGGTTAAATTTAGGAACGAGCAGTGAAAAGTTGTTAAAGGTAATCTTGTCATAACTAGAGGAAGAGAGATCAAGTTCGCTTTACATGGTTAGTATACTGTCTGAAGGAGAGACTATCCCAGTTCAGAAGAAGACCAAAGTTAGGTTCAAAGAATCTTGCGGGCATAAGAAGGTTGTCTTTGCAAGTGAGAAACCTAGAGTCACCGGTCAGATTTAGGATGAACAAGCGAGGAAAGGTTCAGGTAGACCAGTAAGAGGTTTTCGTGGAAGTAGGAGCACGAGTTGTGCTTCAGTCAGAGTTCTTAGACGACATTGGGTCAGGAGAACCAATGTCCCAGTTGATAAAATCTCTCTAGTGGATTACTTGCTGAATATGGAGAGTGTTTGTTTTCAAGGTGTTCCAGGATCCAACAGTTTGTGTTAGTGCGAGCTGGTAAGGATTAAGGATGGGTCAAGGGCAGGTTGGGCCGTGACTGATATGTTGGAGCTTGGGGGAGCTTCAACGGGCCTTCAGGTTAACTGATGAGAAGGCCGCTACAACCAGGAAGATGAGGAAGATTATAAGAGATACAAGTGTTCGTAGCGGAAGGCAGTTTAAAGATTATCAAACCTCCAAGTGGGAGATTGTTGGGTTTGTGGAGCCTTGATTTGGGCCGAAAAGAAGATAAATTAATGTGGCAGATTAATTAATAAGAAGACTTGGCCCCTTTAGTTTTCTTGTTCATTAAGATTGTAACCCTAGATCTATCATATATTTTATCATGTACTTCTAATATCATCATCACGATTACGAGTGGGCAGAAAGCACTAATAAAAGTATCCTGGTTGCTGCCCGTAGACGTAGGTCAGCCGACCAAACCACATAAAGCTCGCGTGTTCATATTCGTTTATTTTTTTCTTGCAGTTTCGTTTGTGTTTGTGTGTGCTTTTTGAGAGATCGAATCCTAACAATACATTGGTCACATACTATATTAACAAGTATGATTACCCACACCCCGCAGGAGGACGGGTTGATTTTAAACAAATCGTGAATGAAAACGTAAATGCAATGTTAAAAAATAACTTTACACTGCAGAATAAAGTAATGTTTCCAAACCCAAAATCACGATCTAGCGTGTTAAACATCGGGTCGTTAGGATAAAAACTGTAAAAAATTTGAAAAAGAAAATACATGTTAAACATCCAATCGTTAGTACAAACACAATAAAATTTACAAAAATATATGCGCTAAATAACGATTACGCAATACCACAACTCACATTGTAGCAAATGCGTTGAATTGTGGAAAAAATGGATTTCGAATATGTGTACAACTTTATTGACGTGTACATAGGTATTTAGACTACAAGGTATGGTGATGGACCATTCTTGGAGGATGATCCGCCACGTAGGCGCCACGTCATATTCCTCCCAAAGATGGTCCATCCTCCAAAACTAGAGGGCATGGTAGGATGGTCCTAGTCATAGTCCTCCACCACTTTTTATGTTTTTTTTTTATTTTTTTTAGTATTCTATTTTTTTTAACATTTAACAAATATGCTAACAAAATATTTTCATTAATATTAAACCCCATTACATAAACATAAAAAAAACATAAACTTAAAAAAAAAAAACCAAAGACTTAATAAAAATAAACATAGAGTTAAATAATTTGATGTTTTTTCATGATGTCGTGTTGTAATTTTTTCAACATCGAACGTTTCGGCTCGGGTTCTTCCTCGACATTCATCGATATTATTTCCCATTCTTTGAGCCGAATTTTTTCATCGGAAATTCGGATTTTCTCATTCGCCAATCGGACCTTCTCGCGTAACTTTTCTTCCGATACACGACTTTTTTCTTCGACGGCCCGCTCCTTCGCCTTCGTCTTTTGGGCCGAGACGTCGTTGTACATTTTTAAGTGTTCCATAAACTCAACCATGTTCGGGTCCACATTTTCCTTTTCTTTTCCCTTGGCCCGCTCCTTCTTTGATTTGTCTCGGCCCGTTGGACGCTCCGGTTCACGTACGTTGTACTCCTCTTCGTCAAAGTCGGCGTCAGCATTTAAGTTTATGTGACACCTCGCGTCCGATCCACCGGCGCTAAAACTACCCGTTTCCGATGTTTTTTGGCGTTTCGCCATCACCACCTCGTTGGGAATAGGCCTCCATTTTGGTTCGTCTTTTACAACCATCCACGCGCGAACGTGAGGAAAGTTGGTATTACCATTCTTTTCCTTATACTTTTCCAACGCCATTTTGAACACATCCTCGTCGTTCCACCCGCTACGACGGTCACTTGTATATAATTTATTATATTCCTCGCAAACCTATTGATGGACGAGTTCATTTTCCGCCACTTTGAGGAGACCGAGTCGACATCTCGATACGGGCCTTAGTCCATAAAGACGAGAAACTTGGCCAATACCTTGGACCAAAACCCCTCACCCGATTGGTTATTACCTATAAAAAACAAACAAAATATATAAAGTGTTAACATAATAATAAACAAAAAAATTTAAAACTTTAAAACTAATAAACTAAAAACCTACTGTAAAAAAAAATTAAAACTTTAAAACTAATAAACAAATAAACCAACTGTTAACAAAAAAAAAATACAACTTTAAAAAAAAACAAACTGTCGGGTAAGAAAAAAAAATTTAACTTTAAAAAATTTTAACTTTAAAAAATGTAAACTTTAAAAAATTTAAACTTTAAAAAAAATACGAACCTTTTATCGGGTTGTCAGAAGTGCCAATGAAAGCCTTGGCTAAGGCTTCTTCTTCGATTGGTGTCCACTTAGTCGCCTTCGGTTTCGACGGTTGATCACCCACCACTTGCTTGCCTTTGTTTCGTTTTCCTTTCCCTTTAGGCGGTTGGGTTTCGGGAACAATCTCCACATCGTCTTTGGGTTCGGATTGGGTCGGGATCGGTTGAGGTTGAACGGGTGGTGTGGGGATCGGTTGAGGTTGAACGGGTGGGAAGTTCGAAGCACCCCGCATCATCATTTGTTGAAGGGCTTGATTTTGGGAGATTTGAGCGAATTGGTTTGGCGAGTGTTGGAATGAAGCAAACGCATTCGATGAATATTGCGAGAATTGGTTCGGTTCTAGCGTCGGATAATATCCCGGAACCGAGAAAACATTAGGTTGGGTCGGATTGTTGGGATTATTCGGGTTGTTCGGAGTGTTCGGGTTGTCCGGGTTGTTGAACGGATCCATGAAAAAGTGTAAAAAGGTTTATAGTGGAAGAAGGTTTATAAAAATTATTTGAGAGAGAGATGAATTTTGGAGTTAATTTGGTGATTGAAAGTGAAAATGGAAGGTAAATATATATATTTTAAATTTGTGACCGTTTGTTTTTTTTCAAAATTAGGAATTTTTGTTTTTTTTAATTAACGGTCGAAATCATAAATGATGGGCCCCACTTTTGGACCGTCTCAAACGGCGAAGAAGAGACGGAGAAGCCGCGACGTGGGGGGCGGCATGATGTTTGGTGCGTCGCCGGTCCAAGACGATGTGGGTACAAACCCCATACCGAGTAGCCTTAGATGACTTTTACGTTAACAAGGGAAACTCTGTTTTAAAACGTATTTAAGAATAAGTATGTCACAACTGTAAACAAAAATAAGGAAACATATAAGTATGACACATGTTAACTTATAATTGGCCAACTTATAAGTTACCACGTGTCCCGCCCATAATTGAAGTCATGATCTGAATTGTGGGGGTTGAAGGTGGTCTTGTCAGGAAATGAAGAACTCATCGGAGATGGGAATGGTTGTTGCCACTGGATGAGTGGTGGTAGTTGTGCTCTGTTGGCGGTGAAGGTCACAGATAAGTGTGAGAGAGAGAGATATGACTCATAGTTTGTACTCCGTTGCTTTCTTGTTTGTATCATAATTTCTTAAAAAGCTGTAATAAAGTGACATTTGAATCAATGAGATATCGAAAATTGTTTATACCGACATCCCATTGATTGATTATATATTATAATGTAACAACCATTGATTTATTCTATCTAAGACACCACATGGTTTAGTTATGTAATTTTTTCATCTTATTATGTATTACTAATATGGTTGTAAAAGTCTCGCCTAGGCTCCGAGTACTCCTCGAGTACTCGCTACAAGGTAGGTTGCCGAGGCACGAGTACTGGTCTCGCAGGCCAATTACTCCCCAAGTAATCTCCGCCTAAGCCGAGTACTTCCCGAGTACTCCCGAATCCGACTAGGGAGCGCCTAGCGACTTTTGCAACCATGATTACTAATAGTTACTTCTCTTGATTCACAAAGTCAAAGCAAACTGGTTTGACAATGCTTTACAAAAGGTGCATACGACGATCAGAGGATATATGTGTATCCAATTACCCTAAAAAGTATTGATTTTAATAATTGTCATATTCGACTCGACAATATACGTATCTAACCTAAATAGGTAGAGTAAGTAGGTATCAACCCATAATAAGCATATAATGTTCCTAATATATTTTGGTTTGACCAAAAAAGTAAAAGCCAAAGAGTTTGATTGAAGATAAAATAAACTAAATTAAAACCAAATTAAGGAATATGTATAAAAATCAATAGGTAGCTAGCACACTGCACATTCAATCATTTTTGGTGGTTTGTTCACCATTTGTTATCATAATGTATGATATGGATATTCAAGTGGTTAGATATCACCATAAGATTATTTATAACACATACTAAAGATATGTTAAATGCAGGTTTTAATATGAAAAATATAGGTATTTGTAAATCCCACATTGGTTGAGGAGGAGAAAGAAACCTTCCTTATAAGGGAGTGAAAATCTTCTCTACCAAGACGCATTTTGTCTGGACGAGCAACTCGTCGGGTTAAAACAAAACCGTGAGTTCCTGGATGGGCAACCCATCGGCGGCAAAACGGATAATATCTTACAACGGTTTACTTGATCTGTTATAAATGGTATCAGAGCCAAGGGCCGGGCAACGAGGCCTTCCTTATAAAGGAGTGGAAAGCTTCTCTATCAAGACGTGTTTTGTCTGGGCGAGCAACTCGTCTGGTGTAAACAAAACCGTGAGTTCCTGGATGGGCAACTCATCGGGGGCAAAGCGGACAATTTCTTAACACGATTTACTTGGGCTGTTACTGTATTAGAGATATTCTTACACGAATATATTATTATTATTATTATTATTATTATTATTATTATTATTATTATTATTATTATTATTAACAAAAAGTGACGAGGTTACTTCGTTACTTCAGATACACTAGTTTTTGAATGGCGATACACGCACTCCTTAGTGATATACCACCTAAATACCCACAATAGGGTTTAAACTCTCACCACTTGGTTGAGGACAATTTACCAAGGCCATTGGGCCAACGACCTCTTATTACTTGAGATACACTTAGCAGTACATAGGTAATTATAATAGTTAACCAACTATTATTAAAAAAAAATTAAATATTTGATATTATAGGATTACAAGTCAATAAGTGGATATGTATGGTGCAATTATATCCTAAAAGTAATCCATATAACACTTATTGTTAGACCCACCATTGTATCTAGCCTTATCATCTCAAACAAATGTGGAGAAGAGGTTGAATGCATATGGAAATTTGTGGAAGACATTCCAAAATGGTTAAAGACAATGTTGGCCATATGTGTACCTTGTGATAGTCAATCAACGATATTTTCCTTTGCCACTCTTTAAATTGTCACTTTGTCAGTATTTTTAAATGTTGTCTTGTAGTCTTGTGCCATTACTAGTGGAAAGTTCTAAAACCCTTAAAAAAGTAAAAAAACAAAGGGACAAAATAGGCTTTATATAATAAGACAAAATTGTACATTCATATGGCATATGCTATTCATTGTTTATTTTCTTATGTTTTGATAATTAGTCAATCTTTGTTCTCGAACTGCCACATACAATGGGTGATGCCCTCGTGACTAGTAAAGGTTGCCTTTAGACATCATATACAATGGATATTTCTCTTCTTTTTTTTAAGATTGGAATCCCATCATAGTCTATCATTACTGGCTAGGTGGTCTTCCTGAATATATATACTATATCTCTGTCGATCTCCTTTTCTGAATTCAGATTCTTGAAAACATATTATTGAAAAGGAAGAACTAGATTAAATTTTGATAAAGATATTAAGTGGATATGGCGGCTGGGTAATATTAGTTTATCTTTATCAACTATAAATCTTGGAACTTTATACTATGATGAGCCATCATTCTGTCATATATTAGCTTTTTGCTTTTGAGAACCAACTTGTTTGTGTTTTCTTATCTTTATACTTATTAAAAGAGGATATGGCCTGGCATAAGAAAAGCTGGCTCTTAGACAAGCCAACTCAGCTTTTATTATGTCATTGTTACATCAACATCCCACTTTATTTTTTTTAAATCATTTCATTTATTTAAAATGCTAATCATATCTATTGCCCATTTTGAAATTCAACGGCCCGCCCCTTTCTGAAGCCACATTTCCCTCCTCTCTGGTGATTTTTAAACCTAAATTTCTCCAGCACCATATGATTGTAGCCATAGTGGTGATGAAGATCAGCTGCTGATAATCTAGTAGTCAAGAGTTTGGTGTTGAAGATCATTTGGGCTGTGATGATGACCTGGTAGTCATCAGTTCACACAACAAAAATCAGCTAAAAACTTAACAAATCACTAACATTGAAAACCTAATAACCAGCAATTGATGAGCAATTTCTTCCACAGTCGTATTCTTCGAATCCATACAGTAATATTGTGACGTCGTTGGTGCGAGAGCTTCCGTTGTCGCAATTATCACGATTGAATATTAGGTCTATGCCGGAGCTGTTCTCTTAAGTTTTTTAATGTGAGTTATTTGAAACATTCAGTTTTCAGTTATTTTAAGATGTGTTACTGGAATATGGTGATTTGTTTTGGTGTTTTGTTATGTAGGTGTTTAGGCGTCTGCTGAATATCGAAGTTGAGCTCTTTGTGTAGGAGTTTGAGACGGGTTTGATTACGCTGAATGGTACTTTGAGTGACATTCATATTCCATTGTTAAAGGTTGGTATGGTGTGCCTTGGATAAAGTATTATTGTCGTTCATTACTTTACATATGATGTTTAGGAAGATCTAATGATAATCACAATATAGTCAGTTGACGATAATAATTGTCGGTGTTTGCATTTAGCATTTAAATATTTAATTCTGTGTTTTGTTTCAGGCAGTGTACATGTGGACTTTAGGGTGATGTCACTATTGAGATTGAGAAGCCTCCTCTTAAGTTTTTTAATGTGAGTTATTTGAAACATTCAGTTTTCTGTTATTTTAAGCTGTGTTACTAGAATATGGTGATTTGTTTTGGTGTTTTGTTATGCAGTTGTTTAGGCGTCTGTTGAATATTGAAGTTGAGTTCTCTATGTAGGAGTTTGAGACGGATTTGATTACGATGAATGGTAGTTTGAGTGACATTCATATTCCATTGTTAAAGGTTGGTATGGTATGCCTTGGATAAAGTATTATTGTCGTTCATTACTTTACATATGATGTTTAGGAAGATTTAGTGATAATCACAATACAGTCACTTGATGATAATAATTATCGGTGTTTGCATTTAGCATTTAAATATTTAATTATGTGTTTTGTTTCAAGCAGTGTACAAGTGGACTTCCGGGTGATGTTGTAACGCCTCGGAAAAATTATATCGAATCATATGGCAACACGTGTCCAATCAACTCTCAAATATGCCAAATTATATGTGGACAATATTGTGTCTTTACATGGAGTGCCGATATCTATGGTATCCGATAGAGATACTAGATACACATCTCATTTTTGGAAAAGTTTCCAACAATCTTTGGGCACACGATTAAATTTCAGTACAGCTTACCATTTACAGACTGATGGAGCGAGTGAGCGTACCATTCAAACATTGGAAGATATGCTGAGAGCATGCGTCATTGATTTAGATGGTAGTTGGGATGAAGGCCACTCCATTTGAAGCATTGAATGGGAGAAAATGTAGAATGCCCGTTTGTTTGGCCGAAGTTGGAGAAAGCCAACTATCAGGGCCCGAGATAGTCCTGGAGACCACGGACAAGATTATTCAAATCCGTGACAGGTTCAATGTTGCTCGTGATAAGTAGAAGAACTATGCTAATAAGAGGTGAAAACCTCTTAAGTTCCAAATTGGGGACAAAGTTTTATTGAAAGTATCATCCTGGAAAAGTTTGATGAGATTTTGAAAGAAGGGCAAGTTGAGCCCGAGATACATTGGACCATTCGAAATAACTAAATGTGTCGGTTCCGTAGCTTATATACTTAAGCTACCTAAGGAACTCAGTGGAATCCATGATGTGTTCCACATATCTAATTTAAAGAAATATCTAGCCGATAAGTTGCTAGCAATGTCGCACCATGATGTGCAGATTGATGAAAACCTGAGGTTTATTGAGAAACTGATTTCGATCGAGGATTGGCAGGTTAAGAAGCTCTGAAAGAAAAATGATCCCCATCGTGAAAGTCAAATGGGATTCCCGTCGTGGCCTAGAATATACATGAGAGGTTGAGTCTAATATGTGACAAAAGTACCCCTATCTATTTGAATAAAATCTCGAGGACGAGATTTCTTTTAAGAGGGTGAGGATGCAACACCTCGGAAAAATTACATCGAATCATATGGCAACACGTGTCCAATCAACTCTCAAATATGCCATGTTATTGGACAAGAGGGACTATATGTGTAAAATTGTGGAAGATTAGATGTGGAGGGACCATTTATGTCAACATGCCAACTTTTTGGCCTTTGAGTGACCCAATTATGTCAACATGCCAACATAAGGCATTGATTTTACTTTATTTTGATAGACCTTACGGACCGTAAGGTTTATTACCTTACGGACTGTAAGCAGTTTGAATCTGTGGGCGCGCTAGGTCCTTATGGACCATAAGCCGCCTCCCCTTACAGTCCGTAAGGGGTACAACTAGCAGTTTTGGCAGACTGCCATGGCAGCCTACATTGTTTGCCACCTATGTCACGAATTGCCACCATTATTTTGCTTCGAACACCTCAATGGATACTAGTCCAACACTAGGGAATCATGAGAACACTTGGCATGACCTTAGGGATCATTTGCAACTATAAATAGCACCTCAAATGCACCCATTTTCCTTGCTCATTCACTTTTCTTTCTCTCTATCACTCTTCTGGAGTTTGCTTCTACTTAGAGGCCTCTTACTGAGTTCAATATTCCCCTAGAACACGTGTAAGTGTTCTTTCATAACTCTTTTCTTTTCTTAGGCTAAGTTCTTAGCCGAAAGTCAAGCAAATTGACTTTTTTTTTACTTTCGGTTATGACCATTATGGTCAAACCAATGTTTGAATCGAACGTGGCTACGTGATCATAATAAGGTAGGTGATAATCCCTTATGAGGGCACCTCCTGAAGATCACGCTAAGTTGGTCAAATGACGGGTCAAAGTTATGTTAAAATAAAAGTCAAAACTCAGATTTTCGAAAAATGTATAAAATGAGCTTATAAACGTCTAAACACCAATTTTTGACATTATATCAGTTGGTAAAACATATTAGGACATGTTAGATCGTGTCCAACCCGTCATTTCCGGCTTATAGCTTGGTTTGCAACCGAAAGTTTGACTTCTGCTTTGACTTACGATTCTAACCTGTTTTAGCTAAGTTAGCTACTGATTAAAAGTTGTGTTGTGATCATATTATTGAATGGAATAACCCTATGAGGTTATACCATTTGATCATGTTGGTGCATATTCTGTGACAACAGCTTAGTAGTTTAAATATTTAGTCTTTGAAAGCTTTAGCAGCGATAAAGATGTCCTTGCCATGTGGAATAAAACATACGTTTAATAGGTATGTGACTTCTAGAGAGTTGTGGAAAGCTTTGGAAACACGTTATCAAATCTCTTCAAGATCGAATACATATGATCAAGCATTAGTAGCTGAGTTTGCAGCTGTGAATATTGGAGAAGTATCTGCTGAGGTTGATGAAAAGAAGGAAGCTGATAAGGAAACTGCTGAAAAGAAGGAAGCAGAAGTTTCAAAGGGCTTAAATGATGTGAATGGACTTACAGCAGATGTGAAGATACTATCAGAATCTGTAAGTCATACATGTCTTAATTGCACTAAACTACATGGTAAAGTTAACAAACTATCGGAGCAAAACAAAACTATGTTAGCATTTTTAGAAAAGATAAAAGAGTCAAATGTTCTTTTGATATAAACTCAAATCAAATGAACACGAAATTAGCAGCTTAACAAGCAAAGTTAACGAACAGTCACAGATCATTGATTTGGCTCATGAAACTGTGAAAGAAATGACTAACGAGCTTTCAGAAAAGTGCACAGAATTGGCTGATGCACAAGCCAAAATTGTAGAACTTCAAGGTAAGTTAGACAAATTTGGAAAATCCTCGTTAGTCAGGACTCATATTCAAGAAAAATTGAAAAAGAGTAATGATAAAACAAGAGTAGGGTTTAGTAAAGCTTCATCTTCTAAAAATCAAGACTACTCCTTTTTACCAAATAAAGATGAGCTAACTGATTTTGTACCCACTGCACAAGTAGTAGTGAATCCGATAGCTGTGGACTTACCTACTAGTCCAGTTTCTTTGAAAGAATCTGTTGGGTCTAACTAAAGACGAAAATGTCAAAACATTTAAAAAGGGGTCCTATAAAAAGAAAGGTTATAAGAAAAGATCATGTTTTAAATGTCACAACAAAGGACACGTGGCAAGTTGTTGTCCTTTGAAGAAAGGTAAACAAAAAGTTGATGCGGTTAAGAATGGGAATCAGGTTGGGTCAAACAGTAGTGTAAAATCAAGTTTTCAGATAAATAAACCTGAATTTCAATCTAAACCTTCAACATCGAGAAGATTTGATAGACCGAGAAGCATTTCTCCACAATTTAGTCATTTTAGTGGTAAATCAAATCAGTCTCAAAATAGAAATTTTGGATATCAAAATCGATACCAAACTTTTGGTAATCGAAATTTTCAAAGAAGAAAAACAAACATAGTGGTTTTAGTAACTCAAATGTTCAACAACATCCAAAATTATTTCAGAATTCATGGTATGATAATGGGAGAAGAAGGTGTCAACATAATAATTTTCAAAGGTCAGAAAATCCGAGAGTTTATTGGAACTCTCGCAATCAAAGACCCAATGGAAATTATCAACTTGTTCAACAACGGGTAAAACATCCAAGACACCAGTAAGGTGTGATGGATATTCGTTATAAGCATCTTATATGGATTTACATGGTCGAACCAAAACCGGTAAGGCTTGGGTTCTCAAGTCTAACTGAGTTGTTGAGATTGTGCAGGATGAGCAAGAATGACCGGTTGATGTGTTTAACATTGGTTATTCCTGTAAAGCATCTGAGGTGAATAGTAGGTTAACCTTGGTAACGAACTATTTAATTCTGTGATTGTTATGAGTATTCTAAACTTCTAAAGTGAAAAACTTTTGTCAGGTTAAAGTAGGAGTCTGACTGTGTTTTTAAAACTTGTGTTTTTGAAACAGACTCCATAAAAACAAAATTTTAGGGGGAGAAATTTCCCTAAGCAAAAAAAAAAGTTTTGTTAATGAGTGTGTTTAGGGGGAGTAAGTTAAGTTAAAATAAAAAAATATAAAAACATTGAAAAATGAAAAATTGGAAAAGAGATTTCATGGTGTTAAAAAGAAAAATTGGAAAATCGTCCCTAATTGTTGTGTAACCGAATGGGATTGATTAGAGGTGAAAGGGCATCATAAATCCCCATTAAAAGGTGTAAGTTACACATTTACGTAGGTCAGCTCCGTAAGCTACGGTGGCCACCGTAGCTTATGGTGGCTTGGAATGGCTTACGGTGGCTTTAAACTGTCATACGGTGACAAAAAGTGTCAGTCGGCGCCGTAAGCTACGGCCCTTGCCGTAGCTTACGGCAGGCTTCAGCATGAAAACTTGTTTTCGGCATAACTTTTTCGTTTCAACTCCGTTTTCTTCACCGTTTTCGCCTACGTTCTCGTAATTTCGCCCTCTATCATGCTATCCTCTTAATTCTTCAATTCCAAAAATTGATTTTTTTCATTGATGCTCCAAATCACTTCCCTTTTAAGCTCTATTTGCACCTGCACGTCCAAACAACTAGTAGTTACCAAGTTCAAACAATTAAACGTGTAAAGCATGGGATTTTAATCTTTATAAGGCACTTAAGGGTTGTCCTACGGACCACCCGTCAACTATCGACTTCATATAAGTCCTATGAGGAACCAAGGATCGAACAACCGGATTCAAGCTTTGAGGATCCCAATCCTTTCTCTATCACCGAAGTGACCGATAGGATATTAGAACACATTAAAACTATCGAACGATGCATAAAAGAGTCTCGCGCAAGGGAAGAGGAGTCCCGTGCAAGAGAAGAATTAAAACAGGAAGAAACGATAGTTGAAGAGTTAAAAATGGAAGAACAAATAAGTGAAAAACCGACACATGAGTTAAACAACGAAAGAGGTGAGGTCGATAACGTTAAATTACAAGAAGAGTCTAATTTTGAAGAAATTAATCTCTTGTCACCTTCTTTTGAAAATCATTTTTTAGTAACCCCTCATGCTAAGTTTTTAAAAGAGCTAAACACTAACAGTAAAATTGAAGAGATGGTAAGTATTAAGTTAACTAATGATCAAACTTCGCTAATCAAAGAAGACCCTTTTGAAATTAACATTACACCGGTTCCATGTTTCTTTCAAAATTCATTTATTAGTAATATCACCATCGATAAAGATCTTTGTGTTAACATAATGCCTAACTACATTTTTGAAAAGCTAAGTATTAGTGATTTTGCTCCACTTCAAATACCCATTTTTCTATCCGATCGGAAAATAATAAAATCAATCGGTGTAGTTAAGAATGTCTTGGTTCAAGCAAATCAATTGGTTATTCCAACCGACTTTGTCATCCTCGATGACGCTCCTCTAGTCTTGGGAAAACCTTTTGTAAAAACTCATGAAGCTTTGAAAAACCGAAAATTCAACAATCTACCTCTTCAATTAGGGGCATTCAAAAGGAGCATAGATCTTGAGCGTTCAATGAAATATCCTTTTGGCAACAATGACCCCCTAATTGAAGATGAAGATGAGCCACCCGATACAACTGAAGAAGATGACCACTTTATTGAAGAAGAGGTCGCCATAGAACAAACCTTTAAGGTTCTTGAGCTAGATGAGCCACAAAATAAGGTGTCTACTAAAGACCCACCCATTGAGCTCAAAGAACTTCCTAAGGGTTTGGAATATGCTTTTCTAGACAAAGGGGGTAATTTACCTGTAATTATTTCGTCTAAATTAAGTAGCGTAGAAAAAGAAAAATTAGTTAATCTTCTAAAAAAACACAAAAATGCGATCGCCTGGAAGCTTGTAGATATTAAAGGAATAAATCCTTCCATGTGCACGCACAAAATTTTAATGAATGATGACTACAAAACAGTAATACAACCACAATGAAGAGTAAATCCAAATGTGCAAGAAGTGGTTAAAAACGAAGTCATCAAGCTACTTGACGCCGGACTAATCTATCCTATCTCCGATAGTCCATGGGTAAGTCCCGTCCAAGTAGTCCCAAAGAAAGGAGGCATGACGGTAATAACTAACGAAAAAAATGAATTAATCCCGACTAGAACCGTCACAGGATGGAGAGTTTGTATAGACTATAGACGATTAAATGAAGCAACAAGGAAAGACCACTTTCCTTTGCCCTTCATTGATCAAATGTTAGAACGATTATCCGGTCATAAATTTTACTGTTTCTTAGAAGGTTTTTCAGGTTACTTTCAAATCCCGATAGCACCTGAAGACCAAGAAAAGACGACTTTCACATGCCCCTACGGAACTTTCGCCTATCGACGCATGCCATTCGGTCTATGTAATGCACCTGCAACATTCCAACGTTGTATGGTAGCCATTTTCCATGACATGATAGAAAAGACAATGGAAGTCTTCATGGACGACTTTTCTATCTTTGGAGACTCATATGACCAATGCCTCGATAACCTTGAATGAATGCTATCCCGATGTGAGGAAACTAACCTCGCCCTTAACTAGGAAAAATGCCATTTCATGGTAACAGAGGGAATAGTACTCGGTCACAAAATCTCAAGCGAAGGAATGGAGGTTGATCGAGCAAAAATAGAAACTATTTCTCGATTACCTCCACCATCCTCCGTTAGAGCAATCAGAAGTTTCCTAGGGCATGCCGGATTTTATAGAAGGTTTATCAAGGACTTTTCGAAAATTTCAAGACCTCTAACAAAATTACTTGAAAAAGATGCACCTTTCATCTTTGACAAGGAATGCAATCAAGCATTTCTAACCCTCAAGGAAATGCTAGTCAATGCACCTATCATGATAGCCCCTGATTGGAAATTTCCTTTCGAAATCATGTGTGATGCAAGTGACTTTGCTGTTGGAGCAGTCTTGGGACAAAGAAAAGAAAAGCATTTCCACCCAATTTATTATGCTAGTAAAACACTTAACGATGCATAAGAAAATTACACAACTACTGAAAAAGAATTACTAGCTGTGATATTTGCTTTTGATAAATTCCGTTCTTACCTTGTTCTATCTAAAACTGTAGTCTATACATATCATGCAGCTATCTGATACATCTTCAAGAAACAAGATGCAAAACCCCGTTTGATCAAATGGATTCTACTCCTCCAAGAATTCGACATTGAAATTAAAGACAAACGAGGAGTAGAAAACACTGCTGCAGATCATCTTCACGCCTAGAAGACCCAGCTTTGGAGGCAACCAGGGACGAACAGATCAACGAAAAATTTCCCACAGAATCCTTGGAAATGGTGGAGAGCAGACAAGAACCATGGTATGCCGACTATGCTAATTATTTAGCTAGCGGTATAGTCACTAAAGGATGGCCGCATCATTAAAGAAAGAAATTCTTTGCTGATGTAAAGCATTACTTTTGGGAAGACCCTTATCTTTTCAAAATGTGTGCCGACCAACTCATCCGAAGGTGTGTCCATGGTAACGAAGCACGAAGAATTCTCCATCATTGTCATGAAGGTCCATACGGAAGACATCATGGTGCCGCTAGTACCGCGCGAAAGATTTAGGATTTTATTGGCCAACCATTTACAAAGATGCACAAGATCTTATAAAGACATGTGATGCTGCCAAAGATCAGGTAATATTTCTTCCAAAAACGAAATGCCTCAGAATGGCATTCTCGTTTGTGAGATTTTTGATGTGTGGGGACTCGATTTCATGGGACCTTTCCCACCGTCAAAAGGAAACAAATATATACTTGTGGTTGTTGATTACTTGTCTAAATGGGCAGAGGCCGAAGCTCTTCCAACAAACGATGGAAGAGTAGTGGTAAAATTTCTGAAAAAGTTATTCTCTCGTTTTGGAACACCAAAAGCTTTGATAAGTGATAGAGGTACCCATTTTTGCAATCATCAACTCGAAAAAAATTTAACAAGGTATGGGGTCTAACACCGGGTCTCAATAGCATATCACCCTCAAACAAATGGACAAGCCGAAGTGACTAACCGAGGTTTAAAACGAATACTTGAAAAACGGAAGGTTTAAATAAAAAGGAATGGGCTGATAAATTAGATGATGCTTTATGGGCTTTTCGAACTGCTTATAAAACCACTATAGGCACAACCCCATATAAGCTCGTCTATGGAAAAAGTTGTCATTTGCCAGTAGAAATAGCTCACAGGGCCTACTGGGCAATAAAAAGTGTAAACTTAGACTTAGAAACTGCAGGTAAAAATCGATTCTGTCAAATGAATGAATTAGACGAATTAAGGAATTATACATACTCTAACTCCGAAATTTATAAGGAAACAATGAAAAAATTACACGATAAATATATTAAGCCTGATGAATTTCGAGTAGGAGACCAAGTTCTGTTGTTTAATTCACGACTTCGATTATTTCCTGGCAAACTAAAATCTAGGTGGTCAGAACCTTTTTCCGTCACCCATGTTTTTCCTCACGGTGCAGTAGAAATTAAAGCTCGAAATGGGATTCCATTTAAAGTCAATGGCCAACGGCTGAAACTCTACCGAGGATCCATTGAGGATGAAGAGGAGGAGATCTCACTTCATACGATTGACGAATAAAAAGCATCCACATCATACCCGACATGTTACGAACAAGTGAGTATACATCGAAACCGGTAAGTCTTCTAACCATGTTTTCGAAAAAAAACGGGCACTCACACGAGCACATAAAAAAAATTTAAAGTTTTGCTCGGCACGAGGCTGTGTCCGCTAGACACGGGGCCGTGTCGACGCAACTGTCGGGATAAAACCCTCTTTTCATAACAGTTACCTCATTCCACACGCCCCGTTTTGCCGAAAACGCTCTGGTTCAAGGCGATTTTCCACAAATTTCCGACGTTACCTCCACGTTTAACAACATCAAGGTATGATTCTATCATCATTAGTAGTTAGATTAGGTACTTGCATGTAGTTAAACATCAAAAATTTGGGGAAAAATCTAGGGTTCTTCAAGTTCATCCGGATCGAACTCCAAATTTTTGATATAATCTGTTAGTATTAGTTTAGATTAGTATAATGGGAAGTAAATACACTTGTATTGTTGATAGATTTGCCCGGTTTCTCACTGAAACCTCAAACCCTTGTTTCTCAACCGAAAAGGATAGAATTGAAAGGGTAAACGGGTTGTTTTGGGAAAAACGGCACTTGGGGTTTCATTTTCGGGGGAAACCGCTCCTACTTGGCTAAAAATTTTCAGATTTTCAGGACCGGGAAGAAAAATGAAGATTTTGAGTAACAGACGCCTGGACACGGGGTCGTGCCCGCTGAACACGGGGCCGTGTCCAGCCCACTGTTTGCAGTTTCTTTTCAAAATCTCACTGTTTCATGCTAACTTTTGGTATATTCTCACAAGGTTCAATTCGAGTGAGCTCGATGCTAGGGCAAGATACGAGTTACTTCAAACAAGGCCCGAGGAGTACCCCAGACGAGTATGCACGGACCTGTTAACCTTGGTAAACCAGCTGGACCGATTCAACAACATCGTTACGGGACCACTAAGGGTTGCATTGACCACTCGGCTTCGGTCGGTGCATCAATGCACCATGGAGTTCTATAGTACTTTTACCTTCACTTCAAGGTGTGACCCGTTCGACAATGAAAGGGTAGCATTTCGATGTGGTGGAACGAGGTACTCGATCTCCATGGCACAGTTCGGAGCAATAGTGGGATTGTACGCTGAAGAAGAATCGGGGAATGAGGAAAATACCGGGGGATTACGAGATTTGGACGAAAATGAACGTCAAGCTGCATGGGCTCAAATTGGTGAAGGAATCTACAACCCTAGCAGCACCAAGAGTACTAAGCTGAGGGATCCACTCTATCGCTACATTCACAGGCTCCTCACCTACTCTCTTAGCCAACATCATGACAGTAGTGGCGTTAGTAGGGTTGAAAGATTTGGTTGTCCTTCACTGCATCCACAACCGAAAGCCTCTTGATGTTCCCTATCTCCTACTGCAAAACATGCATTTGAACCGCCTTGCTCGTGCTCCAGCACCTATCTTCTTTGGAGGGTGGGTGTACCGCCTCTTCAAGCATTTCACGCACATCGCCAGGTCCTTTGAAAGAAGTCCATGGTCGGGACGAGTTGACTATCACATTTGCCGAGCCATGAACTTGCTTTATGAGGCGGAAAACGGGTCAGTGAGCTTCCAAAGGACGCAACGCCATGCATGGAACCCGCAGAAGGCCCTAGTTCTTCACGCACCACCTCCTCACTACCAGTATCAACCCCATGGTGATCCGGGTCAATCCTCCTCACAAGGAGGCGGTTTTCCTAACTTCCAAATTTTACATGATCTTTTGCAGGAAAACCTCATGTGCACCAGGAACGCCTACAACCTTGCCAACAATACATACCACCGGGTTGGAGATATAGAGCAAAACATCAACGATATACAAGACGATATCGGCAGCATCCGGGAGTATATGGCGGGTCATGGGGATGGAGGTGATGACAGCGATGAGGACATGGACTAGGGGATTGAAGGAGCAGGAGCGGGTTGATGGCGAGCCAACAGGTTAAAGTCCCTTTATCTATCAAAACAGTTTGTGGCCTGCGTGCCAAGTGTTGAACAATTTACTTTCCTTAACTACTTTTATTTTCTGCTTTTATTTTCTTTTACTTTATGCTTTGAACAATTAACGATGGTAATGTAGGATGTTGGTATTACTTGGTGTGGTATGTATTGATGAAACAGGTACAAAACAAGGCTTAGAGTGCTAAGCATTAGCACTCATAAGGCCAGGATGGAAAAAAACGGAGGAAGGAACCTATTTTTAGGCTTACAGACTGTCCACACGGAGACGTGTCCAGCCGACACGCCCCCGTGCTCACCTCCCAGACCTACTGTTTGGTTACTTTCCTGCAGATTTTTGCCAGACACGGGGCCGTGTCTAGCCAACACACCCCCGTGTCCATCTTCTGTAAGTTTTCATTACTGGCAGTTCACCACGGGGTCGTGTCCAACGGACACGAGGCCGTGTCCAGAGTGCCAGTAACATAAATTTTTGCTTTTAACACCATGTTACACATCTAATCAACCTAAAAAATTATTTTTGGGACACATTGAGGACAATGTGTAATTTAAGTGTGGGGGGGATGCTAAAACCTTGAAATTTTGCAAGTCCTAATAACAAGCCTTACACAAAACTCTATTGGAACCGCTAATCACCCCAATTTTTTTCAAAAATCTTCATTTTTTTTACTTGTCTAAAGTTTAAGTTGGGAATTCTAAGACTAACAAGGTTATATTTTTACAAATTTACAACCGATAGCGTCGTGATAAAAAGAACCAACATAAGAAAATTATGAAACGGCATGACAAGCTTAGTTAAAATTCGATTATATACACTTGATCACATAGAAAAAAACCCATTCCCACAAAAAGTGAGTTTTGAGCCTTTATTGAGCATACAAATATACATCTTTACGCTAAATGCTCATTTTTCGTTTCTTGTGTGAATAGCCGCTTGGTTCTTACGACTCTAGAACTTGCCACGACGATTCATTCCCGGTCCTTACCAACTTAAACCCAAGTAAGTAAATGATGGAGGCATTAGGATTAACCCTTTTTCTTTCAAAACCATTATTTTTATTTTTCTTTTCACCTACCCAAAAACTCCCCCTAGTTAACCCCTTTGAGCCTAAACCTTTCATTTCTTTACCCTAAAACCTCTTTTACCCACCAAAAACCCTTTTTTATTTTTACCCTTTATTTTAGTAACAAGCTCGGTTTTCGTGTGACTTAAAAAAAAATGAATGAAGTTAGAAATAAATAAACAAAGCTCTTAAAACAAAAGCTTGTTTGAAGAAACACTTCATTAAGAATAAAAAGTCACTTAAACAAAATGTTTTACAAAAACCGACGCTTTTTACGCTTTTCGCCCTTTTACTAACCACTAACCCAACTACCCGCCTTTAGCCCAAGCCTTTACCCAAAAAGTCCTCTTGATATTTAAAAAGGTAAAAAGTTAAAAAGGAGGAGGATTGATTGCTTGGCAGGCCTATGGTAGGAATAAGTTCCATGCCGCTCTCGAGTGATTCATTAAAAAAATACACCTTCGGCCGAGTGTGAGTGATTTCTCCCGTGAGGTATGTGAACTTGTATATAAATGGAATTTTAAAAAGGCATGCTATGCCCAAATAAGTAATTTCTTTTATGAAACGTTCTAAATAATTTATAATGAATAGGATTGTAAATAAATAAAAATAAAACCCAATAAAGATCTTGGATTCCCGACACTCTATGACAAGCCAAAACCTTCTCTTCTACCCATTCCATTTGGGAGTGTAAGCCACATATTAAAGAGTTTTGCTTGAGGACAAGAAAAGATTCAAGTGTGGGGGTATTTGATGTGTGTAAAATGCAACATATAAATTACATCAAATGAGGCATAAAACTAACCCTTTTTAAGTACTAATGTTGGAAAAAGAGTGTTTGTGTCTTCCTTTTGTATTTTCAGGATTAAATGAGCTCAAATTAACAAAAGAAGCAAAAAGACAGCTAAATCTAACATAAATACAAGAAAAGGAACATAAGTGGATTGCCCGACCCCTCGACAGCATCCTCCCAAGCAGAATAGAGAAGGCAGAAGAACTGAACACGCCCCATGCTCAGCCAGCACGGGGCCGTGCCCAAGAAGCAGCAGGAAAGACTAACCAGTAGAAGCTTCTATTGCCCACCATGGGGCCGTGCCCGGTGAACACGGGGGCGTGGCGAAAGTACTGCAGGCGCATTAATTGTAATTGCGAATTACAATTAATGAAGAGAGAGACTGTCAGACAGGCACGGGGTCGTGCCCAACGGACACGGGGCCGTGCCCAGCCTTCTGTTCAACCTATAAATAGGAGTGCTTGGCTTCATTGCAACTCATCCCTTGGCACACCACCTCTCTCACACTTCATCCACCACCCACCACCACCATAACACCATCATCCACCACCATATCCATTGTCCATCATAGAGTGTGTGAGTCGTCTCGGGATCCAAGATTGATCCTAAGAGTTTTTGACAATCAAGGCCATGTTTGCCTAAGTCTCTTACATCACTTGGTGAAGACAAGTGTTTAGTATAATACTTTTTATTTTTAATCTTTTGCACTTTTTATTTGGTTTTGTATTAATGACTTTAATAACTAGTTGCTTATGTTGAAGGTGAGCTTTCCTTATCGTTTGTCCGTGGTGTCCTGGCATTATTTTACTGTCTATATAAAATAAAAGATTTTCACCATTCATATCTCCACGGTCTATATGGAGGTATGTTGGCTACCTGGTCGGGGGTTAAGGGAACGGTTTGGTAAGAGTCTTGCCCTTGTTCAGCGTTTAGAGGTCCTGCAAGGGACCTGGGTCAAATTTAGTAGGATCTCCTTCAATACCCATAGGTATTGGATGGCGGGGATCCAAACTCTTTGACCCCCTCATAAGTTAACTACTATTAATACTATAACCCAGCTATTTAGGACTGTATCCCTGCTGACTCAGACTACTTAGTCGAGGGTAACGTCACCTCCAAAAGAGGGGCCTACCATAATTTGCATTAATAACTTAATTCATTATCTTTCAATAATCCGACCCTTTAGGATTGTATCCTTGCTGATTCAAACTACTGGGTTGAGGGTAACGTCGCCTTCAAAAGAGGGGCCTACTACAATAACTAAGATAATCTCTTAAATAAGTGCAAAAGTGCGAAAATAATCAAAGGTTATACTAATACACGAGTCGGATCCAAGTGATTCATCTTGTCTATCTGTTTTTACTTTTATTTTTTATTTTCAGCATTTAGTTAGTTTTTATTTTCTTAGTTTAAAAATCTTTTCTAACATTTTGATTTGGTTAGACGTTGAGGATAAACCGGTATTAAAAGCTCTTGTGTCCTTGGATGACCTCGGTATCTTACCAACACTATACTACGTCCACGATGGGTGCACTTGCCCATATGTGTGTTTAGTGTTAGTGGATCATGTTTTATAAATTTAAAACTTGGCTAAAAGTGTAAAAAGGGCTTAAAATATACATCTAAAACATATACACACTTGCACGCATCAGTGGGAAGATGCATGGTAGGATCCTTCTACTATATTACAGTGAGAGATATGGAAGAGTTAAAGTTTACTTACTTAACTAAATATTGCTAGTTCACTGATCTACAACGAATGAAAATTTTAGAGACTGGAAGCATCAGCTAAGGGGGGAGTTTGTTGATGTCAGAAACTGTGTAGCTGACGCTATCCAAAGACCAAAAGATTACAAGATATTTGAAGACAAAGGTACACTATGAAGCTATTATTAAGGGGGAGTCTGTTGGTGCATATTCTGTGACAACAACTTAGTAGTATAAGTATTTAGTCTTTGGATATTTTATATTGGGCTTAGCATTATTGGTTAGGGAGTTATTTGTTGTAATGGGCTTGGAGAATGGCCTCGCCTAGACCAAAGCCTAGTATGCAAACATGGGTATATAAGTATGTTGTGCATTAGGGTTAAGGGAGGAAGGTTAGAGAGTTTTAGTGAGAAATCTACAGAGAGTGGCTGAGAGATTTCTTGTGGGTCTTGAATAGTTGTAAACTTCATGTTGGATAATCAATAGAAGACCGGATTGAAAGTATTGTGCATCGTGTTCGTCTTCTACTCATTTCTGTTAAAATTTGATCTAGAGGATTTCGCACTCTAGGTTGGATCGACGATTCTGTGAAGATCCATACGGATTAGGGGACCTACAGGCAGTAAAAGACCCATAAATCATTAAAAAAATCCAAGGAAACATGAGTTTATGTAAAGAGTTTATGAAAAACAAATACTAAGAAAGAAAAATAAAGGAGTTTAAGAAAAAATAAAATCAAACAACATCACATATCGCAAACCCTTTTCAAATAAAAACAAAGGAGTATAAGATTACCAAAAAGATATAAATAAAGAAAGAAAATAAAATTTGGAAGTTAAAAAAAAAACTCACTAGGCAATTCCCATGGCTCAGTTTTGTTCATATCCACATCTGCAAATTAAAATCCAGGAGGCATATCCATTTGATCTTCCTCTTGACCAGAACCAGAAAGCTTCTCCATCATCTAAATGCTAGATACAAGAATCTTTTTCCTCTTGAAATTGAAGTTTTCATCATCTAGAGTTTTCATCTTGCTGGGTCTCTCTTTTCTTGCTGGACGTTCACCCGGAAGCTGGATTCTGGGACGAACATGGATCTAGAATGATTTTGACCAAACCTTCATCCTAAGAAAACCCTGGTCGCCATACCGGATCGCTAATTTTGCCTTCGCCATATAGATCTGGAACAGACATGGATCTGTAACGATTTTGAACCCTAGCCACCATGAGAAAAAAGCGCCGCCATCCAGAAACAACGTGAATAAAAAACACTGCCGCCTATTGATCAGATGTGTCGATTCGTGTTGTTGAAGAGTTGAGGTAGAGAGAGATCTGAAGTTTTGAGGGAGAGAGATGTAGATTTAGTTTTTGAGAATGGTTTCTTCAGATCTGGTGATTTCAAATAGAAAAGGTACTGTTGTTGTTTTTTCAAGAAAGAGAGAAAAATGAGTTGGTAAGAGGGTGAGGTGACGTGTACTATTAGATGAGGTGGTGATGGATGATAGGGAACAAGTGGGTGCAAAAGATCAAAATGCCCTTAAACACAAAAGAAATTAGTCTTGAAAAGTGTTGATGCGGAACAACCATGGCAACACATGGGAGTTTGTTAGGTTTTCTCACTAAATGGGAGTTTCATAGCAATACTTACACTATATAATGTATGTGTGTATATATAAAGTATGGTTCATGTGAGACCAACTTTAGCGCGAGAACCATGAGAACCAATGTGAACACAATTAAAATAAACCCAAAACAAAAAATGAACCCCCCACTCCACCACCACCCAAAAACCTAAACAACCACCCCCCCCCCCAAAAAAAAAAAAAATATACCCCACCATATATAGGGTAGGGTTCATGTGAGACTAACTTTTTGTAGTTTTTTAGTTTTCTCAATTAAATGAGTTTTCTCATGATCCATCCCCTACATACATATACACATAATGTGTTTTAGTAGGTAACATCTAACAAGCGGATGTAATACTTGGAGGTTTATAAGCGGTATAAGATGTTTAATATTATTTTTACTAATTTATAAAAATTAGCCCTTCATAATATTATTGGGTGTTAAATTGTATGTCTCGGTTATGATACGCGGTTGTAAACCCGTTGCTTTACCGTATTAAGTTTGTGTTTTTACGTAAACTTTGGTTTCAAATGGCCTACTTTGATAGAAATGGTGTTTTGCAGGTCTAACAGAGTTTAAGAAGCTATTCGGAAGCTTTACGGAGCATCGGGAAGCGTTTGGAACCAACCAGGAGCAAGAAATGAACAAAACAACAAAGCGATATTGGACATCGCGTTGCTGATGCCCTACTGGGTCGTCGGCAACGCACTACATCGGCTGGAAGTGACCATAGACAGTAGAACAAAGTGTCGACAGAATACCCATTTTACACGTCGCATCGCCGACGCCCTGATGGGCCGTCGGTGACGCCACTTCCTGGTCGACTTCGCTGATTTTTGCTCATTTTTCTTTTTGAACCCAATTTTTGGAGATAACAAAGGGGGTTACGATCTTTTGAATCATTCCATCATTCTTGGAGCCAAGATACCTCACACACACCATCTCTAACCTACCTTGATAATCACACATCCATCTTCATCAACCTAAATCAAAACCCTAATCCACCACCACCATTAACATCATCCAATCCACAATCACTATCCTCTCCATAACCTTTCCACTTTCATCATCCACCAAAACCCTAACCATCATCCATCATCATTTTTAGGGCTCAAGATCATGTCTACATTCATGTGATCCCCGGTGTTCGTGATTCGCAAACCACGAGCAACTAATCTCTTGGGTTTCACCCCGGTGTAGATTTATGTAAGAATTCTAGGGTTTCAAGATTTTGTATTTGATTTAATTTTGTGACAATTTGTGTTTGAATATTTGGTGTTTATGATACTTACGTTCGTATTGAATTTACGAATATTCTATTCAGTTATGAATGTTGACTTCGTGAAATAAATATGTGTAATTATGTCTTATCATAGATTAGGACTTACAAGTTCTTAGTAAAGAAGTGCACTACGGTCCATTCTTGTAACATTGATAGCTTTTGGCATCTAAGCCACGTGACACTAAATGCGTTAATTATCGAATTCAATTGAATCATGTTAAAATGTGTAGGAACCCTAGGTCTCGCAACTATCAAACCAGGCGTGATCCTTGTTCTAATCATTGTTTACAACCCAATTGTGTTTTGTTCTAAGTCAAGTAATCAAGTTTTAGTATAAGTCCAAGTAATCACAAATTTTAGTTAATATCAAATCCGTCGGTTCATTCCGACAGACTTTTCAAAACAAACAAAACCATTAATCTACGTAGCAAGCTTCATAATTGTAACGAGTCTCCTAGGACCCTTAACGTAACCCTAAACGCTCTTAAATACACCCCGAATGTGAGAAACGAACCCAAATTACCTTCGTGCTTCGAGAAATCAAGAAAAACAAGATCTTTGGTTTGCTCGCGGGCCGCGTAAGGGTTAGGCCAAGCTTACGCGGGCCGCGACAGCAATGCAATTACCGGATAACGATCAAGGCCACGTGTCGTTACACGTGTCAAGACCCTGATGACTCAGCAACTTCCGATCTGATCCAAACTCCCTCGCAGGCCGCGTAAAGATTAAGTGTGGGTTTAGCGGGCCGCGTAAAACCCAAAAATCAGCTATAAAAGGCTAGGCCATGAGCAGTTTATCGGTGCTCGAAATTTTCTTTCAAAAACGAAGTTTACCGCTTAAAATCACAATTTCACGTAGGGAAACGCTGGCGCGGATACATGGTATTAACTCGATCACTGCTACGTTTCAAACTGCTCAATTCTTTCCTTTCCTTCAGCTTTTATTATAATAAATAGTAGCTCGGGATTATACCTTCTAAATCCCGAAACTCTGCCCGTTATTAGGGTAATAACTCTAATCACTGGTACGATACTTTATCCGATCGATTGAAACCAACCCGATGAATGTTTAAGTGCTACCCGACTCGGGCTATAGTTTGTCATTCGTCGTGAATCCGATGAATGTTTAAGTGCCGCCCGACTTGGTCTATACTTTGTTATTCGTCGTGAATCCAATGGATGTTTAAGTGTTGCACTTTGTCATTCGTCGTGAAGGTTTTGATCTCGTGATTATTGTTAAAGTTGAATTGAGTTAATACACTAATACGAGTTCCATTAGAAATTAGAACTCATAATCAGGAAGCTGTTAAACCAAAATACTTAGCAATTAAGTAAACTTAATGATTAAGCAAACTTAATAGCTAAGGAAACTTAACAAGAAAGGAAACTTAGCAGTAAGTTAATTAATCAGCTAAATACGTTATTTAATTAATCGGCTAAGTAAATTACTTAATTAAACCATTAAGGAAAATTAATCAGTTAAGTAAGATTAATTAATCAGTTAAGTAAAATTAATTAATCAGTTAAGTAAAATTAATTAAGTTAAGTATGATTAATTAAGCTAATCAAGACTAATTAAGCTAAGCAAGATTAATTAATTAGTTAAGTAAGTAAATTAAACACCTAAATAGATATACATGAAAATAAATATATATGAGATAGATAATATCAAAGGAAGGTGCAAGGAAGGTATAAGAAGATATATATATGGGTAGGAAGCTTCCCAGAAGATGCATAGGTAACTTTCTAGAAAAGCTATAGGAAAATTCCTAGAAATTTCATACTTCTTACCTATAAATAGGAAGCCTAGGAATTCATTTCCTTTGCTCATTTCTTTTCTTCTTCTCTCTATACGTTGGTGTTCTAACCAATAATCACCGATGCGATGTTCTGTCCGATCGATTCAGGAACCAACTAACGGATGCCAAAGTGCTGTACTTTGTGAGTTCGTTAAACGGATGCCAAAGTGTTGTCTAAACAAGACTATACTTTGTGAATTTCGTTAAGGTTCGAATCTCGTGACCATCGTTAGGTTTGATGTGGTTTACACTAATACGTATTCCACTCTATTAAACTAAATGTTTAACTACCCGAAACTCTACACCATACTCTTACAATCAAAATGGATGTTTAAATCATCGAAGGTTCAGAACAATAAAGCATATGCTTAGTTATCAGAAGGCGTAGAATCAAGAAAATCAATACTGCATGCTTATAATGTGAGTCATTCTCTTTTTATCAATCATGCTTTACAATACTCCAAATTATTTTCAAAAGTTATAATTACAGGGATTAAGTCGTGGTTATCTTAAATCACTGGCTAGTGGGGTATTGTGCACATTACTAATTTCTCACAGTTAGGCTAATCAATCCTAACAGTGATAATCATCACTACTTGGGTGAAAGGACCCAATAGTGGTATGACCATCGTCACACGGCTGTGACACGGTGCCAGATAAAAACAAGATAAAGGTCATTGTAATCGCTCTTATGCTGTAATTCATAACTAAGGTGTCATTTTATAAAATCTGAATGAACTCACCAGTATTTCCAGCTGAAAAAACCTTTTTAAAACGCGTTTCAGGTAATTACAGTAGATTGGAATAAGAGTTGGATACGGCACCAACAAGGCTTATAGAAGTGGCTCATTTTATCAATTAAATTAAATTAAGAAAAGTTGTTTTATGTATTCGGATTTATCCTATATTAAAGCTACCTTTCAAAACATGGTTTTATCCCATTTATTTAATAAATAAAATCCGGTGTTTTCTAAACTCTGATATTTTTTCTAACTCACGGTCCTGATGAAATTTCCGCTGCACTACTTTTCTAAATAACCACCGGTACAACAAAATTGGTTCGCGGCTCCCGATTCCGTCCAGGGTGGGGTCGGGGGTCGTGAAAATAATTGTGACAACACCTTCATTATTAATCACGTTCATACAGAATCCACAAACTCTTCGTGGATCGACCCCGTGCTACCACTAATTCATAGTTAAGGGTAAATCGGGTATATAAATATTATCTTGGACGCGACATCCCGATCAAGTTAACAATAACGTTTAAATATAAAAGATACAAAAGGTATTGGATGGTACAGGATCAAAACGACAAACTTAAGTTTTTAGGCATTCTAATTAAATTTTTCGCACATATATATTTATAAATATTATTTCAATCATATTGGAAAAATTTAGGATTTTAACACTGACTGGGTCGTTATCAACGTTCGTTTTGCAGTTTTGTTTGTTACGCAATAAGCTTTTTATTAGATTTACCATACATAACCACATATTAAGTTTTAACTTGCTAAAACATCAATAGACATTAATTAACACTAAATCAATTTAAATAACACTTTTATTTATTTAAACACGTGTTGCATTAGTACAGACAAATTTAAAAATAGTTGGATATTACATACACAAAGAAGGAACAAATTATGTTTAAGTATTATTAACATCGGGGTATATCATATCCACAACATCATTTGTTCAATTAATTGTATCAGCTTACTTTTAATTGAGAATATTTTGATTTACAAGCCGAGTACTCATAACTTCCAATCGACCAACCCGGGAGCCCCTTGAATCTTTTCAACCATGGGTAGAAGTCAACACACTTGAGGGAAAGAAATAAATCACTAGTGTGTCCCTCATTTCTCCTTAATTAGATCATAATGTATTATATCTGGCCATTAGGAATTTGAAGTTCAATTTGAGGGAAACTGTTGTTATATCAAAAATATGCATTATGATCACCGAATCACAAAACTTGACAAAATTGAAATCAAGACAGAAGATATAAATGATCAAGAAATGGATGTTGAACTATCATCCAAAGATCTGCATGATTACTTTACACATCTTAAGCTATCATCCCGTTATCAAAACATTTTTGATTCTACTAACACCCATATGTCTTCAATTGAAGTGTGTGCAGAATTTCTAGATTCATGCCAAGATTAATGTAATAATATTATCAAGAACAAAGAGCAACTCATAACCGGTATGCATCAATTGGTCATGTTTCTTAATTACAGGATATAAAAAGTTCACTACCGAAACAAATTTCCCACCATGACTTGAACATGGTGATTAAGTCGATCTCTTTAAATTATCCATTGATGTTCAAAAAGAAGGTAGGTATAATAAGTGTCACATAACACAATTTGGTTAGTTATTGCAAAAGAACTTAGCTAGGAATGGCGGACTACTAATAACTAAGGCTCATATATGTAAAGTACTTAGATGTTTTAGAGTAGTATCACGATAACGAGAGATAAAAGGTTATTGTTTCAAGAGGTTGTCCAATTAAGAAACCAAGAGTTGATCAAGAATTTGAAGAACAAAAGCAAATCCTAAACAGAACTTTTTCAAAAGTTTAGTTTAGGGGGTCTATTACAAGTACTATTATAAACTAAACTCTATATATGTTTTTATGTGCCATATTAGCAATTATTTTGTTTAACCATTAGGGTATATTAAGCTGAAACAGTCAGAATTGTTGCATTAACCAACACACCATGGAACTAGGTCATGTTTTCATTGTAAAGGTTCGCATATGTATACATACAACGCATATGTTATATAATATGTGCGCTCATCAAATCCTTATGTTGTTATTCTCTTGTTCTATTCATTTTGCCCAGTTTTATACTTCGAAAGCATTGTTATTCAGATTGTAGAGAATAGTTTTGCTAATTACATGTAGAACTAGGTACATCACAATGGGAGGGAGCGAGTTTGGACCTATCTTAACAAGAAAAAATTGAAGTCAAACTAGGGGGAGGTGGTATTACTTAACCACCTAAAGATTCAAAAGAAAAGTAATCTTTTCTTTTCTAAGAAAAACAGCTCAAGACTGTTAAGTCCGATAAATAAAAGCTAAAACAATAATCACAAATGCAAGTATTAATTATTATTATTATTATTATTATTATTATTATTATTATTATTATTATTATTATTATTAATTTGAATTGGTGATGAATAGTGATGGAAATTTTTTAGATATTCTTTTTAATTTTTTTAATAATATGTTATTCATCATTTAGTTTAGTTTGACTTTTCAATAACTTTCGTATGTTAACGTTTTCTTTTAAATCTAACTTCGCAGCAATGTTTATTTTTTATTCAAAACAACATATTTTTTTCATATTGTAACCTATATGAGTGTCCGTAACAATATTAAAAATGTATTTTTTATTAAAATTATACGAGTTTCGATACATGATGAATCTAAACGATTTCAATTGAACAACATCATACCGATATCGGTAGTATCAGAACCGGTGTTTGTTTTTGTGTTTTTTGATTGATGTAAAACATGTGTCGATATCCTTTTGAGCATATCACAACTTTAATTTTTTTAGTTTTCTCTTTCTTGCTAAAGCGAGTGCCGATATCAGAACCAACGAACCGATACCAACTGAGTTTTTGCCGCATAGCACAAGGAAAAACCCACTAGTTATTATACATTATTATACATATAGTAATTTACAAAAAAATATTTAAGTATTTAATTATCAATAGTAATTTACAATTTGATCTTTTGGTAAATTTAAATCCGCACCTATATTTTTTAAATTTTTTTACCAATTTAAGTTGTTTGCTTACGCATGTGATGGTACGTTACCACGGATATAATTTATTATTATTATTTAATTTGAAATTTTAGTAATTTTAAAATAAATACAAAGTCCGCAACTATGTTTATCTATCTTTATACGATTCAAAGTTATTTGCTCGCACGTTGTGACGGTGCGTTACCGCGGACATTGAATCGGTATTGATTCGGTTCTTTACAATACCGATACGATATATGTGTTTGTTATAGAAATTAGAGTAAATTACAAAAATCGTCTGTTATGTATGTCACTTAATGCATACTGTGTCCTTTGTCTTCAATATTTACAGAAAACGTACTCGATGTTTGCAAACCCTTGTAAGTTATGTCCTTTAGCCCTAACTCAGTTAATTTTTGTGGTTAAATCTGACCAAATGGACCCCACATGAGGGTATTTTTGTGGTTAAATCTGACCAAATGGACCCCACATTAGAGTAAAATCACCAAAATACCCTCTTGTGGAGTCCATTTGGTCAGATTTAACCACAAAAAGTTAACTGAGTTAGGGCTAAAGGACATAACTTGCAAGGGTTTGCAAATATCGAGTACGTTTTCTGTAATTATTAAAGACAAAGGACATAGTTTGCAATAAGTGACATACATAAAGGACAATTTTTGTAATTTACTCTAGAAAATTAACATGTGTTTTACATCGACCGAAAATTATAAAAACGAACATCGTACCGGCACCAATGAGGAAGAAATGGATCTATCCAGTAGCAATAGCTTCAACCGTTATGTAACACCCCGTGTTTCCGAAAGTCAAAGTCAAAGTAAAGATTAAAGTCAAAGGAAGAAAAGATCGCTAATTACGATCTGTCACTCCTTACTCAATTACTGTTTTGACTTCTTTGACTGTAATTAGTCTATTTTATGTTTACGTTAGTTGTATTTGTGGAGCAATTAATTACAATCGAAGTAATCAAAGTATATTTCTCAATACGAATCGCTTTACGACTGTGAATGATAGGAAGTAACAATGCGATAAAGTCAGTTAATCAGTAATCCAACTAATCTAATCATCATCGAACTCGAAACTCGAATTACGCGAATTTTGGTTGCTATTATACGTGTGTGTGTGCCTTATGTGTTACTTGTGCATGTTTACTTTATGTTATGTGTGGTAATCAATCGAAACTCGAATCGAAATTGAAACCCAATCGAACTGAATCGATATCGAATTATGATAATTGGTGGAGAAGAGATAGTGCGAGATATGGATGCTTGTATGTTAGATATAGTGGTTAGGATTAAAATTTATTTGAATAGGAGACTCCATCGTCCACAATCGAAGTCGAAATATCAAAAATCGTCGCACCGAACACTCGAAACAGGCAACTGAACGATCAGGCTACCAGACGATCGGGCTGCTGCCCGATCGGGCTGCTGTCCGATCGGACAGGCTGTCCGATCGTGCTGACCGACCGATCGGCCAGCCTTTACCTCTTTTGGCATCCTATAAATACCCCTGTCATAGATCTAAACATATACACGGTGAAAAGGATTGAAAGATGGTTTCTCCAACTTTCTTTCAACTCTTTTACACTCAATGCCTTCAAACCGATAGAAACGGAGCTTGTGCCGACTTGCTAATCATTTCGGTGGTTGCATGACTCAAGATACGGATTCTATCCACGAGGTTCACCGATTTCGGGTTAAACGTTAAACTCCGTTCCGAACAGTTCACCGGCCGGATTTGGGTGATTCCTGTCCGATCAGGAGAAACAAGTAAGAACGAGGGTTCTATGGTTCGACTCGTTGTCAAAACACCTTGATATAACGACACACAATCAGAATAGCCAAGTGTTAGATGAACAGGCTGATCAGGTCAGGATGCTGACCGATCGGACTGTTGTCCGAACGGACAGCCAGCCGATCGGACAGTCAGCCGATCGACTGGCCAGCCGATCGGCTAGCACATGGTCCCACACTTAATCAATTTATTTTGAAGACTAGTATTGAACGAACAGTTGTTCGATCGGACTACCGTCCGATCGGATTACTCTTCGGATCATGAGATACTATACTTCAACACTTAGTCGATTTTTCATCATGTTCGATGCACTAGGAGCGCCAACCGATCGAACAGCCGTCCGATCAAGTGACACCCTGCTGAGAACTTGTCTTGCTAAAAGTACCTAACCGATCGGGTTGCCGGCCGATCGAACGACCGTCCGATCGACCGACCTGAAAGGTAAAGATACCTCAGCGTTTTCAAATGCTACAACTAAAACTTCAAAAGGTCAAACCATCATACTCAAACACATCCTTCTCAAAGGAAGAAACAATCCACTCGAACAGCCATCCGATCGGCCTACCGACCAACCGGACAGCTGTCCGAACGAACTGTCAACCGAACGGCCAGCCGCCCAATCGGACTACCGTCCGATCGACCAACTGTCCGACCCTCCAACACTTGTTTCCGTCTTACGCATTGCTTATCGTTATGTTATCGAACTATTCAGGCTAACCCTACTCTCAAGCGCTCCCTTCAATCCATCAACCGCTGTGAGTATACTCGATCCCTTTTTGCTTTCAGCACTTTTGGGTGTTACATACGTTACTTATACGAAATCACATTGAACACACTACGCAACATTTTAAACGCTAACCGTCACCGCATGTATTACGTGACTAAATGAATGCTTGTTGTTATGTTTACACGTGGAATGCTGTCTACCTGCCATAACGACGATAGTACTAAAGTTTGGACTCAGCACCCGTTCACACGGGGGTTGTTAAGGACAATTACTTGCATGGATTACGGTGGTAATCATGTATTGCGAACTGCTTTGGGCAGTCAACCCACAGTCATTGGTATCGATAGATCCATGTAGATAATTAACATGCTTCGTTTTCCACTGTGTACGTGCTGGTTATGCGTAAACTATTTCGAACTCTATTATGCTATTATCAAACTTGTATGCTCACCTTTACATTTTATGTATTGACTTTATTTTAACGTATGTGACAGGTGTTTAAGATGCTTTTCTGCTAGGAAAGAGAGGCTAGAATAAAGCTCTAGAGCCCAACAAATAGTTGTCTGTAGTGGTCAAATTATGGGTCTCTAGAAGCAGATAAACAATTGCTGTTTAATTAAATCTGAGTTGTCGGAACAGAATATTTACCTGGATTTTTGTCTGTAATAATTTATTTTACTATTTGAGATATAGTATGGGACGTATTATTTAAATTGAATAGTAATGATAAATGTTATGGAAACTTCTAGACAATCTGTTTCGCTCAGTGCCATGCCCCGATGATTCCGCCATCGGTTGGGGTGTGACACATTTCCTACTGTTCATCCTAACCCTAACTTCACTCGACGGCAACCGCATCTACGGCTACTACACCCCCATCGGAGCCTCTATCTTTGTTGAAGATCAGCTCAAACCTATCAGCATATCCAATAACAACAATATTCCTCATCTACCTTGATTTGCGTACCTGATTTCCGGTTCAAATCACAACGGCGTTTTGCTTCGTCAGACGCTGCTCGTTCTGTACCATCGGAACAACCGTTATGTTGTTCATCTGGATGCGGAATTGTCACTGGAGGAACTGTTAGAGCTACAAAATTTTGTGAATATGGTGGCGAATACGCTTCATGCCGCTGCTATTTTGTTAAAAGAAGGTGGAGATTGGGACTGGTTTATTAATCTTAGTGCCTCAGATTATCCTATTGTTACTCAAGACGATATAGTTTGTTATTGTTATGTTAACTTCTGTAAATTGTGTCGGTCTGTTATTTTGTTGTGTTGAATTGGTTTTGTGAAGAATACAGAGAGGATGACGATGATCAGCTTGGGGATGTTGTCAAGAGAAGGGGGTTTGGGAAAAAAACAAACACTCTTTTTATTACACTCCGCAGATATTTAGTCTACCTCTTCTTGTGCAAACGTTTGCAGATGTGGTCCGCAGACTGCACTTTTACATCTGAAAAAACAAACACCACCTAACACTTTAATTCACTTTGATTCGGTAACTTGAAAATTTGAATGTTTTTAGTAGTTCTTTTGGAATTGGCGTTTCTATGGAGAGTCAATATTGCTACACTTATCTTTATATTTTGTTAATCAATCCAAAATCAAGTTGATTAAAATTCATAAAAAGACAAGTAACTATTGGCACACCCAAATGCCTATATACACATTAAAAAGGGTTTTTTTTGTCCTATACGCACACCGTGCAGTGTCGAGCTGTGGTCAAAGTGCGGCGTTTTGGTCCGGTCAACCAGACAAAAGACTGACGGGTCTGTTGACCGGATCAAAACGCCGAGCTTCGGCCGCGTTTTGGTCCTGTCAACCAGACAAAATACTGACCGGGTGTCTGGTTGACAGGATCAAACGCGGCCAAAGCTCGTCGTTTTGGTTCGGTCAACAGACCCGTCAGACACCCGTCAATCTTTTTCTGGTTGACCGGACCAAAACGTCGTACTTTGGCCACAACTCAACACTGCAGGGTATGTATATATAGGACAAAGAAGCCTTTTTTTAAGCTATCTACACATTAAGTGTGCAAATAGTCTCCCCAAACACAATTTGCATAATCTATTGGTCGTACATTATCCACTTTTATGTGTTCCCTACTTTCACATGTCATTTAACACAAGACAAATAAGTGGCTTATCCTGATATGTGCATAAGTAAATTTGTAATCAGGTGATTTTTCTTTTAAATTAAGTATTAACTTTTTAAGGTTTTAAATAATTTTTTTGAACTAGGAGTATTTGTTTATGTTTTTAATATTTATAAGGTGTTTAATTTTTTTTTTTTTTGAAAAAGATTAATTTTTATACATTAAAGGTTAAGTTTAACTTTACGTTTTTAAATATTTAAAAAAATAGTTTTAACAAATTTAGGTTTCTGAATATTTTGATAAGGTAAGTTTGAAAAGTTTTAGGTTTAAAAAACTAAAGTTTTAATAATTTTTTTTAAAGTTTTTAGGTATTTTAAGGTTTTAAGAATTGTTTAAAAATGAGCTTTTAAATATATTAAAAAAATAATTTGTATTACTTTAAGTTTTTCAAAAATTTAGAGAAGTTAAGGTTTAAAATATTTAAAATATAAGTTTTTATATATTTATAAAAAAATGTTTTAAAAGTATTAATATAGATTATTTAAGTTGTTAATTATTAATCTTGCTTTTCAATATTTTTATCAGTGTAAGAGTACTCAAGGTTTTGTACCGGTCGACGTGGACATATATTTTCTTTTTTGAACAGCCATTGAATTGGTTATTCGCGAAATTTACCACATCGAGATACACTCGTCTATAAACTGTGGAAAACCCTCACATAGGGCCGAAGGCCTATGAACACTCGTCCGAAGGCACGATAGTGCGGTGAGGTAAAGCCAGCTCAATTCAAGGATCGAACTAGCGATCTCCACCTATTCGCCTAATCACCCATTATCATCAGTGCCGCAGAAAATAATGAGGATGGTAAGAAACGAATCTGAGTCCCTTAGAACACTAAGTCTTTCCCCTACCCTTTGCTACCATGTCATTGGACGTGGACATATATTGGTTTTCTGAAAAGGAAATTTGAAAAAAAGTGTCAAAGAGCAGAATGTTAATTTGATTTGATCAAAGTTCAAACAACAATTCTTTTGATTTTCCCTCGATTTTAGGGAAGTTGGGGTCGTCACTAGTGATAGAATTCCATCACTCACAAGCACCCAATCAAGTTCCACCATGTCATCAACCATTTTTTCATCACTCACAACCTTTTTTGGTGACAATGGTCATCACTCACAACACCCAACAATAAACCCCCACACCCCTACATCCATTTATCACTCACACCCCATAACGCGTTGAAATTATCACGGAATCTATATATCACGTGTTATAAATTTAGGTGGCGGTGGGAATCTTTTGTTTTCCACGTGTTGAAAACGGCCATCACGAAACTTCAACGTTCCACCCCGCCTCCCCTTATATGATTTCTTTTCGTTAAAAGAGCAACCAATCAGTTGTGTACGTGGATATTTGCAACTACTTATTAACAAAAAAAAGTTCTTAAAAGTGTCCACTTGAAAAGTAGTTTATATTTATGCAATATCCACTCTAATTCAATATCTACAAACCCATAAGGGGTAATAGTGGTTGATGTCTATTGGCCTAGATGGGTGTCAGAGGTAATAGTGTCAGGCAGCTGTCTGGCAGTTCTCTATTAGCCCAATAAATTTACGATTTTATTCCGGTCTAAAATTACGATTTTGTCATCAGTTCAAAATTATGTTTTTGTCGCCTCTTAAAAATAAATTTACGTTTTTGCTTCCAGCTTAATATTTCAATTTTGCTCCCGTTTCAAAATTACGATTTTGCCCCGTTCAATTTACAGTTTTGTCATTAGTTTTTTCCCCTTAAAATTACGATTTTCCTATCAGTTCAAAATTATGTTTTTACCCTCACTTAAAAATAAGTTTACGCTTTTGCTCGCGGCTAAAAATTTCAATTTTGCCCTCGATTCAAAATTACGATTTTGGCACGTATAAATTTATAGTTTTGCCATTAGTTTTTTTTTTTTCTCACAGCCAAGTTACGATTTTGCCCTCAACTTAAATTTACATTTTGTCCATCGTTTTTGTTTGTTTTGCTGGTGAAATTACAATTTTGCCCACAGTGTAAAATTACAGTCATGCCGGCAGCTGCCTGACACTCCTCTGTCGGTTCATTTAATTTACGATTTTATTCCTGAATTAAAATTATGATTCGCCCTCAGTTAAAAATTACGTTTTTCCCATCGTTTTAGTTTTTTAGAAAAACTATAAAGGTTTTTTGTTTTAATTAGTTGACTCGATTTAATTTTTTTTCATGTCATGGAGCTCCCTAACACTGGCTCATTAGTTCTGAAAAATTACAATTTTGCCTTGAGCCTAAAATTATGGTCTTATCATCGTTTTTGTTTTTTTTTTTCTAGCAAAATTATAATAATTTTTTTAATTGATTGATAATTATTCGGCCATCGTCCTCGCGAGCGTGGCATCAACTATGGCCAAACTTTTTGATGTCAAACTATTATATGACAGATCTTTTCTATATTCGTGAAATATGATCACATACATTTACGTGCATGAACATGCACTCATGGAAATGAATTTAGTATGCATCGGTTTTCTAACTATCGGAGTATAGTTTTGTTTCAAACCAACAATATTTGCAACTCTACAGAAAGCGTATATATGGTAAAAAAAAGTTATTTTTTATTTTTTGAACGGCAAACTATATTATAATCATACTTGAGTAGTTTTTGCAAACCTAATCATAATAAGCATAATATCACATCATACTTTTAGTGTTCTTTTGCATCAAGTTATTAATTCTTAATTATGTTACGTTCAAACTTTGAGACATGCATGATGGTTATAAAACTAATTCACTCCGACCATTTGTTTCATTTAGGCAATTTACATAGAAGACCCTCCACTCAAAGCATAAGAGTCATTTGGATGTTTCTTAACAATTGCAGACTAATTTCCAGTTTTCGGATTTGTCCTAAAATTATGCAACAGTTAATAACCCATTTAATCTAGAGATGATAAAAGTAGCCACAACTATGAATAAATGCATATAGGCATGTAAATCAAGTATCAAACAGAAGTAGAAATTCTGATCATTTCTTTTAAAAATAAGTACATTATAGTCTTTCCCATAGTAAAAAGGTACATAAAACTTTCCTTACGCCATGGGAGTGAGTCTAGGTGCTATAGACGACTCGTGGTGCACCCAACTCTTTTCAGTCTTGTACGCGTTGGGCTGCTAGTGATGCTGACCATCTGGTCCTCCAGGAGCTACTCGAGATGTGCTGATCAGTTTCCTGTTATTATAGTTCAACTCTAAAACTAAATCATTCAGAAACTGGCGGCTATTCACCCCTGATCTCTCCATACTCCCAATCCCACGAAAACTAGTTGTTCCTAAACCGCTTGCACTTGCAAATACAAGTAGTAGTATGCACATTGATGTTAACTTAGAAGCCGGACTAGCCATTTTAGTTAAACTAGGATATAATTAATGAGCTGAAAGTGTAAAGCTTGTTGAGTGAGTGAGTGTTGTATAAATCTAGCTGAATTTATAGTGCATAAACACAAGGAAGATGTTAAGAATTTATTGTTTTGTAGTAACACAAATGCAACGTACACCTCACATGGCAATGATAAAGATGTAGCGACAAAGCCGTAATGGAGATATAGATCAATGATTTTGGGTGCGTATGTATAGAGTTACAAGTCAGCGTTCTTTGTCATTATCTTTTAGTCAAAGATCTCCTTTTCACATATTTTTAAATTAAATCTTATAAATACCACGATCCAACTACTATAGAATATTTGATTATAACTCATGTGAATTTGTTTATTTATTTTTGCATATTTTAATTAACCTTATATATTTGCATTTCTTAATTAACCATATATATACCAAAACAAAACAAAGGAGTATCATCGGTAGACGCTTCCATCGATAATAACCATTGGAGGAATGGTAGAGAATAATCTTATTTTCAACAGAATACTAATGAAAGTTACCGAGAATACTAATGAAAGTTACCGAGTGATCCGACGTTGCCCCCCCCCCCCCCAATCTCATTTTCAACAGAATACTAATGGAAGTTACTGAGTGATCTGACGTTACACCCTGTAACACCCCAAAACTAGAATTATTAAATTCGTCAGTAGGTTACCTTGTGTAATTAGATGAAGTACAATAACTAAGTTATTAAGCCTAGTTAAATGTCTAATAAATAAGTAAATGAATGAAGTTTGTGGCAATTATGATGGTATGTTAAACTTGAGGGACTTAGGGTGCCAAAATGGAAACTTAAATTATTAAAACAAAATATCACACACACACAAGGTGTGTGTGTGCGTGACTTCGATCAGGATGCAAGAAAGTGGTAATTAGATATGGAATGTGTTAAAGAGGCGTTTGATAGTAAATTAACATGAGAATTGAGTTTAGATGTAGTTCGTTGCTAAGTATGGATCTTGGTGCAAGTGTAGAATTACGGAGGTTTCTAGTATGGTGTGTACATGTAAACAAGTGATCATGTGATTAAATGAGTATCTCACCATGAGTGTACCATATGCTTGTTGAAATGATTAATGGAAGCCGAATATGAAATGTGAATTAATATGGTTGTTCTCATGTATAATTTCATATGCTAACAAGAACGTGAGTGTAATGAAACGAAAGTATGTGTGAGTAAATGTGTATGCGTGTATGATTATGTGATCAGTTGGTTGTAAGTACATTTGCACCATAAGTATAAAATGTATATAGTGTCATATGTATAGCCTAATACGATGTTGCGAATATATGAGGTTAAGTCGAAAGTTTATACATTAAACCGTTGACTTTTGAAAGTCAACTGCACCTAAGGGATATAGCTAGAATTTTGTCACAAATAGAAGATCTTAGAACGTCATATGGTATGTGTTAAATTAATATGCGTTTTATGCGCTAACATGATGGATTGTATGAGTTTGAAAAGATGTGATTTTGGGTGTATGCCTTATGTTTGTTAGACTTGACTATGAAAGTCAAATGCGAGTTATGCATTCGACATGATCATTTATATGTAAAATCATGTATACTAACAAGGATGTGATTGCGGTGACACGAAAGCATTAGGTATCATGTGGAAATGGACTCAAGCAAGAAAGACTAACGGGTCAAGAGGAGACAAGGAAGCGAATGCGAAAACGGACGCTCAAGGTAAGTGAGTTCTGACTCACTTATTAGTATGAATAGGGAGTTATTTAATGCTTATAAATGTGAGAAGGTCATGTATGATTAATTAATAAATGGAAATACTAAGGTAGGAATGATTGTAGGGGCTGAAAGTAGCTACTTACGTCGGAAATAAAATGGTGGAATCGAACGGGTCGAATAATGGCATGAAGGATCTTTAAGCCTTTTTCTAATAATTCAGCTTTTGCTGTGAATTAGGATGGTGAACGAATCCGTAATTAAATTACGGACGCACAGAAATAAGAATTACACAAAACGGACGCTTAGCTCAAAAGTTATGTAAGTTTCAAGTTGAGTTTTGGTTTAAAACATAGCTGGGCACTTAATGCACCAGCAAAGGGAAGTATTCTGTCGAAATAGGGCTGTCGCGCTACGCGACAGCAATTCAGTCTCACCGTCGCGTAACGCTACATATGTCGCGTAACGCGACAGATGTCGCGCCCCGCGAGAGCCAGTTAGCTGGCAAATCTTATTTTTTTATCTAGTTCGTTTCAGCAAGAATGTTCACTCAACAGTTGGAACGTTCACTCGTCAGCAAGAATGTTCACTCAACAGTTGGAACATTCACTCGTCAGCAAGAATGTTCACTCAACAGTTGGAACGTTCACTCGTTAGCGAGAATGTTCACTCAACAGTTGGAACGCTCATTCATCAGCAAGAATGTTCACTCAACAGTTGGAACATTCACTCGTCAGCAATAATGTTCACTCAACAGTTGGAACGTTACTTATTAGCAAGAATGTTCACTCAACAGTTGAAATGTACACTCATGAGCAAGAACGTTCACTCAAAGTATGTGTGGGAAAGAAATAAGTTTGGAGATATGTATGTGTATAGATCTACCAACATGTTAGTGACGGAATCCATAGGTAAGCATGAATAGAAATGAACATGCACGTAAGTTTGTATGTATGAGACTTATTTATATGGATGTTTGTGACTAGGATATGTTAGTAAAATTATATAGGAATGTAAGTGCTATGTAAGAGCTTGTACATATGTATGTGTGCATGTATGAAGTGTGCGAATATATGTAGGTGTATATGTTTGTGTACATGTATGATTTATGAATGTATACATGTATGGATGTAATATGTTATGAATGCACGTAGGAATTAGTATACATATATGAATGCGAGATGTTATAAATGTGTGAAGGAATGGTTTCATTATGTTTGGGCATTGATGTTTGCTAATGGTGTGCCTTGAAGTTGAAATGTAATGCAGGTAAAAGAACATCGGGTTCATGAGGTATCGAAGTCGAACTCGGAATGAGAAAATACGAGAGGATAGTTGAATGAATTAAAGTTTATATTGTTGAATGATATTCGATATTAAATTTCCTGAGAATAATGTTGTATGATGTTGTTAACGACTAATGGTTAAGTTGTATGTGATGTCCACATGTACTACATGGATTTCTTCTACCACGAACGAAGAGAAGCGGACATAGATGGAGTCGAGAGCAAGGATTGTACGGAAAAGAACGGTCACATAGCTTTAATTGTGTAACGCCTCAAAGTGTTAATTGAAAGTGAATGTTGTATATTTCTTTTAGTTAATGTTTGTCATTCCGTATTTGAGCCTTCATGTAAGAAATGTGTCTAATAGAGAAAGAAATTTTTAAGGCTCTTTTTCCGCTGCGTCATTTTTAAGTTATTACGTGTGAGGGCGTTTCAAGTTGGTATCAGAGCCCTGCTTTGAGAGAAATCAAATATGAAGAGGTAAATACTTGAACTCAAACTTGTGTGCTCTTGTGACCAGGAACCTGTACAATCCAAGACTCGATTAAGATCTAAAGGTAGAAGCGAATGTAAGTATATATTTAAGTATGTATATGAAGAAAACTAATAGTATGTTATGTGTAAGGTAAGCACAGTAGTTTGGAGAGGATGATCCGCGAATGCGGTCTAGGATTGACACCAAGGCATGTAATAAGACAAAATGATCCCAGGAACGTAGACTCAATATGTGGGTACATGTAATGGTAAAACCTATCAAGGGAAGGAAAATTTTAAATGAAAGATAATAATGTTATGGTAAAGAAGTTTTGAAAATGTTACACATGTCGAAACCTAATTCTTCGGACATAAGGTGATGATTACTCGAAGACACGAAACTAGTATGTGGATTGCGTACCTGGCCAGTACGCAAGAAACATATGACGTTCGTGATACCGTGGTAATTGTTGTAGGTGTGTCCGGAAGAATTGGGTATTAGGTGGACGTGTAGGTGAAAAGAGTAGTAGGACTCTCAAGAAATTGAGAGTACTAAATACAAAAGAATGTATGAATGATATGTCGGAATCCGCGAGACGGATTCGAAACATAGAAAGAATGAAGGATATGAATGATATGTTAGAACCCGAGAGGCGGATTCAAAACATAGAAATGAATGAAAAGTAGAACGAAAAGTTTGAATACGTAAGAAATTACATATCAAACAAGTAAGAAATTACATATCAAACAAGTAAGAACGAATGATAAGAATGAAAAGTCATAATTCGTAAGTAAGTACGAATTAGACAAGTAAATTTTCGTTAAAAAGGATATTATCCAAGTTATGTTTTAAACTTCTATATATGTATATATATATATATATATATGTATGCAAATATACGTATGCGAGAAATGGTTGAAAGGACAAATGTGTGATACGGATCAAATGGTGATTTCCATTTGAACTCGGTATTTAATGTTTTGAATTGTCAAATTTTAAACTTATAGGTGAGCATAATGTATGGGTATGCAATGTCACAAGTTGGAAAGAAATGACCATCGTCAGGTATGTATAAAAAGGGTTATGCTTTTAATAGGAACTTATGACTTGACTAGGGATGGATGTGCCAGAATAGAATAATTGATACGCATATGTAAGAATGTATTTACAAATTAGACTTCCGAAAAGTCGAATAGAGTAAAATGATAATTAATAAGGCAAGTAATAAAATGCAGGTAAGGAAGTAATCATAGTTTGACTTTTGAAGAGCCGAATGAAGATGAATTGTTAATAATGGAGTAAGTAGTAATAGAATAAGATAGAGCAGTTTGGTTCATTAAGTAAGTAAGTATAAATCATTGAAAAAGACTGATGTAGCAAGAAGCTTTAGCAGTGAGAAATAAACATTGGATAAGTTACATGCGTGAAATACGTTAGTACTCAACCCTTGAGAGTCAATGTAAATGACGGGTTACGACCCGGACAGAAGGCTTAAGTTTTAATGAAAAGGACAAGTATTTGTAAGAAGCATTGGAACATGAGCGATGAAATTGTATGTATGCTTGAATTGACAAGAAGTACAAACGTGTACTTCGTTGTGTGTATTTATAATAAGAAAGAAGTGGAAGTTTGACTTTGAAAAGTCAAACTACAAAAGTTGACAAATAAACTAAAGAATTGAGAAAGAACGGTTATGTATTGACCCGTCGTGAACGGGTCAAACAGCAAAAAAAATGGTATGTTAAGAAATAGTCACGTATTGATCTGTTTTGAACAGGTCAAGCGCACTAATGTTTTAATTTCCGTATGAAATAAGGTAGCGCAGAATGTGTTGTGAAAAGGAAGGGTTGGCTTTTAGAAGTTGAGTAAGAATGAGTTTTAGTTTAGGCTTATGTAGTAAGCAGTGCGTGTATGAGTAAGAAGGTAGAAATAAAACTCCAGGTGTAAATGAGATTTATTAGATCTAATACTAACGGTGAAATGTATCAGTAAGTTCATATAGACTTCGTTTTGCTATGTTGTAAATCACGGCATTAGACTTTTTAGTCTGTTACAAGCTTGCACACACTCTAGTTTAAGTACGATACTGCGATGAGCTGAAAATTTTAGAAGAAGTTGTTAAAGGACGAAAACGTAAAGTGTGTGTAGTTGATCTGTTACGAACGGGTCAATGAGATGTAGAAAGCGTAATAAGGAAAGTGTGAAAGTAATGACTCGATGTAACGGATTGCAATGGATGAGAGTGTGATGATGATCACTAAAGACCAACCTAATGGTAGGAATCCGAAATCTAAGGAAATAAATTTTAGGGGATGTGCCCTAAACGTGCCGGTTGATGGTTAATAATAACCGGAAAACGAAGGTAGGTATTGTTTGATAGGGATGGAACGTACAATTATGTTTATGTTTACTAGAAACTAGCATTAAACAATGAAAACGAGACTGTTAAGAAATCTGGGTCGGGTTCTCATGGTTAAAGATCGTCACCGGAATGGACTCGCGACCTAGTTAATGGGGCGGGAAGAAAAGGTATTCGATGTTAAGTGGAAATGAGCAAGGTTTCGGGGACGAAACCTCCTTTAAGGGGGGGTAGACTTGTAACACCCCAAAACTCGAATTATTAAATTCGTTACTAGGTTACCTTGTGTAATTAGATGAAGTACAATAACTAAGTTATTAAGCCTAGTTAAATGTCTAATAAATAAGTAAAGGAATGAAGTTTGTGGCAATTATGATGGTATATTAAACTTGAGGGACTTAGGGTGCCAAAATGGAAACTTAAATTATTAAAACGAAATATCATACACACACAAGGTTTGTGTGTGCGTAACTTCGATCAGGAGAAGGGGTGAGGGGTGAAAATCCTAACCCTCAAGAAACCATCAAAATTGAAAGGAGTTTCAGCCCAAATCTAATGCATGAACAAGGATTCCCGATCACTCAGCTCTATAAACCACTTGGTAAGTTGTAAATTCTGATTTGGTGATTTGTAAGAAGTGGATCTTCGATCAATCCACGAATTAGTATGAAATTAAGCGTTATTATGTGCTAGGATCGCCATATGGAACATGTGTTATGCATGATTTTGTTCAATTAGGTGTTTGGAGGTGAAACCCACCATGGATGATGAAAATGGCGACATGGGTATGTCACCGTGTCCAACCTTTGTTTGATTCTTGATATGCTATGTTGTATGTGACCAACTTGTTAGTTATATTGAACATGATATGAAATGAAATTGTTATTTGTATTTTGGATGATTGAAAGCAAGAACTAGGAAGAAAAGTATGAAGGTTACTTGTACATTATGTTAAAAGAAAAACTTGTACGCGCGCCAAGCGTTGGATGAAATGACTAGGTGAATTTAGAAGGTGAAATTGTATGCAAGAAAGTGGTAATTAGATATGGAATGTGTTAAAGAGGCGTTTGATAGTAAATTAACATGAGAATTTAGTCTAGATGTAGTTCGTTGCTAAGTATGGATCATGGTGCAAGTGTAGAATTATGGAGGTTTCTAGTATGGTGTGTACATGTAAACAAGTGATCATGTGATTAAATGAGTATCTCACCATTAGTGTACCATATGCTTGTTGAAATGATTAATGGAAGCCGAATATGAAATGTGAATTAATATGGTTGTTCTCATGTATAATTTCATATGCTAACAAGAACGTGAGTGTAATGAAACGAAAGTATGTGTGAGTAAATGTGTATGCGTGTATGATTATGTGATCATTTGGTTGTAAGTACATTTGCATCATAAGTATAAAATGTATATAGTGTCATATGTATAGCCTAATATGATGTCGCGAATATATGAGGTTAAGTCGAAAGTTTATACATTAAACCGTTGACTTTTGAAAGTCAACTGCACCTAAGGGACATAGCTAGAATTTTGTCACAAATAGAAGATCTTAGAACGTCATATGGTATGTGTTAAATTAATATGCGTTTTATGCACTAACATGATGGATTGTATGAGTTTGAAAAGATGTGATTTTGGGTGTATGCCTTATGTTTGTTAGACTTGACTATGAAAGTCAAATGCGAGTTATGCATTCGACATGATCATTTATATGTAAAATCATGTATACTAACAAGGATGTGATTGCGGTGACACGAAAGCATTAGGTATCATGTTGAAATGGACTCAAGCAAGAAAGACTAACGGGTCAAGAGGAGACAAGGAAGCGAATGCGAAAACATAATTCAACATTCCAACTTGATTAATAAGCAATGATCATTCAATCAATCATTATGCAACACACCCTTTATCATGGACAAAATCACAAAACGGTTTTATCAAAGGCTTAATGAAAACCCTAATGTTCATACAATTCTGATCATCACATAATCGGCTAACAACAGTCAGTCATAATCATTATTCAAGCTTGATCAAAACTCTTATGTGTAAGAACCCAAACTCACTATTCGATCAACATGACCAGTAACAACACATCACCCTTTAAATCAGTTTTAAGTACATAATCCCACCAACGAGTACACGTTAAACAGTTCTAGATCATTGACTAACATCACCCATGCCCCTAAATCGATTCTAACAGTTTGGTGATGCAAATTAGTTCATCAAGAATATTTGCTAACATAATACCCTAAATATCAAATATCAAGCAAGCATATAGTCAACATACATCATGCATCGATCATCTAGTAATCAAACAATGATAGAACACTAACCGAATCGAGTATTGAAACAAGGAAGGCTTCGAGAGAGGGAGATGTTCCCGTCGAGTTGGAAGAGAGAGAACTAGGAGGATTAGGGTTTGGTGTTTATCTTGTGTTTAGAGGATAATGAGGGTTACACACCAACCCTTAGTGTTAAGCGAAAACTATAAGGATCGGGCCCAGCTTGGGCTTCAGTTGGGTTGTGGTGGGTGTTTGGGCCGGGCACAATAATGTGCGGCCGTGAGGGAGTATGCGACTCGGACCTTTTTGTGAGACTAGGTTCTATATTAGACACATCTTATAACATTCACATAACACATAAACATAATCAGCTCGTAACATTCAATTCAGGTTTACACATCAATCGTTCATACAGTTTACATCAAAGCACAACGAAAAGGTTCTAAAATACGAGTTGTCACATCATCCCCAAGTTGAAAGAAATTTCGTCCCGAAATTTAGCACGTAGTCACTGAGGAAGCTAGTTAGATTGAGTGGTTTCCTGGTTTTCCTGGGGTGTCACATCATCCCCCCGTTGGTTTGGAATTTCGTCCCGAAATTCCGCAGTAGCTTCAGCTTCAGTAGTGGACTCACTTTTCTTAAACAACTGGGGATACTTGCGTTTCATTTGGTCTTCTCGCTCCCAAGTGAACTCTGGGCCACGACGAGAGTTCCAACGAACTCGAACAATGGGTATCTTGGTACGCTTAAGAGTTTTAACTTCCCGGTCCGTAATTTCCACTGGTTCCTCGACGAATCGCAACTGGTCGTCGATAGTGAGTTCCTTGAAAGGAACTATGAGGGTCTCATCTGACAGACACTTCTTCAGATTTGACACATGGAATACGTTGCGAACACCACTGAGCTCTTCATGCAGATTCAGTCTGTATGCCATTTTGCCGATTTTCTCAGTGATTTTGAAAGGTCCGACATAACGTGGATTTAGCTTGCCCCGCTTACCAAAGCGAACCACACTTTTCCAAGGTGAGAATTTAAGTAGCACTCGATCCCCAACATGGAACTCGAGCGGTTTCCTGCGCTTATCAGCGTAGCTTTTCTGATGGTCACGAATTGCCGCCATTCGTTGTCGTATTTGGGCAATCTTTTCCGTCATGTCGACGACGAGTTCGGGGCCAGTAATTTGGCTGTCGCCAACTTCTGCCCAGCATAAGGGTGATCGGCATTTCCGTCCGTACAAAGCCTCGAACGGAGTAGCCTGGATGCTGGTGTTGTAACTATTGTTATACGAAAACTCCACCAAAGGTAGATGCCTTTCCCAGTCGTTACCAAAGCCGATTACATATGCTCGAAGCATGTCTTCAAGAGTTTGGATGGTGCGTTCAGTCTGCCCATCCGTCTGTGGATGATATGTTGTGCTCATGTCTAGACGTGAGCCAAAGGATTTGTGCATCGCCTGCCACAAATCAGATGTAAAACGCGGGTCACGATCAGAAATGATGGAAGTTGGCACCCCGTGCCTCGCGACTACTTCCTTCAGGTAGATGTCTGCTAGAGTAGAGAACTTATCCGTTTTCTTGATAGCCAGAAAGTGTGCAGACTTGGTCAGTCGGTCCACTATTACCCAAATGGTATCGTTTCCTCTTTGAGATCTAGGTAAGCCAGTAACAAAGTCCATGGAAATTTGCTCCCACTTCCATGTTGGGATTTCTGGTTGTTGGAGTAGGCCGGATGACTTCTGGTATTCAACCTTGACTCTTGCACAAGTCAAACATTTACTAACATAGGTCGCTATGTTAGCTTTCAGGTGGGGCCACCAGTAGAAAGTTCTGAGGTCTTGGTACATCTTGTCAGAACCAGGATGCACCGAGTAGCGAGACTTGTGTGCTTCGTCCATCACAAGTTCTCGTAAGTTTCCAAAGAGTGGAACCCAGATACGTTCCATGAAGTAGTAAATACCATCTTCCTTACGTTCGAGTTTCTTTTCCATGTCCCGCAGGGACTCTGCCTTGATGTTTTCTACCTTCAATGCTTTGACCTGAGCATCACGAATTTGGGGGGGAAGACTGGAGTGAATGGTAAGCTGTAACGTGCGTATACGCTTAGGTTTGGTTTCCTTGCGACTGAGGGCGTCGGCCACAACATTGGCTTTACCTGGGTGATACTTGATTGCGCATTCGTAGCCGTTAAGGAGTTCGACCCATCGACGTTGTCACATGTTCAACTCCTTCTGATCGAAGATATGTTGGAGACTCTTGTGATCAGTGTAAATGCTGCACTTGGTACCGTACAAGTAATGTCTGCATATCTTAATAGCGAACACCACCGCTCCCAACTCCAAGTCGTGAGTAGTGTAGTTCTTTTCATGAACCTTGAGTTGGCGTGATGCATAAACAATGACTTTCTCACGTTGCATCAATACACAACCAAGTCCTTGGATTGACGCGTCACAATAAACCACAAAATCGTCTGTGCCTTCAGGTAACGAGAGAATATGTGCGCTACAAAGCTTCACCTTCAGCTACTGAAACGCGGATTCCTGAGAATCACCCCAACGGTAGGTGACACCCTTCTGAGTTAGGATAGTAAGAGGTTACGCAATCTTTGAGTAATCCTTAATAAACCTTCTGTAGTAACCCGCCAAACCCAAGAATTGACGGATTTCAGTTGGAGTTCGAGGTGCATGCCAATTCTTGATCGAGTCAACCTTGGATGGATCAACGTGAATCCCATCCTCATTAACCACGTGGCCTAGGAAATGGACTTCACGAAGCCAAAAGTCACATTTTGAAAACATAGCATAAAGCTGTTCTACTCGAAGAAGTTCCAGAATGAGTCGCAGATGACACTCGTGTTCCTCATGGTTCTTGGAATAGATCAGGATGTCGTCGATGAAAACAATAACAAACTTATCCAGGTACGGTTTGCACACCCGGTTCATTAGATCCATGAAGACCACATGTGCGTTTGTCAACCCGAAAGGCATGACGAGGAACTCGTAGTGTCCGTAACGAGTCCTGAATGCTGTCTTAGAGATGTCCTCGTCTCGGACTCTCAGATGATGATAGCCCGATCTCAGATCAATCTTAGAGTAGAAGCTCGACCCTTGCAACTGGTCAAACAGGTCATCGATACGCGGGAGAGGATAACGATTCTTCACTGTCACCTTGTTGAGTTCGCGATAGTCTATGCACATTCGAAAGGTACTGTCTTTCTTCTTCACAAACAATACTGGAGCTCCCCAGGGTGAGGAGCTGGGACGAATGAAACCCTTGTCCAAAAGCTCTTGCAGTTGCGCTGACAATTCTTCTAGTTAAGATGGAGCTAAGCGATAAGGTGCACGAGCTATAGGCGCTGCTCTAGGAGCTAGCTCGATTTGAAACTCGACCTGAATATGGGGCAGAAGACCAAGTAATTCCTCAGGAAATACCTCAGGAAAGTCGCGTACAATTGGAATGTCTTCTATCTTCTTCTCTTTCGTTGAGGTGTCTATAACGAGGTCTAGAATAGCAGTGTGGCCCTTTCGCAAGCACTTCTGGGCCTTAAGGAAAGAGATGATGCCCACGACAGCACCACTCTTGTCACCACGAATCACGAGGGGTTCTTCACCAGAACGAGGGATGCGGACAATTTTCTCCCTGTAGAGTATTTCCGCTCAATGTTGAGATAACCAATCCATCCCAATGACAACGTCGAAGCTACCAAGTATGATGGGAATAAGATCGATAAAGAATGTCTGACCAGCGAGAGCGAGACTATAACCCTTAACTATGTGGGTGGCCTCAAGACTTTTACCGTTCGCTAGTTCTAAAACGTGCTTAGTGTTCAAGGGGATTGGGGTACGCTTAAGCATTTGAGTAACTCCTAAGGACACGTAACTAGTATCGACACCCGAATCAAATAGAACTGAAACAAAGTAGTCATCCAGTAGGAACTTACCCGTCACAACTTTGGGATCGTTCCTCGCATCACCCTGACCGATCACGAATGCAGGTCCCCTGGCACCATTACCATCATTGTTATCCCTGTTGTTGTTCCCATTGCCCTGATTGTTATTGTTGTTCTGATTCTGGTTCAGCTGGGGGCAGTCTCTTTTAAAGTGGCCCTCTGCACCACAATGGAAACATCCTTTGTTGTTACCCTGTTGTCGCTGCTGCTGCTGGCGCTGGTTCTGTGGAGTCTACGGCTGCTGCTGCTGTTGCGGCCTTCGCAGGGTAAAGACTCCTGCAATCTTTTGCTGCATGGCCTGGTTTGTTGCATCTCTGATAGTTGTTCTTGCTATACGGCCCGCTGTGGTGCATATTACATCGATTGCACTTAGGGCGGTTTCCCTTGTACCCACCCTGACCTTGATTTCCAGAAGACTGCTAACTAGGGCTCTTGTAGTCGTCAGTCCTTCGCTGCTGAGATTGAGACTCAACAGAACTTGAACCCTTACTTGAATTTCCATCCCATTTGTGTTTGTTGTCACTTGGAGCATCAGAAGTAGTGGCACTAATACGCTTAGGCAGCTTGTTCTGCTCAACTGCCTGATCAGTGAGACGGTGGGATAGTCGTATGATCCGCTGGATTGTAGGGAGGTTAGCTGAAGTCACCATGCTCTGAATCTATGGAACTAAACCTTTAATGTAAAGCTCGATACGTTTGTAGGGAGGATCCACCATGTTGGGGCACAAAGCAGCTAATTCGTTTGATATCTTAGTATACGCTTCGATTTCGGACCCCATCATCTTCAGATTGTAAAATTCCACCTCTAGCTTGTGAATGTCATCATGATGACAATACTCTTCCTTGATCAGATCCTTAAAGTCATTCCATGGGGTGGCACTGGCAGCCGCCAGCCCTAGCATTTGCACATGTGCGTTCCACCATGACAACGCACCGCCTTCAGGTGTTCCCGTCACAAACTTTACCCTACTGGCAACAGGGCATTCACACATTTCGAAAACAGATTTGATCTTCTAGAACCAGTGGAGAAGACCTACGGCTCCTTCTGTGCCGTTGAAGGTACTTGGTCGACAATCCATGAAGGCCTTGAACGTACACACTGGAGGCTGAGCAAGTTGACCTGTCGCGCGAGAAAGGAAGGATAAGGTTAAGCATGAGAGTGATGTGCACAAAATGCAACATATAAATTACATCAACAATGGCTTAAAACTAACCCTTTTTTAGTACTAATGTTGGAAAAAGTGTGCTTTTGTCTCCCTTTTGTATTTTCAGGATTAAATGAGCTCAAAATAACAAAAGAAGCAAAAAGACAGCAAAATTTAACATAATTACAAGAAAAGGAACAACAGTGATATGCCGACCCTCCCGACAGCATCTTCCCAAGCAAAACAAAGAAGTCAGAAGACTGAACACGCCCTGTGCTCAGCGAGCACGGGGCCGTGCCCAAGAAGCAGCAGAAAAGACAAACCTATAGAAGCTTCTACTGCCCACCACGGGGCCGTGCCCAGCAGACACGGGGGCGTGGTCAGAGTGCTGCAGGCGCATTTATTGTAATTGCGAATTACAATTAATGAAGATAGAGAGTGTCAGACAGGAACGGGGCCGTGCCCAGAGGACACGGGGCCGTGCCTAGGCTTCTGTTCAGCCTATAAATAGGAGTGCTTGGAGCCATTTCAACTCATCCATTGGCACACCACCTCTCTCACACTTCACCCACCACCATCACAACACCATCATCCACCACCATCATCCATTGTCCATCATAGAGTGTGTGAGTCGTCTCAGGATCCAAGATTGATCGTAAGAGTTCTTGACAATCAAAGGCCGTGTTTGCCTAAGTCTCTTACATCACTTGGTGAAGACAAGTGTTTAGTGTAATACTTTTTATTTTTAATCTTTTGCACTTTTTAATTGGTTTTGTATTAATGACTTTAATTACTAGTTTCTTATGTTGAAGGTGATTCTTCCATATCGTTTATCCGTGGTGTCATGGCATTATTTTACTGTCTATATAAAATAAAAGATTTTCACCATTCATATCTCCACGGTCTATATGGAGGTATGTTGGCTACCTGGTCGGGGGTTAAGGGAACAGTTTGGTAAGAGTCTTGCCATTGTTCAGTGTATAGATCCTGCAAAGGACCTGGGTCAAATTTAGTAGGACCTCCTTCAATACCCAAAGGTATTGGATGGCGGGGGTCCAAACTCTTTGATCCCCTCATAAGTTAAACTACTATTAAAACTTTAACCCAGCTACTTAGTACTGTTTCCATGCTGACTCAGACTACTTAGCTGAGGGTAACGTCACCTTCAAAAGAGGGGCCTACCACATTATGCATTAATAACTTAATTAATTATCTTTCAATAATCCGACCCTTTAGGATTGTATCCTTGCTGACTCAAACTACTGGGTTGAGGGTAACGTCACCTTCAAAAGAGGGGCCTACTACAATAACTAAGATAATCTCTTGAACAAGTGCAAAAGTGCGAAAATAATCAAAGGTTACACTAACACACGAGTCGGATCCAAGTGATTCATCTTGTCTATCTGTTTCTATTTTTATTTTCTTTTTCAGCATTTTAGTTAGTTTAATTTTCTTAGTTTAAAATCTTTTTCTAACATTGTGATTTGATTAGACGTTGAGGATAAACTGGTACTAAAAGCTCTTGTGTCCTTGGACGATCTCGGTATCTTACCAACACTATACTACGTCCACGATGGGTGCACTTGCCCATATGTGTGTTTAGTGTTAGTAAATATCGTGTTTTATAAATTTAAAACTTGGCTAAAAAGTGTAAAAAGGGCTTAAAATATATACCTAAAATATATACACACTCGCACGCATCAAGTTTTTGGCGCCGTTGCCGGGGACACAAGGATTTTAAGAAAGTTAGGAATGAATGGCCTAATCATTTTTTTTATTTCTTTTTATTATTTTTTTAGGATTTTCTTAGTTTTTCAGCTTCTGCAGAACTCAGCACGGGTCGTGCCCGCTGAACACGCCCCGTGCTTAAATCATTGGAACTGGCAATCTTGTTTTAAGTCAGACAGTAAGCTGAACACGGGGCCGTGCTCACTCAACACGCCCCCGTGCCCTAGATTCAGTTACTGAAAACAGAACCGTTAGATCCCGGCGGTTGGTAACTTCTGATACAAACATGAGTGATGGTAATTCTTTTTTACTTTCGGCACTCTTATGGTACGTGGTGTCGATTATGTGGTGGCAACAATAAAGAATTAGAATGTTATTTTCTAAATTATAAGCCCCACTATATAGACCTATCGTCTCCTTATAACCTTAAGAGGGGCGAAAGTAAAAATAATCACTATCTCTCCCTCGAATGCGCCCAACCGGATATTCTAGGAGAAATGCTCCTTGACGAGTTAATTCAATTAGAAAATCTAATTCTTAATTGGTTAAAAGAGCTTAGGAAGGATTTCATTGATTCATCCCAAGACGATGACCAAGAAGAATTGTTGGAGTCGCATGAAAACAACCTCGTTGTTTCCGATCTTACCTTCAACTCTAGCAAAGACTTGGACGATAGTCGTCCCTGTGCCGATTGTGCCGTGAAGGACTCTCCATCGACTTCGTTCGGTGCATACATAGACCTGAGCGATTCGGCATATGCCTTCTTTAACGAGAGCCTGGAAAAGGGTTGGACTTGTCCACCTACAATAAACATAGGAATTACCCTCACCGACAACCTCTTGTGTTCTCGTCTTAGTCTAGAGCAATTAAGGTATCTTAGGCACTTTGGGGTTGTTCCAACCAGTAAGGAACCACCCGATATACATAAGTTCCTTAGAAAGTAGAAAAACTCCATAAGACAGCTTCCAGACACGGGGCCGTGTCCAGGTCAGCACGCCCCCGTGTCCACCTAAAAGATTCCCTTCTGATTTTGTCAGAATACGGACAAAATGTGTCAGGATTTTAACTGCACACGGGGTCGTGTCCAACGCGCTGTCATTTTCTATAAATGCAGCCAGATTCCTGCTCATTTTGACCACTTCAAAAGACAGAGATTCCTAGGATCTTCACTTATACTATCCTAGGTAAGTGCTAAAAGAAGGTTCCCAAGAACCATCTTGTCTTTTCCACTTTTGTTCATTGCCATCTCTTTCAATTTTCAACCACTACCTCCATTTAAGATTGGAAACTCCATGATTCCAACCTTTAGTGTGAAGTTTGTAAGGTTATTATCCAAGGAATCTTACTTAAAATAAGTTGTGCAACCTTGGTTTTAAATTATCTGTGCTTAAAATTTGACTAAAAACCATGAAAATAATTTAAAACTCCAAGATTCCTTAATCTAAAAACCTGCAGACAGCTGGACACAGGGTCGTGCCCGAGGTACTGTTCCGTAAAAATTGAGCTCTTTTCGGTCTATTTCCCTAGAAATGGCGAGCAGGACAAGTGGAACGTCTTCATCAAGAAATAACCGACAGGGGAGGAGATCGCCAACGGCAGAAGACTCTCTTGTAAACTATGTTTATGCCCTAAGAGAGGCTATTGATGAAATGACGGGGGGTGGAGGAAGCATTGGTCGACCGTATCAACCATCTAACGGTGGGACTGGAAAGGTGTCTCCGACAAGTAAACCTCTTGCACCAGAGGTTAAACCTTCTCGCCTCTCCTCCTTTGGTGCCTATAATAACCCAAAGGGCATCGAACGTGGTCCCCGAAGTCATCATACCCGCCGAATGGTACGCCATACACCCGGAGCCTCCGCAAGAGATAGTGCAAGGAGTCCCGGTGGGTGGCCCCCTCCTCTGCGAGATGTTGAGGAAAATGAAGCCGCCTTCTTCCTCCCAAGGGAGATAGAAGAATGGCTTTGACAACATCTAGGAAGAAAACCATCGGCCAAGAGTCCTACTATATCGGGAAACTATTCCCGAAATTTTCTCAACAAAGAAGTAGAACTCTTTATGATAACTTTATGTACCACCTGGCCTAATTAGTTAAAATTTTTAGCTTTTATTTCTTTTTACTTTTCTAGGAACGTTGTGTAGTTCTCTCTATGAAATTTAATGAAATGATGGTTTTAAGGTTTGGATGGTGTTATAATGAATAAAACACACTCGGGATGGTCAAGGATAACAAGGGAAACGAGAAACATAGCCCCATGCACGAAAAAATGGTCATCCGACAACAATTTCTTCTTTGCAGTAAGCTCAGCACGGGCCGTGTCCAGCCAACACGGCCCCGTGCTGAACATCCTGCAGATAATTGCCCAGTTTAGGTAACTGGACACGGGCCGTGTTCGCTGAACACGCCCCGTGTCCAGGCTTCTGTTTCTTTTCTTTAATTTTTGTTACTGGCACCTGAACACGGGGCCGTGCCCGGTCACCACGGGGCTGTGTCCAGACTGCCAGTAACATAAAATTTTGCTTTTAACACCATTTTACACATTCAGTCAACCTAAAAACTTATTTTTGGGACACATTGAGGACAATGTGTAAATTAAGTGTGGGGGGATGCTAAAATCTTGAATTTTGCAAAGTCCTAATAACAAGCCTTACACAAAACTCTATTGGAACCGCTAATCACCTCAATTTTTTTCAAAAATTTTCAATTTTTTTTACTTGTCTAAGTTTAAGTTGGGAATTCAAAGTCTAACAAGGTTATATTTTTATAAGTTTACAACCAATAGCGTCGTGATAAAAAGAACCAACATAAGAAAATTATGAAACGACATGACAAGCGTAGTTAAAATTTGATTATATACACTTGATCACTTAAAAAACAATTCCCACAAAAGTGAGTTTTGAGCCTTTATTGAGCATACAAATATACATCTTTACACTAAATGCTCATTTTTCGTTTCTTGTGTGAATAGTCGCTTGGTTCTTACGACTCTAGAACTTGCCACGACAATTCATTCCTAGTCCTTACCAACTTAAACCCAAGTAAGTAAATGATGGAGGCATTAGGACTAACCCCTTTTTCTTTCAACACCATTATTTTCATTTTTTTTTTCACCTACCAAAAAATTCCCCCTAGTTAACCCCTTTGAGCCTAAACCTTTTCATTTCTTAACGCAAAACCCTTTTACCCACCAAAACCCCTTTTTTCATTTTTAACCCTTTATTTTAGTAACAAAGCTCGGTTTTCGTGTGACTTCCTAAAAAAAAAAAAAAAAAAAAAAAAAAAATAATAATAATAATAATAATAATAATAATAATATGATGATGATGATGATGAAGTTGGAAATAAACAAACCAAGCTCCTCAAACAAAGGCTTGTTTGAATAAATACTTCATTAAAAATAAAAAGTCACAAAACAAAATGTTTTACGAAAACCGACACTTTTTACGCCTTTCGCCCTTTTCTACTAACCACTAACTCAACCACCCACCTTTAGCCCAAGCCTAACCCATCACCCAAAAAGTCCTCTTGATATTTACAAAGGTATAAAGTTAAAAAGGAGGAGGATTGATTGCTTGGCAAGCTTATGGTAGGAGTAAGTTCCATGCCGCTCTCGAGTGATTCACTAAAAATACACCTTCGGCCGAGTGTGAGTGATTTCCCCCGTGAGGTATGTGAACTTGTATATAAATGGAATTTTAAAGAGGTATGTTATGCCTTAATAAATAATTTATCTTATGAAATGTTTTTAATAAATCATGACGAATAGGATTGTAAATAAATAAAAATAAAACCTAAACGATCTTGGAAAATCCCGACACTCTATGACAAGTCCAAAAACCTTCTCTTCTACCCATTCCATTTGGGAGTGAATAAAGCCACATTATAAAGAATTTTGCTTGAGGACAAGCAAAGATTCAAGTGTGGGGTATTTGATGTGCACAAAATGCAACATATAAATTACATCAATAATGGCTTAAAACTAACCTTTTTTTAGTACTAATGTTAGAAAAAGTGTGCTTTTGTCTTCCTTTTGTATTTTCAGGATTAAATGAACTCAAAATAACAAAAGAAGCAAAAAGACAGCAAAATCTAACATAATTACAAGAAAAGGAACAAAAGTGATATGCCGACCCACCCGACAGCATCTTCCCAAGCAAAACAAAGAAGTCAGAAGACTGAACACGCCCCGTGCTCAGCGAGCACGGGGCCGTGCCCAAGAAGCAGCAGAAAAGACAAACCTATAGAAGCTTCTACTACCCACCACGGGGCCGTGCCCAGCGGACACGGGGGCGTGGTCAGAGTGCTGCATGCGCATTTATTGTAATTGCGAATTACAATTAATGAAGAGAGAGAGAGTGTCAGACAGGCACGGGACCGTGCCCAGCGGACACGGGGCCGTGCCCAGGCTTCTGTTCAGCCTATAAATAGGAGTGCTTGGAGCCATTTCAACTCATCCCTTGGCACACCACCTCTCTCACACTTCACCCACCACCCACCACCATCACAACACCATCATCCACCACCATCATCCATTGTCTATCATAGAGTGTGTGAGTCGTCTCGGGATCCAAGATTGATCGTAAGAGTTCTTGACAATCAAAGGCCATGTTTGCCTAAGTCTCTTACATCACTTTGTGAAGACAAGTGTTTAGTGTAATACTTTTTATTTTTAATCTTTTGAACTTTTTAATTGGTTTTGTATTAATGACTTTAATTACTAGTTTCTTATGTTGAAGGTGATTCTTCCTTATCGTTTGTCCATGGTGTCTTGGCATTATTTTACTGTCTATATAAAATAAAAGATTTTCACCATTCATATCTCCACAGTCTATATGGAGGTATGTTGGCTACCTGGTCGGGGGTTAAGGGAACGGTTTGGTAAGAGTCTTGCCATTGTTCAGTGTATAGATCCTGCGAAGGACCTGGGTCAAATTTAGTAGGACCTCCTTCAATACCCAAAGGTATTGGATGGCGGGGGTCCAAACTCTTTGATCCCCTCATAAGTTAAACTACTATTAAAACTTTAACCCAGCTACTTAGGACTATATCCCTGCTGACTCAGACTACTTAGCTGAGGGTAACGTCACCTTCAAAAGAGGGGCCTACCACATTATGCATTAATAACTTAATTAATTATCTTTCAATAATCCGACCCTTTAGGATTGTATCCTTGCTGACTCAAACTACTGGGTTGAGGGTAACGTCACATTCAAAAGAGGGGCTAACTACAATAACTAAGATAATCTCTTAAACAAGTGCAAAAGTGCGAAAATAATCAAAGGTTACACTAACACATGAGTCAGATCCAAGTGATTCATCTTGTCTATCTGTTTCTATTTTTATTTTCTTTTTCAGCATTTTAGTTAGTTTAATTTTCTTAGTTTAAAATCTTTTTCTAACATTGTGATTTGATTAGACGTTGAGGATAAACTGGTACTAAAAGCTCTTGTGTCCTTGGACGACCTCGGTATCTTACCAACACTATACTACGTCCACGATGGGTGCACTTGCCCATATGTGTGTTTAGTGTTAGTAAATATCGTGTTTTATAAATTTAAAACTTGGCTAAAAAGTGTAAAAAGGGCTTAAAATATATACCTAAAATATATACACACTCGCACACATCAAGAGTAGGTTCACGAGAATAGGATCTAAACATCCTAGGATAGGTCGAAATAGCAGGCTGTATCTCCTGCTTGAGCTGCTGCAAGATCCTCAGCAACTCATTCGTTGATTAGAGCCGTTAGTTGGGCTTGAGTCAAATTGAGACGTCCACTCATGATCTTTACATCGAAAGAAACACAAGTAAGAATGGTGACGTAGAGATGTGAAAAGTATGAGATGACAGAAGAGAGCAAGCACACAAGGTTTTAAGCAAACGAGTGCATGTCAAGAAGGTACATTACCGCTAATGGCAACATGCTACTATGTTAACTAGGCGTATCGTGATGAACGCTCTATTTAAACTAGTAGGCAGACAATACAAACATAAACCATATCACCTATAGTGTTGAGTCTTGCACATGGAGTGAAGCGTCCTTGTGGATCGTGAGCACTGAATAGGTTATAGTCTGGTTTTTATCAAAAAGCTTCCCCCCCCCCCACTTTTTTTTAAAAACCAAGTTCACTATAACCAATGGCTCTGATACCAATATGTCACAACCCCATAATCCAGGGGCATGACTGACCAGGATCCAACCACCAATCATATTGAACCATATAAATAATTAAATAATATCCAAACCAAACAATATAATTGGTGTCAAAACAATTCAACAAAGTTTAAGTTATCAGTGGAAGCATTAAGTTCAAAACCAAAACATAAGTTTTAAAGTTCATAAGATTATCATGAACAGTCAATGGTCCATGCCCACAACGACCTCCCCCATGCAAGCTCCTGCTAAGAACCTAACGACCTGCAAGGCATGTAACAACGAGTCAACAACAAAGTTGAACGAGTTCATAGTTGGTTCTCCATTTTAGTGATGTTCCAAAAACATGAGTTATTTCGAAAACCACGAGTTAACCAATTCCTTGTTTCCCAAACCATAACCAGTGGGGACTACCCCTGTAGACCACTAGACCCGTTAACATATCGACTACTGACTGTAGTTATGTTTATGTGCCCTGCGTCAATGTCTATCATCATTGACTAAGTGCCCAAGTCCATTAGTCCACACCCGTCCTCTACGGTACGGTGTGAGGCTTGTCAAACCTAATAGCGCTATTTAACTAATGACCCGTTCGCCATTGGCCCAGCGATTAAGTCGATATAAAAATGAGGGACTTAATGATAGAGTTTTTTCTAGTGTCATTCAATGTTGTCACCCTTCAATTAAGAGGGTGGGAGTACGTGTCCTACCCAAGGAGAACACGCAGGTTTCAATGTTGTCATCCTTCACCTAAGAGGGTGTAAGTACATATTCTACCCAAGGAGAATACGCAGGTTTCCTTATTAAACATTAACCCATTCCCAAACCACCGGGAATCCCATGCCTTGTAGAAAGTGTGAACTCACCTTAGGTTAGCTCGGCAGATAAATAGAAAGGTTACTTGAGCTAATTGGGGTCAACCACGTCCTAACATGGTTACCATACAAGTCAGGTCTAGGTTCAAATAACACACATATATGAATTAACGGTTCACATACACATAATTGATCATGGCAGACACGTAGTATCATGGCAACTAAATAACCAACACTTAGCAGGTTAAACAGTAGCATACAAGTTCACATATAAGACCCACTTGTGTGATTCAAATGATTGGGCCGGTAAGATTGTGTGAGCCCAACGCTGTTGTGCGATTCCACCATATGCAGCCCAATGGGCGCCCGACCCACAGTCAAGGATTTGTGTGATTCATCCTTGATTGTGCGATCCGGGTTGTGCGATCCAACCCGTACCCAGCCCAATAACATGTGCTGCCCAATAACATCAAATAATCTAATCTCTTGTGCGGCCCAACATGTTATGCGCTCAGCACTGACTTGCGCGATCCACAACATGTTGTGCGGTCATGCAGAAAAGGTTTGTACAGTGTGCATCAATCAGTTGTACTATATGCAACCGTAGCTTGTGTGATTGAAGTTGTGCGATCCAAAAGCTTGTGCGATCAGATCTTATGTGATCAAATCTTGTGCGATTGGCTTATGTGATTAGGACTTGTTCGATTAGTTATATATTCTCCTTAAATCATGGCAATCAGTTACATCATTTCCATCTATTCGATCCAATCAATCAATTGCTCTAATCACCATCTAATTTGTAATAGCAGTTAATACATAATTCAACATTCCAACTTGATTAATAAGCAATGATCATTCAATCAATCACACTCATTATTCGATCATCATGACCATTAACAACACATCACCCTTTAAATCAGTTTTAAGGACATCCTACCAACGAGTACACGTTAAACAGTTCTAGATCATTGACTAACATCACCCATGCCCCTAAATCGATTCTAACAGTTTGGTGATGCAAATTTTTTCATCAAGAATATTTGCTAACATAATGCCCTAAATATCAAATATCAAGAAAGCATATAGTCAACATACATCATGCATCGATCATCTAGTAATCAAACAATGATAGAACACTAACCGAATCGAGTATTGAAACAAGGAAGGTTTCGAGAGAAGGAGATGTTGCCGTCGAGTTGGAAGAAATAGAACTAGGAGGATTAGGGTTTGGTGTTTATCTTGTGTTTCGAGGATAATGAGGGTTACACACCAACCCTTAGTGTTAAGCGAAAACTATAAGGATCGGGCCCAGCTTGGGCTTCAGTTAGGTTGTGGTGGGTATTTGGGCCGAGCACAATAATGTGCGGCCGTCAGGGAGTGTGCGACCCGGACCTTTTTGTGCGACTAGGTTTTATATTATACACATATTATAACATTCACATAACACATAAACATAATCAGCTCGTAACATTCAATTAAGGTTTACACATCAATCGTTCATACATGTTACATCAAAGCACAACGAAAAGGTTCTAAAATACGAGTTGTCACACTTAACATTCGTGCGATTAGAGCAGTTTGTTAGTTGATCATGCTTTATCATTTTTTATTATTTGTGCCTATTATCTTCAGTTTATTTAGATTTCGGTTTATTTCAGCAATTTGCAGAAGTTAAAAAACAAACAGTCTTCTTCTTGCAGACTGCAGAGGTTTGGTCCACCTCTTCTGCTACAGATGTCTGCAGATGTGGTCCGTAGACTGCAGAAATTTCACCTCTGAAAAAACAAACAACACCTTAAATATCTCAAAATCGATACATATGACGGAATTTAAAACCAATTAAATTGGGGAAAATCATAATAGTGTGATTCAGATTAGATCTGGATTCATAATTGTTTAAGAAGAGTGCGTATGCCGGTTGTAGAAGAGGATGGCGGAAGCGTGTAAAAGATGCAATGACAATGGAAGAAATCGAAGCGACGATTTTCCAAAAAAATCGCAGACCATACCCTGTTTTTATCTTTTTTATGGTTGGTCGAAGTTATGACGGTTGGTCAAAGGACATATCGTGCAACAATCTGAAACTTAAAGTACAAAACTCATCAATTTTAAAAGTAAAGGACACCGCTTGAAACTTGGTATAAAGATAAAGGACAAAACTTGCAATTCACTCTTGTTGTTATTATTATTACTATTATTATTATATTATTGCAGTGTTAGTGTCGTTGTTGATGCACCTTGAGGCTGACATTCCAAAATGATTGAAGAGATCAATCGTGATCAAACCAAGACTGGTTGTGCACGTTTAATGTCAACAGTTGGGAGATCTCACTTAGATATAATTGATCTTCTTTGTATCTTGCTAGGTATAGAGTTTAGTTATAGGTTGATAGCGTATGCGTTTGTGACTTGATACGTATGCGCCACAAACCAAACGAATGAACTGTAACAACCTTTCTGGTGACAGTTATAACTCCAGTGTAAGATTACGGCGACTCATGTGACCAGACTAAAATAAAATCATTTTTGATCAAATGAAACTTTAATTATGATATCGATAGATTCGGTCGATTCCATACAATTCTAAACACTCAATTTTAACAATCAACACCAAAATGTAATCTAAATCAACCAAAAAAACAACTCAAAACACTTGTCATTGAAAACTAGTTTTAGCTTAAATTATGTCCAAATTTCACAAAAAAATACAGTTGAATTCTCGTAGATTCAAGAGCACAGTGCTCTAATACCACTTGACATTCCTCGTTACGAATCTTGTTCTTTACTGAACACTATGATTCAACCACACGAACCGATTATATGCGGAATCTATAATCGATCTACTGGATGAATTCACAATGATATAAATAAACTGATTTTTATATTAAAATGACAAGAGTTTGATTACTAGTTTTCTTTTAATGGCAAATTTCTTTTATTTCATTCATCATGTGGTGGCGTTGATAGCCGAAAGACAAGGGGGTACATGCACTATTCGACATTTTGTCTCAATTGCTGAGTGTTATGTGCCTTATGTCTAAGGCTTGATGCAAAACTACAATCGAGTCAGGGGTCTCACTGGAAGCAGGCTCTTTATTCCTACGGGGTAAGGCTGTCTACATCTTACCCTCATCAGACCCTACCTTAGCTTTGCAATTGGTGGGATTTACTGAGTATGATGATGATAATGATGATGATGTGGGACTTGAACCTAAGACCTCCCACTCCCAAGGTGTTTAAAGGATTTGTATTTACCAATAGACCACCACCCCATTGGTGAAAAGATGGTGTAGACCTAGAATTGAACTTGTGACCTTATGCATGCAACTTCAGTAGACTAACCAATATACCAAACAGAAATTGTTTGATTACTAGTTAAAGATCAAATCAAATCACTCGGTTGCATTCGTTATTTTGGTTCATACCGGTGAAGTACTATTTATAGAATTGTTCATATGTATAAAGCCTTCATATGTAAGTAACTTCATGCATATGAAGTTTCATGCGGATGAATGCTTCATATGCATGAATCCATGCATATAATGCCATACAACTTTTTCAAGCGCATACCCTATCAACCTATAAACAAACTCAATACCTAACATGATACAAATAAGACCGATTACATCTAAACAAGATCTTTTAGTTGTTGACACTAAACGTGCACCAACCTTTTATTGTTATTAATATAATTAATTATAACTAACATTATTACTATTATTTCCAGGTCTTACAAACAAGTTACATTATATTTCTGAATTTTACAAACAATAATACATTTTATTTTCAGATTTTACAAATAAATTACATTACATTTCCAAATATTACTAATTCCCTGATCTTTGTATAAGTGCTCATGACTACACGTGGGTAACATTTTCCCTCGTCTCTATATGTGTGTGCATCCGGCCCGGTGACTAGACGCATGCAACACAAAAAAAAACTAGATTCATATGTGTGCCTATAAGACCTAAGGGCTGACCGCATGCAAAGCATACATAACAAACTACCGCTACATATGTCCTCATGTATCAAAGCTAAGTATTTAAATTCCGAGACCATCAATTTCATCAAACCCGCTAACAATGATATATCATACTAATTACTATTCTCACAAACCACGTCTAAACGACCTACAATATGTAAAAATAAAATGTATGGAGGTTGCTATATATAAATAGAACGTATCATAACTTTGAGTTTAATTTTGTGTTTAAAATACCCTACGGTTTGTGTTTTTGTTGCTATATGTAAAAGGAGGTGCTGAGTGCTGACAACTACTCCGTCGGTAGTGGACCCTACACTGGCAAATGAGGGGACAACCTTAAAGGAATCCAATCTATAATCTGATTCTTTAAAACTGATCGGCAATTACCGACGCATTACCAACTGCTTAATATACGTTACATTTCTAATTCTTACTTGTGTAATTGTTTTCTATTGGAGATCCATCGGTAATAACCGACGGATATATTCCATCTGCAAACTTGTAGTAGTTAAATTTATAAATAGTTCCAGCCCCATCGTGATGGTAAGTGGGGTGAGGGTCTTGGACACATGTAAGATGGTGTAGATGAGTCTAGGAGCGGCATTGGTTTATCATTTGAGGACTCGGTTTAAAGTTGGGTGTGTGCAGTTGAGTCTAGGAGCGGCATTAAGATGGTGTAGATGAGTCTAGGAGCGGCATTATGTTTCTATAGCTTTTTACTACATTTTGGTTTGTTAATAAAGCGTTTTCGTTTCCATAGAGAAAAAGGCATTGGTAACATGGGAAAAATAAAACTTTAGCTTTTAATACTTAAGCGAATCCAACCACGTGGATCATGGATCTACCCACCGTCGGCATGTTTATTAATTCGATCTAGTGGAGCGTTTATTGGATAAAGAACTATACATTTTGTAGCGATTATATCATTTTATTTTTTTCTTATTTACTAGTATTATATTTGGTTTTGCATTCGAGGTTAAGGAATATAACTACTTTTATTTTAGAGTAAACTGTCATTTTGGTCCCTATGGTTTGGCCAGTTTTGCCACTTTAGTTCAAATCTTAAACTTATTACATCTGGGTCCCTGTGGTTTACATTTTGTTGCCATTTTAGTCCAAAATCTAAAAATCCCCATTTTTGACTGTTGAAAACTGTCTATTTTGTCCTTTAGTGCAGGGGCATTTTGATCATTTTTTAAATTGAAAACTGATTATCTTTTTTAGCTCTCTCTCTCTCTCTCTCTTATTAAAGATTATCAGCTCTCTCTCTCTCTCTCTCTTATTAAAGATTATCAGCTCTCTCTCTCTTATTACCCAGATCAATGAAATATGCTCTCTCTCTCTCTCTCTATAACACCACCACCACCACGGCGCCACCTCCTCCCCCTCTCTCTATAGAAAGAAACTCAGCAGCACACTGATTTGCGGAAGGAACTCCGATGACGGATCTGAGATTTGGGGAAGAAAGACGGTGGTGGCGTACAGTCGCTTACTGGCGGATGGTGGAGACGATGGCGGTGGTGGATCTTAATGGTTGTGGCGGTGTTAAGCAGCAGGGGGCGATGAGGCTGATGTGGTGGTTACGGCGGTAGTGATGGCCTGCCCGGTGGTGGACGTGTTCGTTGGTGGTGGTGGGTTTCGGGTGTTGGTGGGTGTTGATCTGTGATTTTGTGATGGATGATGATTTGTGAACCCAGTCCTTTTATTCACCACGAGGCTGTGATGATTTCACCTAATCCGAGTCAAAATTGGGTCAACATTTGAGATTTTCCGCAGCTTGGCGTGGCAGAATCGGAGGAGGGCAAGTGCGCTTGCAACCTCTGTTTGCAGCCATGGCGGTTTTGATTTGTTGTTGGAGCCTCATTTCTTTTTACAAATCGGTTTTTGTTTTGATTTGTTGTTGTCTGTATTTTGATTTTTGTGATGGTTTCTGGTTTTGTTCTGGGTTCTTGATTTTCTTAAAGATGATGTTCTTGATTTTCTGGATTTTCTGGGTTTTGATGATGATGTTCTTGAAGATACAGATCTGAGCCTTGTTTCTTTTTACAAATCGGTTTTTGTTTTGATTTGTTGTTGGAGCCTCGTTTCTTTTTACAAATCGGTTTTTGTTTTGATTTGTTGTTGTCTGTATTTTGATTTTTGTGATGGTTTCTGGTTTTGTTCTGGGTTCTTGATTTTCTTGAAGATGATGTTCTTGATTTTCTGGGTTTTGATGATGAAGTTTGATGATGTTCTTGAAGATGATGTTATTAATTATTGAAATGTTATAATAAATTAACATGGAACAAAATGCCCCTGCACTAAAGGACAAAATAGACAGCTTTCAACAGTAAAAAATGGGGGTTTTTGGATTTTGGACTAAAATGGCAACAAAATGCAAACCACAGGGACTCAGATGTAATAAGTTTGGGATTTGGACTAAAGTGGCAAAACTTACCAAACCACAGGGACCAAAATGGCAGTTTACTCTTTGTTTTAACTTAATAAAATTACAAGTAACTATTTTCACAGGAATATAATATAAGTACCCGAATTTAGTGTTAATTTTTTATCAAATCCATGTAAAAGTTTGGTTTGACTGTTTGAAGTGTTAAAATATTTATCAAATCCATGTAAAAGTTTGGTTTGACTGTTTGAAGTGTTAAAATATTTATCAAATATCCATGTAAAAGTTTGGTTTGATTGTTTGAAGGTACCATTTTAATTTTTAAATTATACTTTTAAGGGGTAATTCTTCATCCCTGTCTGTTTTCGATAAAACGCAAGTTGACAGCAGCAAAATATTTGAGAAAGCATTCGGTGTTGCACTTATAATCTTCCACTTAAAAGTCAATTGTACTGTAGTTACTAAAACCACTTGGTCCATTTTGTCCTTATGTGTTAAGCATTTTCTAACCTCATAGAGAGAATTGAATGAATGATGATCATGTAGGGCTCTAAACGGGCTGTGAACCGACCGAAGTTTTGCTCATGTTCGGTCATTCAGTATTGAACTTGTACACAAACAAATAATGGAACGGAAATTTTTGTATGTGCTTGTTCATTAAGTAATGATTAAGTAATTGAACTTGTTCACGAACGGTTTACAAACACAAACGAACATGTACTATTTTAAAATATAAAGAACAACACTCTTAATTCCAAACATTAGACATAACATAATCACCTTGTTAAATACTTGGCATAATAATCATAAACGTTATAAATAAAAAAAATATAAAAAACTATAATTTAAAAAGTGAAGATATGTAAAAACCTTAATTAATGATTGAACATAAACAAACAAATGACAATGAACGGATACGAACATGAATGAATATATATTATCGAACGTCTACAAACGCAATTCAACGAACACATCCTTTGTCTGTGTTTTTTTAATTTAATTAATCGAACGAAATTCTTGTCCATGTTTTTTCCTTTATTAAATAAACGAACGTAAATAAACTTCTGGTTAAATGGTTCAAGAACTATTTCCTTGAAAGTTCGTCTACCGTCCTATAATGAAGGGTATTTTAGAGATGTCAAAAAGATTTAATGGTTTCCATTATAGGTTCCCTTTCCTTCTCTGTCCATAATTAAATTGCCTATCTAGTCATCGATCTAAAGGCACTTAGAATATATCATATAATAATCTTGGACAGATCATAATCTAAAGTTTAGAATATATCATATAATAATCTTGGACGGATCATAATCTAAAGTAAGTTAACTTTAACTTAAAATTAAACTTAATAATTGTGTTTAACGCCAAAAGAAGTCTGCTTTTCATGAATCTTGTTGCCACATGCATGCCAAAGCGTCAATTGTCACTTGACCTTGCCTTTTCAGTAGTGTCATTAATTTGTTTGTATATTCCAAAATATTCAAAGCGTGTCATTTAACTGTTTTTCTCATCCAATTTGCTTACTCAACTAACAATATATTTATTCCAATTCTGTTACTTTGTGCAGACACACAGTGATGGGATGCATTCGTGTAAATACCAAAAAGACTAGAGGACACGGCCGACAACAAAATAAAGTTTAATACATCTGGATAGGGATGTTAATTGGAGGCCTAATTATAGTTTATCTTTGTGAAAGTTTACTACTTTTTTGGCCTTTCAACGGTCAACATAGTATTATACCGACACTAGTTTCTTGATTACTTTATGGATAATACCAACCATGTGATCTTTTGCGGATAGAAAAAGTGGTGGTCACATTCCAATATACTCACTGTAACATTAAATATTTTATTTATATGTATTTAATCTAAGCTATCATTATCATTTATATAATATGAATAAAAATATATTAAAACCTATAATAAATTAGTTGGTAATTGTTCATGGATCATATTACACTTATTAACTAATTGGTTTCCTCTTAGGTGTATATAAGAAGATTACTAGAGATGGGTTAGAGTTAGACATTCATAACATCACACTCAAAATCGCCCCTCCCCTCTCTCCATTACTACAAGTTCTTCAACCCTAAAGAAATTGTTACTACCATCAATAACATACATCCTAAAGGGAACCAGATCAAGCTGACAACTATGTCGAACTCCAAGGTTGCGTCTCTGACTAGATTCTCTGCTGCTCTGTCTGCTGTATCAAGTATTGTTTAAATGTTTTGCCTTATGTTTAAATAGATCTGATCAACAATTACTTCTTTTATCATCAAGCATCTTTTTATCTAATAAAAAGGGATTAAGGTTGATATCATATGGACACATTCATCCAATCTAAGGTCATCATTTCAAATTAATGATTCCAATTTTTCAATACATGATGTCATCCATTTTCAAAATTTTAAACAATAAAGAAAAGATAAAATAATTAACTTAATTAAAATTTTAAAAACAATAACCGATACTAATTAACATCACTGCAACATGTTCATTGGGCTAAACCTTCTCCCCAATTAAACCCTGGTTCTTTTGCTCGCTCTTCTTTCTCTGGAGATCCAAACGCTGTATGAAGAATTGCTGCCTATACAATGCCGGCTTTTGGGCTGGCCAACCCGTGCCGTCGCTCGAGGCCCAAATTTTCAAAGGGCTCGAAAGATTTTATAAGCTTTTATATATATACTAAATTATATATTTAATATATGCATCCATTTATTATGCAAAAAGGTGTTGGTGGTGGAGTGGAAAAACTATCTCAAGATAATGTAAAGGTTTAAAGTTTAAGTCTTGTTTCAACCACCAAGGTTTTATTTTTTTAATTTATTTCCCCTTAACCACAATTTTGGACCAATTATTTTTTTTTTATTTTTTTGTCGCCCGAGACCTAAATTTTTTAAGACTGTAGATAATATAATATGTGCGCTCATCAAATCCTTTTTCTTGTTCTAGTCATTTTGCCCAGTTTTATACTTCGAAAGCATTGTTATTCAGATTGTAGACAATAGTTTTCCTAATTACATGTAGAACTAGGTACATCACAATGGGAGGGAGCGAGTTTGGACCTAACCTGACAAAAAATAAATAAAGTCACACTAGGGGGAGGTGGTATTACTAAACCACCAAAAGATTCAAAAAAAAAAGTAATCTTTTCTTTTCTAAGAAAAATAGCTAAAGACTCTTAAGTCCGATAAATAAAAGCTAAAACAATAATAAAAATTCAAGTATTAATTATTATTATTATTATTATTATTATTATAAACTTTTTATTATATATATTATTCATAAAGGACGATAAATAGTAACTTTATTTTTATAATAATATATAGTTTTTTATTGTTTATATTTAATATTTATAATAGTTTGTTATTATATTTTCAATAACATATTTTTATTTTTTTTAATCATATATTTCCTTTAGCATTTTTTAATAATTCTTTTTTCTCTATTTAGAACATACATTAGTTTATCAATTAATTTGATACTTCTTTAATAATTTACATTTATAACTTTTTTTCTAAAAAACTTAAGTATGTACTTGTGCTTGATTAATTCCCTAGACATTCCGTTATAAATTTTGTTAAAAACGAAGTTGTACTCAAAATAAAGTATTTATCCGGAATCATAAAACAGTACGATTATAAACTAAACCGTTCTAATGGTTGGACTTTCTAAACAACATGTTTTATTTTCAAATCACAATTGTTTTACATTATCATTTGCTTGGTTTCGTCGCAACCCGTGACGTAAAAAAACTATTATTATTAATTTGAATTGGTGATGAATAGTGATGGAAATTTTTTAAGTATTCTTTTTAATTTTTTTAATAATATGTTATTCATCATTTAGTTTGACTTTTTAATAACATTCGTATGTTAACGTTTTCTTTTAAATCTGACTCTGCAACTATGTTTATTTTTTATTCAAAACAACATATTTTTTTCGTATTGTAACCTATATGAGTGTCCATAACAATATTAAAAAACATTTTTTTATTGAAACTATATGAGTTTCGTTACATGATGAATCTAACCGATTTCAATTGAACATCTTACCGATATCGTTAATATCAGAACCAGTGTTTGTTTTTGTTTTTTTTATTGATGTAAAACATGTGTCGATATACTTTTGAGCATATCACAACTTTATTTTTTTTTTCTTTTTCAGTTTCAAAAGCGAGTACTGATATCAGAACGAACGAACCGATACCAACTGAGTTTCCACTGCATAGCGCAAGGAAAAACCCACTAGTTATTATACATATAAAAACAAAGTCCTGATGACTAGTAACAAAAATATGTTTAAGTATTTAATTATCAATAGTAATTTCCAATTTGATCTTTTGGTAAATTTAAATCTGCACCTATATTTATTTAATTTTTTACCATTTTAAGTTATTTGCTTATGCATCATATAAAAACAAAGTCCTGATGAATAGTAACAAAAAAATATTTAAGTATTTAATTATCAATAGTAATTTACAATTTGATCTTCTGGTAAATTTAAATCTGCACCTATATTTATTTAAATTTTTACCATTTTAAGTTGTTTGTTTGTGCATTGTGACGGTACATTACCACAGATATTATTTATTATTATTATTTAATTTGAATTTTTAGTAATTTTAAAATAAATACTAATCAGCAACTATGTTTATCTATCTTTATACCATTCCAAGTTATTTGCTCGCGCGTTGTGACGGTACGTTACCGAGGACATTGAATCGATATTGATTCGGTTCTTTACAATACTGGTACGATATATGTGTTCGTTGGAAATTAACATGTGTTTTACATCGACCGAAAATTATAAAAACGAACATCGTACCGGCACCAATGTTGTTTGAATGCTGGTTCAGATTGTCACACTACTGGTGCCGATATTCCTTTATCGTCGAAGATGTATAGCCGTATAAAGGAAAACTTTTGAAACCGGAGACCATAAAAATGAATCTAGGTACCAGTACCGATGTTCCGTATGGTAGCGATACACCGTCAGCTTATCGAAAAAGAAAACAATAAAATAAATATCGGTACCAAAACCGTTGTTGTACGTCTGGTTCACTACGGTAGCCGCACAATATCCGTTATCAAACAGAAAACCATAACAATGAATACATACCAGTATTGATGTTGTCCAATTCAGTTTGGTACGATATGGTAGTAATATGGTGTCAGGTTATCCAAACCAAAAACAACAAAAATAAATACTGGTAGGTATCGATGCAAATCTTGTTCAATAGATTTCAGTTCAGTTTGGTACAATAGCAACATAGTGTTCGTTGTCAATAAAATTTATATCGCAATGTTGAAAAAAATAAGCAAGGACGCAAACGAATCAACCCAATATAAACTGAACAACATCAGTATCGATATTCATATTTGTTTTTATTGTGTTCGATTGATGTAAGATTTTCTCTTTGAATTACAATAACAAGTATCGTTACTATAAAGAACCGAACTAATACCAATCGATTTTCCGTCGCAAAGCGCGGGAGAATATAACTAGTTATTATTGTAATAACATAATATGTTGAAAAAGAAATCTAAAGACAACTTCATTAACACTTTAATTCAATAACTTGAAAATTTGAATGCTTTAGAGTTTAGTAGTTCTTTTGGAACTTGGCTTTTCTATGGAGAGTCAATGTTGCTCCACTTATCTTTACATTTTGTTAATCAATCCAAAATCCAGTTGATTAAAATTCACAAAAAGTCAATTTGCAAATCTATTGGTCGTACATTATCCACTTTTATGTGTTCCCTACTTTCACATGTCATTTAACACAACACAAATAAGTGGTTTATCCTGAGATGTGCGTAAGTAAATTTGTAAGCATGTGATTTTTCTTTTAAATTAAGTATTAATTTTTTTAAGGTTTTAAATAACTTTTTGAACTAGGTTTTTAGTATTTTTAATATTTATGTTTTTAATATTTTTAATGTGTTTATTATTTTTTTTAAAAGATTAATTTTTATATATAAAAAGTTAAGCTTAACTTTAAGTTTTTAAATATTAAAAAAAATAGTTTTAATAATATAGGTTTCTGAATATTTTGATAAAGTAAGTTTGAAAAGTTTTAGGTTTAAAAAAACTAAAGTTTTAATAATGTTTTTAAAGTTTTTAGGTATTTTATATGTTTTCCCTTATGTTTAAATAGATCTGATCAACAATTACTTCTTTTATCATCAAGCATCTTTTTTATCTAATAAAAGAGGATTAAGGTTGATATCATATGGACACATTCACTCAATCTAAGGTCATCATTTCAAATTGATGATTCCAATTTTTCAATACATGATGTCATCATTTTCAAATTTTTAAACAATAAAGAAAAGATAAAATAATTAACTTAATTAAAATTATAAAAACAATAACCAATACTAATTAACATCACTGTAACATGTTCATTGGGCTAAACCTTCTCCCCAATTAAACCCTGGTTCGTTTGCTCGTCCTTCTCTTCTTTGGAGATCCAAACATCGTATGGAGAATTGCTGCCTATACAATGCCGGCTCTTGGGACGGCCAACCCGTGCCGTCGCTCGAGGCCCAAATTTTCAAAGGGCCCGAAAGATTTTATAAGCTTTTATATATATATACTAAATTATATATTTAATATATGCATCCATTTATTATGCAAAAAGGTGTTGATGGTGGAGTGGAAAATCTATCTCAAGATAATGTAATGGTTTAAAGTTTAAGTTTGTCTCAACCACCAAAGTTTTATTTTTTTTAATTCATTTCCCCTTAACCACAATTTTGGACCAAATTTTTTTTTTGTCGCCCGAGGCCTAAATTTTTTAAGAGTTCTCAGGGACGGCTCTGTGCCTATATCTACTCTTCTTTAAATATTTCATCAACATCATCAGATTTTATCATGTCTGTTGTTTTACCTCTTTCTTCTTCCTAAAATCTCACAAATTATACTACTTGCATCATACCAACAATGGATAATGACGCAAATAGTTATATTGGGTGTTGATGTGTGTGTTTGAAAACTAGTTTGATTAAGGTAATCTTCATTCACAGCTTTTGTACCAAATTGCAAGATGGAGATGAAGATCTGAAAAAGAGCAAAACCCTAAATCAATAAGCCCTAAATCGCTTGATGCCCATGTCGTCTCCGTTGACCCTAAATTTATACATGGAGAGTTACCCTAAATTTATACAAGTGTTTCAAAGCCCGGGCTATTCAGTGATCTAATCTGGTTGGTTTTCTTTCTCGCTCATGTGTATTTTATTATTCTTCACTATGTCGTATTGTTATTTTGCCCATCTGTTGTGTTCATAGTGAAATCAGCGAATGTTACTGTGGTTGATTGAGCTGATTATTATTATTATTATTATTATTATTATTATTATTATTATTATTATTATTATTATTATTATTATTATTATTATTATTATTATTATTATTATTATTATTATTATTATTATTATTATTATTATTATTATTATTATGGGAGCTTGGTGACTACTGATGCTAAATTTGTTATGTAAATAAAAGTAGTTTTGTATTTTTGTAAAAAAACTTAGCCCTTCGCATTAAGGGTGATGTATGAGTAATTTATCTCTCTTTGTTCAAATTTGAGGACCTATTTTTTCCCTTTAGTTGTTATAAGTTAAAGTTGTGTTGGAAGGTTGTAAAGTTTACATCTTTTTGGCTGTAGATATTATAATCTTGATACTTGTCATCATAGGCATATGGAGAAGGCCATGAAAAAAAAGGCTCCATGAAATCTACAAAATCAGAACAGGTATTTTAATATGGGTTTTGTTTTATTTTTACTGTTATTATTAACTATAACTTATTGTGTTTAATGATGAAGAGCAATGCAGCTTGTGTTTAATGATTTTTATGGTTTCCCTCAGGTTAAGATTTTACCATGGAGGTGTTAGAAATGGATATGCAATGAAACCTGTGGTAAACATTATCCTGGAATGGTTTTTCTAATTCATAATATTTTTCATTTTTTTATGTTTGGCACTTCATTTTAAAGTTACTTTGTATACTCGCAGTTGATATATAAGTTATATATAAGTGAATAAAAATAAAACAAAAAATGTTGTTGGGACATCCCACTTGAATGTTTTAGAGTGTGGCGGGCCCCTTCATACTAATGGGCTTGGGTTTGCAGGAATGAGGCTTTTTTTAGGTTTAGTTAAGTCTCATGGTTTAATCCATCCGTCACTGAAAATGAGTTCAAGTTGATGTTAAGGGTTGCTAAGTTGAGCAGGCCATGAAAAAAAGGCTCCATGAAATCTACAAAACCAGAACAGCTATTCTAATATGGGTTATGTTTTATTATTGTTGTTATTATTAACTATAACTTATTGTGTTTAATGATGAAAAGTAATGCACTTGTGTTTAATGATGTTTATGGTTTCCAAATCAAGTTAAGATTTTACCTAGGAGGTGTTGGAAATGGAGATGGAATGAAACCTGTGGTAAACATGATCCTGGGAAGGTTGTTCTACTTCATAATATTTTTCATTTTTGTGTTTGGCACTTCATTTTAAAATTAGTTTGTATACTCTCAATTGATATATAAGTTATATATATGTGAATAAAAATAAAACAAAGAATGTTGCTAGGACATCCCACTTGAATGTTTTAGAGTGTGGCAGCCCCCTTCATACTAATGGACTTGCGTTTGCAGGATATGAGGCTTGTTTTGGGTTTAGCTAAATTTTTTTCTCAACCAACACCAATTGTAGCTGCTGTAAATGGGCTTTACAAGGTGGCTAAGTCTCATTGTTTAAGCCATCTGTCATGAAGATGAGTTCAAGTTGATGTTAAGGGTAGCTAAGTTGAGCAATACTATTGATGAGGAAGAACAGGTATTCTAATATGGGTTTTGTTTTATTATTACTGTTATTATTAATTATAACTTATTATAATCGGATTTTTCATTTGCTACCAGGTATTGAGAGGTGTTGAAAACTGTTGATGTTGCGATATTAAACAATATAACCCCTCACACGACTGGAATAATGGACAGACTATGTATTGCATTTGAGGTAAATTTATTCATTTTTTTATTGCATTGATGGTAAAATCTACTATTCTTTTACTTTGTTAGTTAAGCTTGGTTATTTTGTTGCTGATATGTTGATGTAAAATTATCCCAATATTAGATCATAACAAAGAGGATTCTAAATGAAGTGTTTTGACCTTTAAAATGCTTTGACCTTTATAAATTATCCTCATATTAGATCATTACAAAGAGGATTCTAAACAAAGTTTTTATCTAAATATTGACTATTTATTTACTAAGAAATGCTTTGACCTTTAAAATGTATTGTTTTCTTGCATGTTTTATTGATGGTCACATTTCTATCTTCAATAAAATCTTGACTCTAATCTTTAAAAAAGACTCGACAACGTTTATCAAGAAAGTATATGATAAACAACAAAAAAACACACTCCGAAATTTTTATTTCATATTAAATAGTATTACAAAACTTAGATTTTCAAAAATATTAAAAGATTACTACTATCATTGAACACCTTGTAGGATTTTTTTCACTCTATCCTTCTTCAATTCGATTTCATTTCCTCTTTTATTTTGCAGATCAAATAACATGTCATAACAGTAGTTGTGTGACGAATTCCTCTGCCTTATCCTTGAACTCTGATTGAACAGAATGTAGAACTTCATCGACCAATGCATTACTACTGCAGGTTTGGTTATAGTATTTTTTCCCTTAGAATACCAACTTTTATGTTTATTTCTTCGTTTGTTCTCTGTTCTTTAAGTGACCATCTTGAAAAGGTTTTTTTTAACTTCGTTGGTATCCCCAGGGGTAAAAGCTTCTGTTTGCCATTTACAATGTTGGTTTTGTTTTAGATGAAGAGCTTTTTAAAAGTTGTTTGTTGATGTTTTGTATTAAACTAATCATCCCCTTTTATAGTTTTACAATGTATAATATGATAAACGAAGAGACAATCCATAATTATGATAACGTGTTTTCTAAACTTTAAATTTCACCATTGGGTTTGTAAATAATCATTCTACTCGTTATATATTTAATTCTATTTGCTTTCCAATGGAAAGTCATTTTTCAAAGTAAATATATGTGTATTTTAATAATTTTAGCGATTAAATCATTAAATGTACACTGATTTCAAAATTTATTTATGTGTGTTACATTTTAAATTTTAATTTTAATTTAATATTTGCAATTAATTCGGACCTTTAGGTTTTTAGATATTTACTTTTTATTTCTCTATATAATACGATTGTCATATATGATTGTGCATATACACTGATTCATTATCATCTCAAAAGATAACTATGGCATCAACCTCTTTACAATCTGATGATTTGAAGCAAGGATTTCTTAAACAAATCGAGGAGTAAGTTTAGGCAGTCAAGGCAACTCTTCAAAAGTTGAAGAGGTGTTTTGATGTATTACAACTTGGATTGCTAATAAGAGACCAGGTTTCGAGAAATTTGATAGCAATGCCAACCACTTTAGTTTGTGACTTGTGTGTCGCGAGTAACATTGAATTTGGTAATAGAGACTTGCAGTTTATGACAAAGCTCAAGGATATACACCGAGAAGTTCAGTACTTGATGGAGTTAAAGTTAAAATTTCCTAATTCTTTTCATTAGATTTTAAATGTTTTATTAGTTTTCAATTTCCTCTCTAATTGTTAGTGTTTTAACTGTTTAAATTTTAAAGACAATACATCTTTCTTTTAACAGTTTAGTTTTACTTATTATTATGACTTTAAACATTTATTGTTTCAAATTACTGTTTTAACAATTTAAATTTTAAAGATGAGACATCTACAATAACTCGCATGATCAAAAATTTTGAAAGAGTATCTCATCAGTCAAAGTTTGACTATGGCCTCAACCAACTCATGTGGTAGCACCTAAACACGCTGGATGCAAGGTGGTTGGTTAGGTATGCCATACTATTTTTATAACCAAGTTTTGTTATTGTTTCACGTTTTGTTAATGATTGTTTTGTATTTGTAGCACTTTTAAAAAGACAAGGGATTGATGTTAACGGTATTTTTAAAGCTGCTCTAAAAAAGGAAGTTGAGGAAGAGCCTCAATCGTATATTGATTGCATTATAACTTTGCATGTTTTGTACAAGTTTTTTTTTTTAATTTATCTTTTACTTATTAGAGGGGTAGTTTTGTAATTTACTAACGTATAACAAATATGGTTGTTAAGGTCTGGCGTGTGAATGGAAGTTATTCTAATTTGTAATATTTGTTAAACAATCAACGTGCTCTACAAATGGTATGTTTTCATTTTTGTAATCGTCAATAACATTTTTATTTTTTTTCAAGTAAAATGCACGGATAGTCCCTATGGTTTTGCAAAATAACACCTATAGTCCCTAACTTTTGGAAATTACACCGGTGCTCCCTGTGGTTTGACAGTTTGTTACTCGGATAGTCCCTGAAGTTGATGATGGTTAATTTTTTCCGTTAACTGAATGTGAAATGACAAATTTACCTTTCATCTTCCCCACTCTATAAAAACAAAACAACCACACCCTCACCTTTCTCTCTGTTTCCCCCCACCATTAACCACCACCCACCTCCCTCCTACACTACAAGTAACCTCATCACCAGCTCACAATGCTGGCTTACAACACTTCACTCACTTCTACTAAAACAAAAAAATACATACGTTCCTCATGTCAGTTCTTCATGTCATTTCTTTAGGTTAAAGACAGACTCCAAATACAGAAGCATTTCTACCGAAGAAATCATTCAGCAAAGGGATCAACAGGAGGTATCTCGCCTGTGAAGGATTCCCGTGGAGGCGCTTCCAGATCCTCATGTGGCCGGAAAAACGCCTTCTCATCCAACAGCGTTTCCTCCGTGCTGCAACTCACCGTCGGTTCCTCCGAGTTCTGTTCACTTGCTGGCACGAACACTCTAGTATCCGGATTAGGCTCCTAGTATTCCTCTGCTGGTTGATGCAAGATCTATTCCACCGGAGGAACCTCATCTCCTACTTCCTTCTCATATGCTAATTCGTGCAATCTCCGCCTACTGCACACTTATATTAGTTAATAAAAAAACGGATTGAATCGAAGGAGGAAAGTTGGAGTTGAAGTTACCGGGCGGAGCAGAAGGAAGGACGAGCGGTGGTCAGAGTGCGTAGGTGAATAACTTCGGCGACCCAATGAGGGTTCCGGATCGATAGATTTACTGGTGCTCGATCCCATCTGAACACCCACTATCGATTAACCTTAACCCACAAAATAATTCATGTGTTCAGATGCAAACAACAAAATGAAGATTAAAGAAAGGTGGGTTCTCAGATCCAACAAAATTTGTAAAAGATTTGTTGTTAAAATGAAGAAGAAGAAGTGGGTGAAGTGTTGTAGACCAGCATTGTGCGCTGGTGAGGAGATTACTTGTGGTGTAGGTGGGATGTGGGTGGTGGCGGGAATCAGAGAGAAAGAAAGGTGGGGGTTGGGTGGGGTTAGGGTTGTTTTGTTTTTATAGAGCGGAGAAGATGAAGGGTAAATTTATCATTTCACATCCATTTAACAGAGAAAACTAACCATCATCCACTCCAGGGACTATCCGAGTAACAAACTGTCAAACCACAGGGAGCACCGATGTAATTTCCAAAAGTTGAGGACTATATGTGTTATTTTGCAAAACCACAGGGACTATCCGTGCATTTTACTCTTTTTTTTCAATATAATTATTAGCAATCTATATGAAACATCATATTTCTAAGAAATCCAGCATTTGACACACCAAGTTCTTTTATTGCAACTGGCCTTTGTCGATCTGGAGCTCCTAACGAACCTGGTTCTAGTTGGCTTAGAACATCTCTAACAGATGTTACAAACGGTTAGTATAATCAGTCAAGTTCTTTTATGTAGTATATGTTTTTTAGCTTCTTGTGGAAATTCTAGATGTTGCATTTTAGAGGATATATGCTTCATAAGTTGGTATATAATTTGAGCACACATTGCTAACCGGGTCCGAGGTCAGTGAGGTATGTATCTTTGTTCTTTAGTTTACTTATTCCACAAGCTTGTGTAATACTCATTATAAATTTTGTTGTTGCAGTTCCATGCGATGAGGAGATACATAGCATTAAGAAATCTCTTAAAGCAACAACTGTTTCTGCACGTCTTTTAGATGTTCCATTTACTTATGTTGTCATACAATGTTCATCTATCAAATTCAGAAATACTTTCACTACCTCAAGCAGTTCTTAAGCAACATGACAATCCTCAAGAAACTATTTATGTGACAACCCTCACAAATCCAGGTATCCATACAAATTAATTAATATTTAATTAGTGCTTAATTACTGTGCTTGATTACAATTATGACTAAACTGTTTTCTGTTTCCTGAGACATACATACTCATGCATCATACTTTATTACTGTCACTCCATTTATTACACACAAAACATTAGTGACAAACTTGATGCACAAAGCACAGTTAGCACAGTGAGCGGATAACCCAGTAAACATGCTGACATTGCCAGCACTAGACATACATTGTTTCTGAGGCCAGTATGAGCCGGGAATAGATTAGTACATTAGTAGGGAGTGTAGGGAGGCGAGGATCATAAAACTGCGTCACTAGGTGATAGTTATAGTGACCGGAAGTGCCTAAAACATACCTTAATTACAAAATTCTGCACTTTATACAAAAATTCAGCATTTAACATAACTAGTAAAGTGCAAAAACTTGGTAAAATAATCCTAGACACTTTCCAAAGTGTCGGGAATTCAATGTGTCACTAAAAACAATATAAATGACACTTTATAGCTTTACTTAGCACTTAATGGATCAATATCCAACCGAACAACCGGACTTTACCCGGAACATAAAAATATTGCCAACGACAATGTTTCTACTTTTCTGAGCTAGTTAGGGTCCCCGAACACCCTAACACACGTTATATTAAATAACATACTTAATATACTAACTAAACCTTTAGATTCCAACTAAGTCTTAACCATATCATCACAACCCAACCATACCCCCCCTCATTTCGAACGGTTACAAGGGGTGGGACACCCCCTTGTTTCTTTTAATTATTTTATTGCTTATGTTGGTAATCAAGAGGACACTTTACATGATGGATTAAGCTTAAACTTGGATTATAAATATATACCTTAGTCCACCATTCTCTTTCATTCAACATAACATCAACCAACTCATCTCCTTACCTCTACACCCCATCTCGGCCGAACCCCATCACCATCATTCACCCACCATCAAGCTTGGTTCTAGTCATTTCTCATACATTCATAGAAGCAAGAGGTCATACAAACAAGCCCGGTGCTTTCGAAAGTTCAAGAACCACTCCCATTTTCTTTTATCCACCACATTTACATCTTGTTTCTTCCCTAGCCTTGAGCTAGTAGTAAGTGTTTCTAATTATCATCTTGATCTTGTTTATGGTGGTTAATAGGTGATTTAACGGTTAAAAATTTAGAACACTAAAGAACATAACTTAAAGTCTTGAACATAAGATGAATAAGTTGGATAAAGACAAGCTAGGTGTGTAAATAATGTAAATCTTGTATAGTTGTGATTATTTGATGTTGTTTGCTACTAAAAGTGGGATGGATCATCATCTAGACATACTAGATCATGTTCAAGAACATGAACTAGTAGTATGTTAGTGTTAGAAATGTGAAAGATGATGAAACCATCCACCATGAACTTGAAACTTGAATAAACATAATTTTTCTTGTAAAATGAAGTTGTAAACTCGTGGATCTAAAGATCTACAAGTGGTTTTTCGGAAGAACCAAGCGGAAAATACTAGTTTTGTTTAAACCCGCATATTTTATGAACTAGTAGCAAACTTGGTAAATAAACAAGCGTATGAACACTTGTTTAACAAGAAATTTAACAAAGAAGCGTTTTTGTAAACCTTGACTAGAAGTTGTTAAACTTCAAATTCTTTAAAAATGAAGTTTACAAGAAACTAAACTTGTTTTTAGTAATAACAAGACCTACTAAAAATGATGGTAACTTACTACATATTTTTACAAAAACTCTCAAGTTCATGAGTTATGGTTTAGTCTTATTTTTGTCTTGATTAATGAATAAATATTGTATATTGATGATTGGTAAATTGTTTGGTTGATTTTACAAAAAGAAAATGATATGCTAAAAGCATGGACACCTCCAGTTACAGAGGAAACTCTAGCGAAATTTTTCCAGAAATATAACACTTAGAAAATATTTTTCTAGTAAATGGTTACAAATATATTTTTAACTTGTTTTCAAAATATAAACTTCGCCATGATTTTTATTACAAAAATTACGAAGTATCGGAGGTGGATTTTCGTAAATAAAACTTGTTAAATATATATTTAGAATATATATTTTAAAATATTACCTTGTGTGATTATGTGATTATTTTGTGAACTAGATATATATATTATTTTTAGGGTTAAAATAATATTACTTGAAATAACATGAAGATACGACTTCCAAAATAATATCAACGCGCCCACAAAAATAAATATTTAAGTTATATAAGTATCGACATACAACGCGAACTTTAAAAATGTAACTTATGTATTTTTCGGAAAAATACTATATTTAGAATATTTTTGGTAAAATATTATTTTAGAAAAACTTACGAAATAAAATATAATATTTTTGGCAAAAATATATATATTTTGGAGACTAAGACATTTTAGACAAAGTAATTAAAAATATATTTTTCAAGTGAGACTTAAAAATATGTTTCCGGAATTATAAAACACACATGTATTAATACCCCCATCCTTGGAAAGGAATATACCTATTAAATAATTAAGAAGTGTAAATACAAAATAGTTGTCTAACTACTTCCCAAAAACGTTAAACCTTAAGCCAAGGCACGACCATCCGTCTAATAGAAGTTAGTACGTGTAGGTCGTCACGCAGCAGGTTGATTTGGGACACAAGAGTGATAGATCTATTTGGGTGTAGCGAGCCCACACCCGTGAGGCCGGGGAGGCCCATAGTGGTGACTGTGTCTTACAGCCGAGGCCCGGTACAAATTCGCTAGGTTTGAGTTTTCCTGCATCACTTCAAACATACCAGTGGCCTTGCAAACCAGTGGTGATCTCATTTCCTTAATTGCTACATACCAGGGACATTTTTACTTTGGGACGTACACTAATGTTTTATAAACATGCTCACTTTTACATGAACTCGCTCAGCTTTTTGTTGATTTTTCAAATTACATGTATTTCAGGAAATTAGGGATCTGGCAAGGTATGCTATGTCGTCAAGCTGCGTAAGAAGAATGATGTCATCCGAGTTTAGGGATTGTGACTTTTGCCTGGATGAGTCACAAGTCTTAAACTGTGTTTATTTCATGTTTTGTGGTTGTGTCGTATGAACAAGATTTTATTATGTCGTGTTGTAATTTCGTTGCATGTGTCGACTTTTGAAAACAATGTTGTCGTATTTTATTTTTAAAACTTGAATTAATGGATGATCCTCATGGTTTTACTTTCATATAGCTTTGTTGTGATTAAGCTATGGTATTAAGAAGTCACACCAAATAAACCCACGCTTCCGCAAAGCCAGGGTGTGACTGCTTGGTATCAGAGCATTGATCATAGCGAACTAGGATTCCTTCTCGAGTCTAGATTATGATCACTAGGGCTCTCACGAAAACATTTTTACATTGCATACATTACGTCCAGATCCAGGACACAGAACATTTTTACAAACAAAAGAGTAAACTGCCATTTTGGTCCCTGAGGTTTGGTCACTTTTGCCACTTTAGTCCAAAACTCAAACCTTTTAAATCCGGGTCCCTATGGTTTCACTTTTATTGCCATTTTGGTCCAAAAATGAAATCAGCTGACATTTGGCTAATAAAATCCTGTTATTTTGTCCTTTTCCTCAGGGGCAAAACAGTCAATATAATTTTATAATAACACATTATTAATTAAATTAATGAAATCAGCTAATATTTGGCCATTTTGCCCATGAGGAAAAGGACAAAATAGCAGCATTTTATTAGTCAAATATTAGCTGATTTCATTTTTGGACCAAAATGGCAATAAAAGTGAAACCACAGGGACCCAGATTTAGAAGGTTTGAATTTTGGACTAAAGTGGCAAAAGTGACCAAACCTCAGGGACCAAAATGGCAGTTTACTCCAAACAAAAAGTATGAGCACTTTTCAAAATTTATGGTTCAGTCGTGGTGACTGAGGGAGTTCAGCCCTAAAGGCTGGGGAGGTTCAGTCAGGTAGACTGAGGGGTCCAATCTCTGAGATTGGGGATGGTTTTGGCCTCATAGACCAAGGAGTTAGTCTGAGAGACTAAGAGGTTCAGTCTGAGAGGCTGGGAGGTTAGACTAGTGAGACTAGTAGAATTACTTGTTTGCTTTATGATGACTAACATGTTAATTTGATTATATGTTGATTGTTTGTACATATGTGTGGTTGTGTTACAGACATCATGCCTTCTTCATCAGACACTAGAGTTTCAGATACTTTAGATCCCATGGCGATAGTATCAGATGACAGAGTTTCATCGGAGCGAGAGGTCTACACTTCCGACATCACCAGTACTGATGATGACGATTTCCAGCCCTTTGCGCTGTCTGACGTCGGAGCCGAGCCTGCTGATGGCCATCCCGCTGGGGATTTACCACTTGCGGTGATCCCTGCTCCTGTACCCCTTGCTGCTTATCAAGTTGTGATATGCCCTCGATGTCGTTTCTGACGACGATGTCGATCTGTTTGAGGAGGACCCACCTGAGGCTGAGGGCGGGGCCCCTATTGCTGCTGATGTTATCCTACCCATTGCTGATGCTCCTGCAGAGGAGGCTCCTGTTCATTCACCTGTCCCAGACTCATTTGAGTCTGTGGCGTCTGCATCTTTGCACACTCAGGGAGTGCAGCATCACTCTCAAGACGCCGACCCTGGCATGGCGTCATCAGCTGCACCTGCTCCCGCACACAGCTTCAAGTTTGATCACGAGGTTGACGATGATTTCGATCCTGTCTTCCCCCTGGATTTGATCCTGACCAGGATATTGAGTTCATTCACTTAGACCAGCCCCTAGAGGAGCCTGTAGCCCCTATCGATCCTTTGTTTGATGATCCAGCTGATTTTGATATGGATTTTGTTGACCCAGAGCCTTTAGTTGCTCCTGACCCTGCATTAGAGCATGACCCTGTTCATAACGATGCACCTGCTGTTGCTCCTTTTGTTGATGATATGCCCGTTTCCGATCATCCTGTTGTTGCTCCACCGTTGGTGGATGATCATGCTACTGACGCTCCTGTTGACGCTCCATTCTTGATAGAGGATCCTGTTGTTGCACCATTTCCTGATCCTATGCCGGTGATGTTCGACCGTGCAACTTTTGCTACCCATATAGATCCACGTTACGCCGACACCCATAACGGGTGGATAGATGATAACGACGATTACCCACCATTCGTGTTACCAATTACACCTCCAGCAGCCCCTGTTTTAGCACCCGTTTTAGCACCCATTTCAGCACCCATCGATATCCCCCTATTTCCCCCACACATCATAGATGCTCATCGCACAGATCTTCCTGTTACGTTTCTTCAGGACATACCACCACCGCGTCCTGGAGAGGGGTCATCTAGGCAGCCGCCTATTCCCGTACCACCCATGTTGTCATCACCTTTTCCATTTGTATCACAGTTTTCCACTATTGCACCACCCACTGCACCATCCTTCACTCCGTCGAGCGAGCCATTTCTATGGACTGCGGGTCTGATTCGTATCACCCATACCATGTTGGGTACTCCACGGAGGACATCCTACTTCTTTGATGATACAGCAGGAGGCGCTGACCCGTCGCATACAGGAGTTGGAGAGAGCTCAGCGACCGCCTTGCCGTTGTCAGACCCCGTTTTCAGCATCACACCCTCCACGTCCACTTTCCCTCGACTCAGACGTTCGCTTCATGACTTCCGAGCAGCAGATAGCATATTTGCTGCGCGTCTGTCGCGCTTTAGAGCAGGATTGGTTACATATGCGTTGCTTGCATTACTCTCATTTTCCTCCTCCTCCTTCGCCATCAGCATAGGCATTTTGATTCGACGCAGGTAGACTTTTGGTGAGAGGACCGCGATTGTGCAGATTATACAGCTTTTTGGAGACCGCATTTTGATGTTGTAACTTTTGATGTTTTGTATATTGGTTGTTGTTGTCACTGATTAGATAGTTTGGACTGGGGTGATGTGGCCCTTAGTCACTGATGATGTACGATACAGTTATGAACTTGTAAACATTACATTGTGGTCTTGATTTATGATAGCGCAATCGCAGTATTCTCATTATATGTGATGTTGGATTGACTGTTTATATTCTATAACATGTGATGTTATGTGCTTGATTAATTTGTAACATGAGATGTTATGTGCTTGATATTGTTGTTACATGTGTATACCATTTACTTAATATGACTTGACCAACGTAAAACATCTTTTAGAAGATGCCACCAAGACGTGATCCGCGCATGCCCACTAATGAGGCAGAACTTCAAGGAATCATTGCTGCCGCTATCACGCAATATGCTGCTTCGCATGCAGAAACAAGTGGAAATATCTCTCAAAACCACGGCAATAACAATCCACCTAATGGCAATGTTAAGTCGTTTGAGATATATTATGATACATTTGGATATTTTTAGCACGTTCGCTAATACCATTTGTAAATTCGAACGTATGTGCAGGGTGCACTTACAAGCAATTTCTCGATTGCAAGCCCGTGAACTTCGATGGCACCGGAGGTGCTATTGCGTTTGTAAGATGGGCTGAGAAGACAGAATTTGTTCTCAGAATGAGCAAGTGTGCTCCCGAGCAACAAGTGACCTACATCTTAGGGCTATTTCTGGATGGAGCCCTATCCTGGTGGAATTTGCAAGTGCAAACCCTTGGTGAAGCTGCTGCTTATGCGATGTCATGGAATGAGCTGAAGGAGCTCATGAGAAGGAAGTACTGCTTACGTGCTGAAATTCAGAAGCTGGAGACTGAGTTTTGGCATCTAAAAATGGAAGGTCCCAAGATTGCAGAGTATGTTCAGAGATTCCACGATTTGTCCCATGTAGTGCCATACATGGTTAAAAATTGAGCGCTTTATCTGGGGATTAGCACCTCAGATCATGAGTATGGTTACTACTTCCAAGCCCGCAACCATCACAGAAGCCATTGATCTCAGTGTGGCTCTTACTGAGGAGGCCATTCGCTTGAACAAGTTTTCAAATTCTGAGCAGAAGAAGAAGGAGACTCACGTGGAGTCATCTGGCGAGAACAAAAGGAAATTCTCGAACTTCAAGCAGGGTACAAGCAACGCAAACAAGAAAGGTGAATGAAGCACACCGGCGAAGGCTGCAACCGGTGTTGAAAACAAAGGAAAGGGTTATATGGGCACTCTGCCCAAGTGTGGAATATGCCAGTATCATCATGCTGGTCCATGTAGAAATAGAAAATGTGAAACTTGTGGAAGAATTGGTCATTTGAAGGATACCTGCTGGGTTGGTTCAGGCCAGAGTGGTCGGAGGAGTTTTGGAAACAACAACCGCGGTGGTAACGGGAACCGGCTGCAAGGGAATCATGGAGGAAATGGAAACCGTGGAAACGTTGCGAGTCAAGCTGGTAATGGGAATCGCAACCAAAACAACACTCAAGCTGGAAACGGAGGTGGTAATGGTCACGGACCGGGCTGTTTTAATTGTGGAGAAGTTGGGCACTTCAAGAAGGAATGCCCAGAGCTGAATCAAGCCCGTGGAAGAGTGTTTAACATAGGAGCGAGGGAAGCGCGCCAGGATCCCAACGTTGTCACTGGTACGTTCCCTATAAATCAACGCTTTGCATCTGTTCTGTTTGATACTGGTGCCGACTATAGCTTTGTGCCGTTAGAATTTAAGAGTATACTTGGGTTAGCTGCTAGTAAATTAGATATTCCGTGCTCAATTGAACTGGCTAATAGAAAGCTAGTTGAAGCGAATGAAGTTGTCAGAGGATGTGTCATCGAGCTGGGAGAGCGTGAGTTCACTTTGGATCTACTACCAGTCAAGTTGGGAAGCTTCGACGTGGTAGTAGGGATGGATTGGTTGTGAAACAGCAAAGCCGAGATTGCTTGTCACGAAAAGATCATTCGCATCCCAACAGAAGATGGAGAGATGATCGTGGTTCACGGAGAGAAGCGCGATACGCCTCCGAGAATCATCAGCTGTCTGAAAGCCCGAAAGTGTTTACATAAGGGATGTGCTGCCTTCTTGGCACACATCGGGGATAAAGAAGCTGCCGAGCCGAAGATTGAAGACATCCCAGTGGTAAAGGAATATCCTGAAGTCTTTCTAGAAAACTTGCCAGGATTGCCACCCCAAAGGCAAGTTGAGTTCCACATTGACTTAGTTCCAGGCGCCGCGCCTGTGGCTAAGGCACCTTATCGACTTGCACCTTCAGAGATGCAGGAATTGTCGACACAACTTCAAGAGTTGCTAGACAAAGGATTCATCAGACTAAGCTTCTCGCCTTGGGGAGCTCCAGTTCTATTTGTCAAGAAGAAAGACGGTAGTTTCCGCATGTGTATTGACTACCGGGAGTTGAACAAGTTGACGATCAAGAATAGGTATCCTCTGCCAAGAATTGATGACCTATTCGATCAGCTGCAAGGTTCAAGCTACTACTCGAAGATCGATTTGCGATCAGGTTATCATCAACTGAGAATTCAAGAGGAAAGTATTCCTAAGGCCGCTTTTAGAACTCGATATGGACATTACGAGTTCCTGGTTATGCCGTTTAGGTTGACAAACGCGCCAGCTGTTTTTATGGATTTGATGAACCGAGTTTGTAAGCCGTACCTTGACAAATTTGTGATTGTGTTCATAGACGATATTTTGATCTATTCAAAGACGAAGGACGAGCACGAACAGCATTTGAGAGCTATCTTGGAGTTACTGAAAAAGGAAAAGTCGTATGCCAAATTCTTGAAGTGCGAGTTTTGGCTACGCGAAGTCCAATTTCTTGGACATGTGGTTAATGGAGATGGAATCCATGTGGATCCCACAAAGATCGAAGCAATCAAGAATTGGGAGACTCCAAAGACGCCAACCGAGATTCGACAATTCTTAGGTTTGGCTGGTTACTATCGAAGGTTTATTGAGGATTTCTCAAAAATCGCTCAACCATTGACCTTCCTCACGTAGAAGGATAAGAAGTTTGATTGGGGAATCAAACAAGAAGAAGCATTTCAGTTATTGAAAGACAAGCTCTGCAATGCGCGATTTTATCGCTACCAGAAGGAACAGATGATTTCATGGTATATTGTGACGCCTCGCGTCAAGGATTGGGTTGCGTGTTGATGCAGTGCCAGAAGGTTATAGCTTACGCGTCACGCCAGTTGAAGGTCCATGAAAAGAATTATACCACGCACGATTTGGAGTTAGGCGCAGTGGTATTTGCATTGAAAATTTGGAGACATTATTTATATGGTACGAAGTGTACAATCTTCACGGATCATAAGAGCCTGCAACACATATTCGACCTGAAGGAGCTAAACATGAGACAAAGACGCTGGGTCGAATTGTTGAACGACTACGACTGTGAGATCAAGTATCATCCAGGGAAGGCGAATGTGGTCACCGATGCCCTAAGTCGAAAGGAAAGAATCAAGCCCATAAGGGTTAGAGCTCTAGAGATGATCATTCAGACAGATCTTTCATTGCGCATTCGCGCCGCACAGAAAGAAGCCCTTAAAGAAAGGAACATTGAAGAGGAATATCTTCATGGAATGGAGAAGCAATTGGTACCAAACGAGGAAGGAACGTTATGTTTCATGAAATGGATTTGGGTTCCTCTATTTGGTGGTTTGAGAAAGGTTATTTTCGATGAAGCTCACAAGTCACGGTACTCTATCCACCCAGGAGCGGATAAGATGTACCAAGATCTTAAGGACTTCTATTGGTGGCCTAGAATGAAAGGTGATGTAGTAGTGTATGTTAGCAAGTGTTTAACGTGTGCCAAGGTAAAAGCAGAATACCAGAAGCCTTCAGGCTCTTCTGCAGCAACCTGAGATTCCCAAATGGAAATGGGAACAAATTTCAATGGATTTCATAACAAAGTTGCCAAGAACGCCAAAAGGTCACGATACTATTTGGGTAATAGTAGACCGGTTAACGAAATCTGCACATTTCTTGCCAATCAGAGAAAAAGATAACACGAGCAAGTTGGCTGAGATATACATGAGGGAGATCATTGCACGTCATGGAGTGCCTCTCTCGATCATCTCTGATAGAGATGGAAGGTTTGTGTCAAGGATTTGGCAGTCCTTCCAGGAAGCATTCGGATCTCAGTTGAATTTGAGCACCGCTTTTCACCCACAAACCGATGGACAGAGTGAGCGAACAGTCCAGACATTAGAAGACATGCTGTGAGCTTGCGTTATGGATTTAGGTGGAAGTTGGGATACTCACCTACCATTGGTCGAATTTTCATACAATAACAGCTATCACGCAAGTATTCAAGTCGCACCATTCGAAGCTCTATACGGACGCAAATGTCGATCACCAATTTGTTGGTCTGATGCAGGTGATAGACAGTTAGTTGGTCTAGAAGTGGCCCAGGAAACCACAGACAAGATTGCACAGATCTGAGATTGCATCAAGGCGGCTCGCGATCGACAAAAGTATTATGCGGACCGAAGAAGGAAACCTCTGGAATTTGAGGTAGGAGACATGGTATTGTTAAAGGTATCACCCTGGAAGGGTGTGGCACGCTTCGGAAAGCGTGGAATGTTGAATCCGCGTTATATTGGTCCATTCAAGATTCTAGAGAAAATTGGTTTAGTAGCATACAAATTGGACTTACCTGCCGAGCGTAATGGTGTTCATGATACATTCCATGTATCAAACTTGAAAAAGAGTCCAACACAAGAAACTGTTGTCATACCCGCAGACGACATTCATATTGACGACACGCTCCACTTCGTTAAAGAACCCGTTGAGGTTACGGATTGGAAGAAAAACAAGATGCGCAGGAGTAGTGTCAAGCTCGTCAAAGTTCGTTGGAATGCAAGACATGGTCCGGAATTCACCTGGGAATGTGAGGATCGAATGAAAGAGAAATACCCCCATTTATTTCCTAAGACTCCTGCAACCAGAAGCAGAACTTAAAATTTCGGGACGAAATTTTCTTAACGGGGGGAGAATGTGACAACCCTCACAAATCCAGGTATCCGTACAAATTAATTAATATTTAATTAGTGCTTAATTACTGTGCTTGATTACAATTATGACTAAACTGCTTTCTGTTTCCTGAGACATACATACTCATGCATCATACTTTATTACTGTCACTCCATTTATTACACACAAAACATTAGTGACAAACTTGATGCACAAAGCACAGTTAGCACAGTGAGCGGATAACCCAGTAAACATGCTGACATTGCCAGCACTAGACATACATTGTTTCTGAGTCCAGTATGAGCCGGGAATAGATTAGTACACTAGTAGGGAGTGTAGGGAGGTGAGGATCATTAAACTGCGTCACTAGGTGATAGTTATAGTGACCGGAAGTGCCTAAAACATACTTGAATTACAAAATTCTGCACTTTATACAAAAATTCAGCATTTAACATAACTAGTAAAGTGCAAAAACTTGGTAAAATAATCCTAGACACTTTCCAAAGTGTCGGGAATTCAATGTGTCACTAAAAACAATATAAATGACACTTTATAGCTTTACTTAGCACTTTAACGGATCAATATCCAACCGAACAACCGGAGTTTACCCGGAACATAAAAATATTGCCACCGACATTGTTTCTACTTTTCTGAGCTAGTTAGGGTCCCCGAACACCCTAACACACGTTATATTAAATAACATACTTAATATACTAACTAAACCTTTAGATTCCAACTAAGTCTTAACCATATCATCACAACCCAACCATACCCCCCCACATTTCGAACGGTTACAAAGGGTGGGACACCCCCTTGTTTCTTTTAATTATTTTAGAGTTAAGTGCCATTTTCGTCCCTGTGGTTTGGTCACTTTGGCCATTTCAGTCCATTTTTCAAAAATGCGCCATTTTCGTCCCCCACGTTCTGGAAAGATGCCATTTCAGTCCAAAAATCATAACCCAGTTAAGTCAGTTAGTAAATAAGGACTGATTGTGTAAATTTGTAACATAAAAGGACTGATTGTGTAAATTTATAACACCACCACCACTAGCCCTGCCACCACCACCACTCCGCTGCCACCACCGCCACCACTGCCACCACAGCCACCACCGCCACCACAGCCACTGCCACCACCACCACCACCGCCACCACAGCCACCGCCGCCACCACAGCCACCACCGCCACCACAGCCACCACCACCACCGCCACCACAGCCACCACCACCACCGCCACCACAGCCACCACTGCCACCACCGCAACCACAGCCACTGCCACCACCGTCAATCATCACGTTGATCATCATCAACAGTTCTTCGAACCACAGCCACTGCCAACGTATCATCATCATCATCATTCAATAACATATCATCTGGCTTGTGCGATCAGAAGTTCATCATCATCATTCAATAACATATCATCTGTGTTCTTCATCAACGTATCATCATCAGTCACCGTTCCTCCACATCTTCTAGTCACCATATCATCTCCATTAGAACCTGCAACATCACTTTCCTTTGTGCTTCGAATCTCACCATCCTACCTGCAACTTCATCAACCCACATCGACACCGATTCCGATTTCGCACACCGAAACCGCACACTTCATCATCTTCTTCGTCTCCGGTGTTCCACCCGTCACAACTACGACACCGCATCACTACACCGTCGTTCAACCAGAATCATCATCCGTAGTATCGGTCATCTTCTCCGCGACCTCCTCCGACATCACGTTCATTAGCACCGTCACCGTATTCATCTCAGTTCCTGTTATTCATCTCCGTCGAGCATCATCGTCGAACTCCGGTCACCACCATTCATTCATCGTCACCGTTGCCGATCATCTCTATTCTCCGACACATCCCGATCTCTGTTCACCTTCAACCTCCGTTCAAATTTCTACTACCAACCGTTAGCACCGCAACCTCCTCACCTCCGATCACCTTCACCACCACTTCCGTTCATCATCGAGTCTATATCATCGGGATCTCACGGTGTAGGGTATTTTAGAAACGGTGATGATGGTGGTGGTGGTGGTGGTGGTGGCAGTGGCTGTGGTGGCGGTGGTGGCTGTGGTGGTGGTGGCAGTGGCTGTGGTGGCGGTGGTGGCTGTAATGGCGGTGGTGGCAGCGGAGTGGTGGTGGTGGCAGGGCTAGTGGTGGTGGTGTTACAAATTTACACAATCAGTCCTTTATGTTACAAATTTTCACAATCAGTCCTTATTTACTAACTGACTTAACTGGGTTATGATTTTTGGACTGAAATGGCACCTTTCCAGAAGATGGGGGACGAAAATGGCGCATTTTTGAAAAATGGACTGAAATGGCCAAAGTGACCAAACCACAAGGACGAAAATGGCAGTTAACTCATTATTTTATTGCTTATGTTGGTAATCAAGAGGACACTTTACATGATGGATTAAGCTTAAACTTGGATTATAAATATATACCTTAGTCCACCATTCTCTTTCATTCAACATAACATCAACCAACTCATCTCCTTACCTCTACACCCCATCTCGGCCGAACCCCATCACCATCATTCACCCACCATCAAGCTTCGTTCTAGTCATTTCTCATACATTCATAGAAGCAAGAGGTCATACAAACAAGCCCGGTGCTTTCGAAAGTTCAAGAACCACTCTCATTTTCTTTTATCCACCACATTTACATCTTGTTTCTTCCCTAGCCTTGAGCTAGTAGTAAGTGTTTCTAATTGTCATCTTGATCTTGTTTATGGTGGTTAATAGGTGATGTAATGGTTAAAAATTTAGAACACTAAAGAACATAACTTAAAGTCTTGAACATAAGATGAATAAGTTGGATAAAGAGAAGCTAGGTGTGTAAATCATGTAAATCTTGTATAGTTGTGATTATTTGATGTTGTTTGTTACTAAAAGTGGAATGGATCATCATCTAGACATACTAGATCATGTTCAAGAACATGAACTAGTAGTATGTTATTGTTAGAAATGTGAAAGATGATGAAACCATCCACCATGAACTTGAAACTTGAATAAAAATAAATTTTCTTGTAAAATGAAGTTGTAAACTTGTGGATCTAAAGATCTACAAGTGGTTTTCGGAAGAACCAAGCGGAAAATACTAGTTTTGTTAAAACCGGGATATTTTATGAACTAGAAGCAAACTTGGTAAATAAACAAGCGTATGAACACTTGTTTAACAAGAAATTTAACAAAGAAGCGTTTTTGTAAACGTTGACTAGAAGTTGTTAAACTTCAAATTCTTTAAAAATGAAGTTTACAAGAAACTAAACTTGTTTTTAGAAATAACAAGACCTACTAAAAATGATGGTAACTTACTACATATTTTTACAAAAACTCTCAAGTTCATGAGTTATGGTTTAGTCTTATTTTTGTCTTGATTAATGAATAAATATTGTATATTGATGATTGGTAAATTGTTTGTTTGATTTTACAAAAAAGAAAATGATATGCTAAAAGCATGGACACCTCCAATTACAGAGGAAACTCTGGCGAAATTTTTCTAGAAATATAACACTTAGAAAATATTTTTCTAGTAAATGGTTACAAATATATTTTTAACTTGTTTTCAAAATATAAACTTCGCCATGATTTTTATTACAAAAATTACAAAGTATCGGAGGTGGATTTTCGTAAATAAAACTTGTTAAATATATATTTAGAATATATATTTTAAAATATGACCTTGTGTGATTATGTGATTATTTTGTGAACTAGATATATATATTATTTTAGGGTTAAAATAATATTACTTGAAATAACATGAAGATACGACTTCCAAAATAATATCAACGCGCCCACAAAAATAAATATTTAAGTTATATAAGTATCGACATACAACGCGAACTTTAAAAATGTAACTTATGTATTTTTCTGAAAAATACTCTATTTAGAATATTTTTGGTAAAATATTATTTTGGAAAAACTTACGAAATAAAATATAATATTTTTGGGAAAAATATATATATTTTGGAGACTAAGACATTTTAGACAAAGTAATTAAAAATATATTTTTCAAGTGAGACTTAAAAATATGTTTCCGGAATTATAAAACACACATGTATCAATACCCCCATCCTTGGGAAGGAATATACCTATTAAATAATTAAGAAGTGTAAATACGAAATAGTTGTCTAACTATTTCCCAAAAATGTTAAACCTTAAGCCAAGGCACGGCCGTCCGTCTAATAGAAGTTAGTACGTGTAGGTCATCACGCAGCAGGTTGATTTGGGACCGACTATTTCGAGACGCACTTCTGTGAGTTCATGTCCCCCTTTTCTCTTAACTGTTTTCAGTTTTATAACTTCGGGGGTGAAATACATGTTACAATTATTTGGAACATTTTATACATGGTATGGTTAGCTTAAGGAGGGTTAGGACATACAGATCATGTGAGTGGTGGGTACAACGCTTAAAGCCACTAATCCTCGTTGTTAGGACTGAGGGACACAAGAGTGATAGATCTATTTGGGTGTAGCAAGCCCACACCCGTGAGGCCGTGGAGGCCCATAGTGGTGACTGTGTCTTACAGCCGAGGCCCGGTACAAATTCGCTAGGTTTGAGTTTTCTAGCATCACTTCTCACATACCAGTGGACTTGCAAACCAGTGGTGATCTCATTTCCTTAATTGCTACATACTAGGGATTTTTTACTTTGGGACGTACACTAATGTTTTATAAACATGCTCACTTTTACATGAACTCGCTCAACTTTTTGTTGATTTTTCAAATTACATGTATTTCAGGAAATTAGGGATCTGGCAAGGTATGCTATGTCGTCAAGCTGCGTAAGAAGAATGATGTCATCCGAGTTTAGGGATTGTGACTTTTGACTAGACGAGTCACAAGTCTTAAACTGTGTTTATTTCATGTTTTGTGGTTGTGTCGTATCAACAAGATTTTATTATGTCGTGTTGGAATTTCGTTGCATGCATCGACTTTTGAAAACAATGTTGTCGTATTTTATTTTTAAAACTTGAATTAATGGATGATCATCATGGTTTTACTTTCATATAGCTTTGTTGTGATTAAGCTATGGTATTAAGAAATCACACCAAATAAACCAACGCTTCCGCAAAGCCAGGGTGTGACAATTTAAGCTCTTGATGTGGTTTTAAGAGAATCAACCTCATTAGGGTAACACATACTTTTGGGGTCATTTTAGTGTTTGAGGTGCTTTTTTATTTCAGAGTTACTCATGTTTTTTAATGTGATTCTCACTGTTTTGGTCAAAAATTACCGAAGCAATTAAGTGATCAAATTAGTTAAGTGGGGTAGTGTGCTAAGAATGTGTATCGAAAATATACTAATTTAGTTGTTTGTAAAAACAGTTTTCAGGATACGACTCAGGATATTGAGTTGTATCTACAATCAAACAATGAGCAAAAAGGTAAAGGGTGACACGGGATGTACGAGGAAAGCCCTTGATCAATCTAGATCGCCGGCACAAAACCTCGGGAGCTAACAATCGCAGCTGCCTTGTTCTTCTTATTACTTCAAATATCAAGATACAGTGTATGATATGATGCGGATCAACTAAGTGTTACAATGCGATTTGAATACAAGTGTAAGTGTGTTGTGAATGTTTGCAGCTAGAGAGAAAGAGAGTTTGAGAGATTGTGTGTCCTTATCTGATCTGATCAATCCTATTTATAGTAAAACAAAACTAACTAACAAGCCTACAAATCCGGGATATAACGAATATTCCCTTTGTGAACGTTGTAGTCCACGTCTTCCGGCTTCAACGTTCATATTCCAACAGATTTGCCCGAGTCTTTGGGAGAAGAAGTCCATTTGAACGTTATAGACTTGCACCATTAACCTGCAGGTGAATTAAATAGCCACTACCAGGATACTATATCAGGATGTTACCAATATCCTGATCCGGTATCCTGATCATAAACAAAAGAAACACAGTGAGAATATTATTCAGGATACATGAGCAGAAAACTACCCATAACAATTTTCCCAAAAATATATCTGTTGGTGTACCAATTCCAACGGATATATTTTAAAACTTATCTCATGAATCGAGGTTATTAAGTTGAAACGACGGTTGAGATAACATTGTGCAACTTCCAACGCGGTTTACACTCAATGGCTATCTATTACGCCCCTATATCTTCTCTCTTTCTGTTTGAAAACCAAATATCATCAACAAAATCTCTAGGTAATTATTCATTCTTCCTTCCCTTCTTGCTAATCTCTTCATTCTACTCCCAATGGCTACTAGAACCCGTTCTCATACTGGTGAATCGACGGATACCTTCATCCAAAAAAATCTTCTCAAGAACCCCGAGAAGGAAATTTGTGCCTTCGATAATGCAGATATTACAGCGTTGAGAGCCTCCGGCGCCTTTCCAGACAGTGCGATTATCAGACCATTCGACCCGTCAGTTCGATCGGACGTTTCGTCTGCCGATTGGGTCTGTTTTCCGGCATATCCTTTCTCGCTAGGCCTTCGGTATCCTTTTCCCGAATTCATGATGCAATTTTTTCGAACCACCGGTCTTTTCTTTGCCCAAACAATGCCCATGGTTTGGAGGGTACTGATCGTACTTAACCAAATCAAAAGCCTCCACTACCCTGACCTCTGCATCGAGGATATTTCGATCGCCTATCGTCTCCGATCACATGGTTCTAGCCGGTCTTTACTCTTTTCTACTTCCAGTAAACCCCTCATTCTCAAAGCCACCAAAAACGAGGATGGATGGCAACGGAAGTTCTTCTTCGTTAAGCGAGATTCCATCTATGAGGGTGCTAGCCTCCCGGTGGAGTGGTTAACCACCGGTAGGGTTTAGGGTTTTAAGAATATCCCCAAATACCTCTCGGGCCTATATCCTGTGCTGATACTTTTTTATTTGGCCTTTATGCAGTGAACTTCAGAGAAGTAGCCCCTCTTACTGAAGAATCTGAAAGAAGAATCAAAGCGATTTACCGGTTACCGGAAGGGGATAGAGCTTTTCCACACACCTCCCAAGTTCCAGTCAATATTCATCGTCTGATATGTCTGGTAAGAGTTATTCTGCAAATGATTGATTAGCGTAATATAATGAAAGAGTAGAAAAGATTTAGAACTTCTCCTTTTATGCAGCACTAGCCAAAATCCCAGAATTTTTTACCTTGAGGAGTTGGATAGTTACTCCGATCCTGTCCAGGTCAAGAAAGAGCCAAGTCCCAAACCTATTACTTCATCCAAGCCCACCAGCTCTAAAGCCGTCACCATTCCCAAGCCTTCGCCAGCTACTAAGCCCAGGACCTCTAGTTGTCGTAAGAGGAAAGAGACTGATTCGCCTGCCACACCTGAGACGTTTCCCTACGAGAATCACGGGTTTATCGAGGCAAGCGGGTTCATGACTTCCTTTCTCAACCAGGTATAGATCCTTATTCCGTATCTTGCAAATATATGTCAAACCAATATCTTGGTTAATATACAATAATACCTGCATTTTTTGTTGTAGGGCCTCAAACGTTTAGTTCACTTGTACGAAGAATCCTGCAGGCTCAACAAGATGCTCGAGTCCAAATTGAAGAAAGCCGAGGTCACCATTTCTGACCAAGGTATGATCGCCGCTGCTAAATCTCAACATTACGAGGACAAGTTCAAAGCTATGACCCAGGAACACCAGGCTGCCATCAAGAAAGTTACTCACGAAGCCCAAGCCCATCTCGACGCCGCCCAGGCCCAACATGAACAGGATATGGCCTCTTACCGGGAAGGCCTTAAAAGCTCCGTTGTCATCTCCCTTCTTCAGGCTAGGCTAATAATGGCTTACGAAGCCAAGGCCCTGGGCTTCGAATGCCCTTCTTGGAATGTCGACGCCTGGGAGGTGAAACTAAGAGGTCTTGGCGGTAATCCTGTAGAGCATCCTACTAAATCTGTAGTTGAGGGGTCTTCCATGGCGACTGAAAAGCTAATTGATGTTGGTGGCGAGGCTGAGAAGGACGTTCGAGCTAATCCTGAACCGGATGCTGGTGAAGACGTGATTTAATGAAGAGGGTGCTGCCCCTTGAATGCAGCGAAGTGGGCGATGATGGATACTGTCACCGAGGCCGGAGCCCACTTTTTAAAATTGGTGGTTTATGATTGTTTGAACAATTTCCCTTCCCTGTTTCTTAAACAATTTTAATTTCCTGCATTAAAACAATATGATGGCCAAAGGTGGAGGGATCCTGAGTTTCAGGATGAAGCCCTTGGTCATCAGTTAGTATCGTTTATTTTGAACAATATAACAGTTGGAGGCGGATGGGTCTCCGTTTGAGATGAAACCTTCAGTTGTTAAGTGAACATGGTAGAAAACTGACTGTGCTTTTGGTGGACGGATCTCAGTTTGAGATGAAACCAAAAGCACAACTTTTGCTATGTTAATAATATAACCTTCTTTTGGCCTTATTTATTGTTGTTCAATTTTATTTTTACAAAGCTTGTTTTGATAACAGTTGTTTGATTCGAATACAGTTTTAATTTTCAATCCAAGTATCATGTCCCAAACATTCCAACCAAATATCCTGAAGCATATTCTGAAAATGTATTAGGAGAATATATCCTGAGAACATATCCTAATCAGGATATTCATTAATGTTATAATCAAGATTTTGTCAAACATAGTTTCAAAAATTTAAACGATTTAGATAAGGTTTTTAAAGGAAAGATCATACCAGAGGTAGAGTGCAACCCTATTCTCAAACTTCAATCCTTTTGCAATCTTTCCAACGAAGATGTCCCCAGTCTGGGACACTTAATGTATTGGGTCCAAGCTTGACCCTTTGAGCTTTACACAATTGCCTCAGTAGGAATGTCCCCTGTGCATTATGTCTTCGAACACTTAGAAATTTTCAGGACATCAATTGCAACCGTTTGTATAATTTTTGTATGACAGGGGATAAACCCTAAAATATCCTGGAGATAAATCCTTAGTGTTTTGGGGATAAACCCATAGGTATTCTCGGGAAAATCCCAAGTTTTCACGCGCTACAGGCGGGAGTGTATAAACTCCAAGACTTAGAAAGGTGAAAACCTTTAAACCTTAGAGAGTATGAAAATACCCTTTCGCGAGAGAGGGTGATCAATCCTCATATACCTTAAGGATCCAGGATATAGCCAATAATAACGAAATTGTCAGCCACTTTTACATGGACTGGTCCCGCTATCTTGAACTATTCCCGGATAGCATGCGCTCTAGGCGGGGTGTTTAAACCCAATTCGAAAGAAAGGTGAATACCTTTAAACCTGTGAAGGGATCAGGATCCCTTAAACGTGAGAGAGGGGGCCAATCCTCTAATCTTTCGAATTATTCCAAGTGTATATCCTGGAGCTATATCCCGAAGCATATTCTGCAAAACAACCATAAACTAAGGTGGGTGGTAGCCTGGCTAACACCCCTCCGATGCTTAAGTTAGTATTGGGTTCAAAAGAATAAATTAATTCAAACATACTAAAAGAGATAGAATTCACACCATCCTGAGTTAGAAATTAAATTCTAAACTCACTTAAAATAGAGCTTTAGGTGTATAGCATTCTAGTATCTTGGTAGCATATCCCCTTCCATATTCTTGAGTTGGTATGCTCCTTTTCCAGATTCTGATTCAACCTCATATGGTCCTTCCCACTTTGGAGCTAACTTTCCATCGGTAGGATTAGTAGTATTCTGAAAAGCCTTTCTTAATACCCAATCTCCAACTTGAAACCTTCTGGTCCTTATATTCTTGTTATATGCTCTGGATATCCTCTATTGATATGCTGCCATCCTTAGCTTTGCTGCATCTCTTATTTCATCCACAGTATCTAATTCCTGACATAGGGCTTCGAGATTCTTCTCAGAATCCTTGAGACTGGATCTTGCTATAGGTATCACCATTTCTGTCGGGATTACCGCCTCCGCTCCAAATACTAAGGAAAATGGGGTTCGCCCAGTTGCACTTTTTACTGTCGGTCTATCAGCCCATAAAACAAAGGGTAATTCTTCTGCCCATCTTCTTTTCTTAGCTCCAAGTCTTTTCTTCAAATTGTTGACAATTATCTTGTTCGAGGATTCTGCTTGTCCATTTGCTTGAGGATGTACCGGTGTGGATGTGATCATTTTAATTCCCCAACTCTTGCAAAAGTCAGTAGTCCTCTTACTTATAAACTAAGAACCATTTTCACAAATTATCTCAGCTGGTACTCCAAATCTAGTCAGGATATTCCTCTTTATGAAGGATACTACTTTTTGGTCTCTGACTTGAACAAATGCTTCAGCTTCAACCCATTTAGAGAAATAATCAGTCATTGCGAGCATAAACACTTTTCCTCCTGGAGCCTTTGGCAATTTTCCTACTATATCCATTCCCCACTTCATGAATGGCCAAGGGGAAGCAATAAGATACAGTGGTTCAGCAGGCTGATGTAATATATTATTGTGCCTTTGACATACATCACCTCTTCGAGCATATTCTGCAGCATCTTTTCTCATCGTCGGCCAATAGTATCCTGTTCTTAATACCTTTGAGAATAACGACCTGCCCCCAGTATGGTTACCACAATCCCCTTCGTGTACATCCTAAAGAACTTCTTTAGTTTCGGGATCCTCCAAGCACCTCAGATATGGTCCTGCAAGAGATTTCTTTTACAAAACATTATTTATAATAGTGAATCGTGATACCTTCATTCTAAAGGCCTTGGGGTTCTCATCCTTTGGGATGTGTCCTTCCTTGAGATATCCCATGATTGGAGGCGTCCATGACTTAGGATCCTCCACAGGATTTTCATTATCAGGATCCTGGATAGTTACTACTTCCTTATCCTGTGACTTGAGAAGTTCCATTGCGGGATATAGAATATGTAGTATTGGTATTTGGGTTCCCTCCTGTTAGGGCAGGATTTTTATGACCTATGATCCTTACATGATATCCTAACAAGTGATCCTTGTTTCCTTGGCAGATAGTGATCCTCAGAAGAACTCCAGGATCAGGATCACGGATCATCCTAAGGATCCTCATACTAACGATTGTTCTTTTTGAATTTAATGATGTTTTGCAGGAATTACGAGTTGGACCTGGTCTTAGCAACATTAACAAGGAATCTGTCACACTAATTTCGCACTAGCACAATCAAAGATGGACGTTATGGAGAATATGGAAACCTAGCACAATTTAAGGGCAATTAGTTAGGCTAAATTTACTTCTATTTCTAAAGGGGTAACGAGCTAGTAGTTAGGTGATTTACCTAAAATACAACCACACACGCTTATATAAATGGCACTCTACAGCATTCGGAGAACACAACACATTTCTCGCACGCTCTAGCATACGATACTATAGTGATCCTTATACCTAGCTCGTTACCATCCAAAGTTGTAAACATTTTTTGTTATATTGAAGTTTGGTGATCGGTAGTTTCCATCACCCGAGGTTTTTTATGCCGGAGATCATTCATTGATCAAGGGTTTTTTCCTCGTATAAATCCTTGTGTCACTTGTGCAATTTTCATTTAAGTGATCCTTATCTTTGTTCATCATACCAAGCATCATTCCCCGTTTACAAAGAGTTTGGTTGCATAATCCTTGTGTGATTTTTGACCAAAACAGTTTGGCGCCCACCGTGGGGCAATTGGTGCTTCATTCATAAGAAAGTTTTTCTGTTGGTGATCATTCCGGAGTATTACATGGCTTCATCGTTGAAGAATACCTCCACAGCGATGTCTGCAGTCAATTCATCTAATGGCATTCCACCTTTGCCTCCACCACCAGCTGGATCTCAGAAAAATGCTGAGAAGAGACCAACTCCTATCTTCTCTAAACCTTCATCTTCTGCTCTAACTTCTTCTGCTCCTAGTACTAGTGATATATTTACTTTGATTTTGCAGATGAGGGATCGTATGCAGCAGCAGGATGAAACTAATGACAGGATCCTCAAAGAAATCGGAGATCTCAAAAGGCAAAAGAAAACGGCAGAGGATCATTACCCACTAATGCCCAAATCTTTGAATTTTGATACTCCGATGATTACTTCTCAGCCATCAGAGGTCCCAAACATTCAACATATGGGTGGATCAAGAGGAGTGCATTTCGGCCCAGCAATAGTGACTCAGGCATCAGGATCATATTTCCAACCGGCAGGATCCTATACTCAGCATATGGGATCCTTCAAGAACTTAGGATCCTCCTTCGTTCCAGGATCATCCCATGTTCAGGGATCCCTGCAGATACCAGGATCCTTGAAGAATTTGCAAACAGGAAGTCCAGATGTCCATCAAGGAGATTTTATTCCAATGCAAACCATTGCTTCCACTGGTCCTTCCATCATCCCAGAATCCCAGCAATACGGATTCATGTCCAATGTTCCTAACTTGAACCCGATGGGAGGTAACATTTTTAACAATTCTCTTACCACTAACCACGGATTCGTGCAGGATACAGGTATCAACCATGCTATGGCCAGAGAACTGCAGAAATTGAAGGATATGATATCAAGTGTTCCAGGGGTAGTCAAACCTATCCCGGAGATTGCAGATGGAAGCCATAAGGTATCTCGTTTTGCACCACCAATTTGTGATACTGAGATACCCAAAAGATTCCATATTCCTACTATGAAGCAGTATGATGGTACAACGGATCCTGAGGAACACATAGCACAATACAGGGAGATGATGGAGATCAATCCAATTCCGGAAAGGTTAAAGAAAGCATGCCTATGCAAGGGATTTGGATCCACTCTCACTGGATCAGCTCTTAAATGGCTGCTAAGTCTTCCCCCTTACTCTATTACTTCGTTTGCTAATTTAGTTAACTTATTCAATAATCAATTTTCTTGTAGCAGAAAATTTGAACGATTGACTAGTGATTTATATAGGATAACTCAGGGTCATAATGAATCATTAAGGGATTATATAACCAAATTTGGTAAAGAATCCTTGGACATTCCCAACTTGGATGTGGCTACAGCTGTTGAGGCCTTCAAAATGGGATTGCTTAAGGATTCATTGTTCTATGATGATCTTGTTATGACACCATGCAGGAACCTAGACGAAGTGAGAACTCGGGCACTCAGGTTCATCCGGCTAGAGGATGACAAGAGGATCCAGGAGAGACAAGTAGGATCCTCAAAACAAGAGAAGCAAGGATCCTCTTTCAAAAGCAACAAATTCAAATCCTATAACAGAGCTGACAACCAGAATGTGCATGCTGTTGACCAAGAAGAGGATGATGAGGATTATCCTCCGATTTCTGAATACTGTTTTTCCGTTGATAACCATGAACTAATCCTTGCAATGCAGAATCTAGGAGTAAAAGCCAGATGGCCCAGAAAAAATGACAAACCAGCCGCAACTAAAGATAAATCAAAGTGGTGTGCATACCATGAGGATTTTGGGCATTTGACAAAGGAATGCATCGCATTAAGAAAGGAAATTGGATATCTGCTGAGCAAGGGCATTTGAAAGAATTGTTGGGAAGGAAAAAGCAAAGGACTCAGGATCCTGAAATGATCCCTGAAAAAGCTCCAACCCCTCCGGCAGACGCACAAGTGATAAACTTTATTTCCGGAGGATCAGACATTTGTGGTACATCCTTTTCAGCAGCTAAGAGGCTTGCAAAGGAAGCTAAAATGGATAATGGAGAAAGACCTATTCGAACATCAAGTGTCTCGGAAGGAAAAATCATAACCTTTGATGAGGATGATAGAATTAACATCTAGGATCCTCATCATGATAGTTTAGTTATTACTCTCTTTATTTCTAACCATTTTATCCGCAGGATCCTTATTGACGGAGGAAGTTCGGTAAACATTATCCAACTTGATGTTCTGAAGAAAATGGGTATTCCTGAATCAGACATCACACCAAGATCCTCCGTACTTGTGGGATTTAGTGGCGAAACTAAGAAAACCCTGGGGGATATCAAACTCCCAATTTACATGGAAGGATTACATAATTATCAGAAATTTTGTGTTATTGACTGTTTGTCTTGTTGTAATGTTATCCTTGGCAGGCCCTGGATACACGATATGAAGGCAGTCCCATCCACCTACCATCAATGTGTGAAGCTCCCTAGCCCTTGGGGAATAATCAAGATCGATAGTGATCAACAGGAGGCTAAGGATTGTTACACCTCATCAATGAAACAAGCCTCGAGATCAAGGGAGCAATAGCAATTAAAGTATCCTCCAAGGGGTGTCTTGGAGGCAAGAGAGCAGGATGTGGACGAAATCCTCTTGGATCCTGATGATCCTGAATCCAAAATCTATAACGGATCAGGGATCCTTGGACAAATGAAAGAAGACATCGTATCCTTCCTCAAAAGAAGAAAATCTACCTTTGCATGGAAACATGAGGATATGACAGGTATATCTAAGGATATTATCACTCATAAACTTGGCATTGACAGGTCAGTTAAACCAATCCATCAAAAAAGGAGGAAGTTTGCACCAGCAAGAAATGCCATTATCCAGGAAGAGGTAGAAAGATTACTACGAGCAGGTATGATTAGAGAAGTAAAGTATCCAAAATGGCTGGCCAATGTGGTTGTTGTTCAAAAGAAAAATGGAAAGTGGAGGGTATGTGTCGATTTCACTGATTTGAATAAGGCATGTCCCAAGGATCCTTTCCCATTACCCCACATTGACTCCATGGTGGATGCAACAGCGGGTCATGAACTGTTAACCTTTATGGATGCATCATCTGGGTTCCAACAAATTCAGATGGAACCATCTGACCAAGAGGATACGGCTTTTATGACCCCAACCGGTTTATATTGTTATATTGCTATGCCATTTGGATTAAGAAATGCAGGTGCAACATATCAAAGGCTGGTGAATATGATGTTCAAGGATCAAATTGGACAAACTATGGAAGTCTACATAGACGATATGGTGGTAAAATCCAAAAAAGCTGAGGATCACCTAAGGGATTTGGAGGAAGCATTTGATATCCTTGATAGTTATAACATGAAGCTTAATCCTTCAAAATGTCACTTCGGTGTTAAAGCAGGCAAATTCTTAGGATATATGGTAACCCAGAGGGGCATTGAAGCAAGCCCGGAACAAATCAAAGCATTGGTGAATATCAAATCGCCTGCCAACGCTAAGGATGTGCAAAGGCTAACAGGCAGGATAGCAGCTCTAAACAGATTTATATCCAAATCCTCAGAAAGGTGTAGAGAGTTCTATGATATCCTAAGAAAGAACAAGAAATTCGAATGGACTGAAAAGCATGAGAATGCTTTACAAGCCCTAAAAGAATACATGTCCTCAGCTCCAACATTGATGAAACCAGAAAAAGGAGATGTGTTATCCTTATAACTTGCGGTATCCTCAAAAGCAGTAAGTGCAGTCCTTGTTAAGGATCATGAAGGTACACAATATCCTGTCTATTATGTAAGTAAGAGTTTACTTGATGCTGAATCCAGGTATTCACACCTTGAAAAACTTATTCTTGCACTAATTATGGCATCTACTAAACTAAGACATTATTTTGAAACCCATGTTATTGTTGTTAGAACTAATTTTCCAATTAAGAATGTCCTCAGGAAACCAGAGATGTCCGGAAGGATGGCTAAGTGGGCAGTAAAGCTTAGTGCCCATGATATAAGATATGAGCCTAGAACAGCCATCAAATCTCAAGCATTAGCAGACTTTGTGGCTGATTTCAGTAGTGATTTACAAAAGGAAGCCGAATTGGAAGTCCAGCAGCTGGATGAAACCAAGGATCCTTGGATACTACATACTGATGGATCCTCAAATATTAAAGGCACAGGACTTGGTATACTACTAAAATCGCCACAGGGGGACATAATACCCCACTCCATAGCTTGTGAGTTCCAAGCCACTAATAATGAGGCTGAATATGAAGCCTTAATTGCTGGTTTGCAAATTGCTAAGCATATGGGGATCAGGTATCTTGAGGTATACGTGGATTCATTGTTAATCACTAATCACTTTAATGGATCCTATGCTGTTAAAGGTGAAAAACTAACCAAATATTTAGAGATAGTCAAAGAATTGGCACTCTCCTTTGCTTTCTTCAGTTTGACACAGGTACCAAGGGAAGAAAATACAGAAGCTGATGCACTGGCCAATCTAGGATCATCTTTGAAGATCCCAGAGGATATAAGTATCCCCATCATCCATATCCTGTCTCCTGCTATTGAAAATTGCTATGCCATGGAAATAGAAGAGGATTCTGCAATGATCCCTAGTGAGGATACTCAATCTTGTTCAGGATCATGGATCTCACCAATCATGAGATACTTACAACACGGAGAGATTCCTATGGGAGAAAACCCTAGGGCTTTCAGAATTAAGGTATCTCAATTCACAATCTTAAATAATATGCTGTATAAGCGATCTCTTGCAGGACCATATTTAAGATGTATCGAGGATCCTGAAGTTCAAGAAGTTTTAAAAGATTTCCATGAAGGAGATTGTGGAAACCACACTGGGGGCAGGGCATTGTTCTCAAGGATCTTAAGGACAGGATACTATTGGCCAACTATGAAAAGGGATGCTGTGGAGTATGCTAAGAAGTGTGATCCTTGTCAAAGACACAGCAATATCCTTCATCAGCCGGCTGAATTTCTACATCCTATACCATCCTCTTGGCCATTTATGAGATGGGGGATGGATATAGTTGGCAAGCTCCCTAAGGCACCTGGTGGGAAAGTGTTCATGCTTGCTATGACTGACTACTTCTCCAAGTGGATAGAGGCTGAAGCTTTTGCCCAAGTCAGAGAAAAGGAAGTTATATCCTTTATTAAGAGAAATATTATAACTAGATTTGGCATTCCTTCTGAAATTGTATGTGATAATGGTTCCCAATTTATTGGGAGCAGAACTACTAACTTTTGTGACAGCTGGGGGATTAAGATGATAACATCAACACCAGTCCACCCACAAGCTAATGGTCAAGCATAATCATCCAACAAGATCATCATCAACAATCTGAAGAAGAAACTTGGATCCAAGAAGGGGAAATGGGTAGAGGAATTGCCTTATGTGCTTTGGGCTGATAGGACAACTCCCAAGAATGCTACTGGTCAAACACCCTTCTCTTTGGTGTTTGGGGCAGAATCAGTGATCCCAACAGAAATGGTGGTTCCAACTGCTAGAACAAGTACCCGTGATCCTGAGGAAAATGATCAAAACTTGGTTCAAGACTTGGATACTATTGAGGAAATCAGAGACTTGGCTAGGATAAGGATGTCTAGCTACCAACAAAGAATGGCTGGTGCTTATAACAAAAATGTCAGGATAAGGAAATTCCAAGTTGGGGATATGGTATTGAGAAAAGCATTCCAGAATACCACCAATCCTGCTGATGGGAAATTGGCACCAAAATGGGAAGGCCCTTATTTGATCGAAGCCGAAGCAGGAAAGGGGGCATATAGACTGCTGACCATGGAGGGTAATTTGTTACCAAGAGCCTGGAATGCTGTCCACTTAAAGAAATATTTCATGTGAGCAGGATCATTCTGGCACATACGATCCTCACATTAGAAGTATCCTTCGAGGATCCCTGAAGTATCAATGATCCTTACTCTGGTAATGTCCTAAGCTTGAAGTCTTATTTACATATTTTCTTATTTAAGGATAAGGATCATGTATCCTTCATCCATCTCTCACGAGATTTTGAGTTCTGATAGTCCAGGTATCCTTAGCATATTGTCGACAATCTTCAGAAGCAACTCAGATCCTCAGGTTCAACCCCAGTTGTTTGGGCTTGTCCCCAGTTATCCTTGGGCTTGTCCCCGGTTTTCGCCTGTAGCGCACGATGATCCTGGTATAGTTCACGTCTTTGGGACCAGTACTCGCTTTAGGGGCTGATAACCCCATCGTACTGGCTATACCTAGGATCCTACGTATAATGGTAGACGTACCATACATCCGTTCCTAAGGTTTCTAACGTTTTCACGTTAGCTAAGGTTTGGCATTTTCATGTCACTAAGTTTGGATAGTTGCCAGTGAGGGCCATACTCCAGTTTACATACGATCCTTGGGCTTGTCCCCAGTTATCCTTCGGGCTTGTCCCCAGTTACCCTTCGGGCTTGTCCCTAGTGATCCTTTGGGCTTGTCCCCAGTTACTAACTTATCTATGATATTGGCTTAGTCCCAAGTTATATTCTATTTTCAGGTTTTCAAAGATAAACAATTAAGGATCCTCAATCCTTATTACCCATTAAAGTTCTTCCTATGGTTATCCTGGTTAAAGGTTAGGATCCTAACTTGGATTCTCAGGTATGATCCTTAACTGTTTTGAATACATTCATTATTTCGACTAACCCTTAGACCTTGACAACTGAACCTATGATCCTTAAAATGAACTACTTTTTGGAAGCTCTCGATTATAGGATATTTGATCCTGGATCATATCCTAAATTTCTTAAACATAATTTGCTTAACTTTTCTTACTCAGACAAATATATATCAAAACAATTGGAAATTAAAAGGATAAACAAGGATAACATCACAGGATAAGTCAAAAGTTAAAAGTTTTATTCATTAAATATTTAACCCCTTTTTTAAGTTGTCAAAATTGCCAACCCACGTTTCTACCAGCAAAACGTGGCCCGTCCACATGGGTTGGCAAAGGGTGTCCATTGTTCATGCGGTCATAGCAAGTGCAGGAAATTATAGGCGGCAGGATCACAATGGCTTCATCCCCCAAATAGAGGATCCCTCCACCATATGTAATCCTACCTATTGTTCACAGGATCCTAGATCCTCAACCCTAAACTATTGTTCAAATACAGACCATAATTGTTTTAAAACATCACAAACCACCAAACAAAAAAATTGGGCTCCGGCTATGTCTAGAAATTTCCATCATTGCCCAATCCTGCAGCTCAATCCTTCGCTGCACCATCACCACCGGCTCCACTTGCCTCTCCACCCTGATCCTTGCCAATGTCTCCACCCTCAAGCATCGGAATCTCCTCAGCCTCCTCATCATCCTCCAGTTCAGCCAGCCTAGCCTTCCAGCCTTCGACATCCCAGATGCTCTTGTCAAAAGCAGGATCCTGAGCCTCCGCAGCCATCTGCAGCTGGACCTTGTACATAGTTATCGCGGCAGAGACCTTGGCATCCTGGGTGATCTCGTGCTTCTCATAGTCAAAGTTGATTAGCATCTTGGCAGCATCATTCTTGGTGGCCTGGAGCTCCTTCTGAAGATCGGCTATCTTGAGATCCTTCAACACCCCAACCTGTTGAAGGTCAGCAATCTGGCGATCCTGATCCTCAACATGGCCAACATATGTCTCTACTTCAGCAAATTTCTACAAGGAAGACAAGAAATAATGTCAGAAACCAAGTGATCCTTAGACCAGCAGGATACACAAACAGAACAGTGATCCTTACCTCGCTGATGTAATCCAGACATGTTGGCGAAGCAGGGGCAGACCTTGCAAATCCTCAGAGGCCTTTCTCTTCTTGCTTCCTTTTCCCCTGATTGGTGCTTTAAGGGCTGAAGCAGTTGGGCTAGCAGCAGGAGTCTTCTTCCTTGCAGATTTGACATTAGTAAGATCATCAATGCCGAACTTCGAAGCAGACTTAGAGGATTTTCCAGCACCTACACAACCAAAATAAGATAAGTATTCTAGCTAAATTTGAAATCCTACACAGAATTGCTTTTTAAATAAGGATACTTACTTGACATTGTAACAGAGGCAGAGGATACTTCCTGAGAATCCTGGATAGTAACCTGGAAAGTTCTTATTTCAGGATCGAGCTTCTTAAAAGCCAGGAATCTCTCTTTTGCAGCAGGAGTCAACTTCAGGTGTGAAACGGAGATAGCTGCACAACAAGAAAACAACAGAACATCAGTGATTCTCATGCTACAGGACAAGTTCTACGGTGATCCTTCCAGGATCCTATATCCTACCATGGGTGGCCCACTTCTTGGGCAAATCCTCCCCATTTGGGATGGTATCTCTCTTTACAAAAAAGAACCGCCGCTTCCAGTTCATGTCATTTTTGGTAACTTTGAGAACAGGATGCTCTTCTCCGGCCTTTCGTTTGAACAAATATCGGTGGGATCCAAAAGTTGTGAGATCATACATCTCAGCCAACTATGCCATGCCAAGGTCTATCCCTTCTTGTTCGATGATCCTTTCAAGGGTGTATAACACCCTCCAGATCATCGGCATAGCCTGGATATAGCAGATGCCAGTAAGGGAGAAAAAGGATTGGGTAAACTGAGGGAAAGGATACGAGTATCCTATCATGAAAGGAGTGACCAGGAAAGCTACCCAAGTCTCAGAGATGAAATCACTCAAAGCGGTAGGACTAAAAGACTTGAAAAGGGTTTCCGCCGGAAAGCAACGACGGATTTTGTCGATTTGAGGGTCGGTAAAACAACACCTCTCGGTAGGGTAATCCTTGATGATCCCTTGACCCTTCAAAGGGCTGTTCTTCTTAGGATCCTTACAGGGAGAGTTCCGGAGCAACATCTTTTACAGAACGATGGAAAGAGAAAGAGAAACAGAGCAAGCAAGAAGGAAATAAAGGGGAATACCTGTTCAATCCTCTGGTCGCGGTTATAAAGGGAAGAGTTCTTGAATTTAAATGCAAACGATTCTATCCCTATCTCTATTTATAATCATGATTATGCAGGGCTGTCACCTCCATGACGTCAGATCGCAACGGATAGTTCATTCTTAACGGCTATATATCCGTTGAGTTAGTTATAGATAAGACCGGCAAAATATAACTCGTTTATATTACATAAATACTTCTTATATTTTGGGGGCAATTGTTAGGGCAGGATTTTTATGACCTATGATCCTTACATGATATCCTAACAAGTGATCCTTGTTTCCTTGGCAGATAGTGATCCTCAGAAGAACTCCAGGATCAGGATCACGGATCATCCTAAGGATCCTCGTACTAACGATTGTTCTTTTTGAATTTAATGATGTTTTGCAGGAATTACGAGTTGGACCTGGTCTTAGCAACATTAACAAGGAATCTGTCATACTAATTTCGCACTAGCACAATCAAAGATGGACGTTATGGAGAATATGGAAACCTAGCACAATTTAAGGGCAATTAGTTAGGCTAAATTTACTTCTATTTCTAAAGGGGTAACGAGCTAGTAGTTAGGTGATTTACCTAAAATACAACCACACACGCTTATATAAATGGCACTCTACAGCATTCGGAGAACACAACACATTTCTCGCACGCTCTAGCATACGATACTATAGTGATCCTTGTACCTAGCTCGTTACCATCCAAAGTTGTAAACATTTTTTGTTATATTGAAGTTTGGTGATCGGTAGTTTCCATCACCCGAGGTTTTTTATGCCGGAGATCATTCATTGATCAAGGGCTTTTTCCTCGTATAAATCCTTGTGTCACTTGTGCAATTTTCATTTAAGTGATCCTTATCTTTGTTCATCATACCAAGCATCATTCCCCGTTTACAAAGAGTTTGGTTGCAAAATCCTTGTGTGATTTTTGACCAAAACACCTCCGATATCCTGACTGACGATCCTAGATTCGCCAAGGCATCTGCTTCAGCATTATCCTCTCTTGGTACCTGTTCAAGTGTAAAAACATCAAAATATCCTGCTAATTTTTTGAGAATTTCGAGATACTCGATTAACTTCTCACCTTTAACTGCATAGGTCCTGTTTTGGTCAAAAATCACACAAGGATAATGCAACCAAACTCTAAGTAAACGGGGAATGATGCTTGGTTTGTTGAAAAAGTAAAGGATCACTTTAGTAAGAAATATGCAAGTAACACAAGGATTTATACGAGGAAAAAGCCCTTGATCAATATATGATCTCCGGCATAAAAAACCTCGGGTGATGGCAACTACCGATCACCAAACTTCAATATAACAAAAAATGGTTACAACTTCGGATGATAATGAGCTGAGTACAAGGATCACTATCTGCCAAAGAAACAAGGATCACTGGTTAGGATCACATGTAAGGATCATGTGTTATAAAAATCCAGCCCTAACAATTGCCCCCAAAATATAAGGAGTGATATTGTAAATAAGTGAGTTATATTTTGCTTGATCTTATCCGCAACGAGCTAATCGGATAACTAGCCGTTGGAGTCGGACTAGCCGTTGCAACCCTTACGTCACAGAAGTGACAGCCCTGCAGATCATCATTATAAATAGGAGACAGAGTTAGGATCAATTTGCATTTAAATTCGAGAGATACTCCCTTTATAATCTCGTCCGAAGATCAATCAGGTATTCTTCCTCTTTCCTTCCTTCTCTTACTCTGTTTTTTCTTTCTCTTTGTTTCTCTTCAACATTCTGCAAGTATGCTGCTCCAACTCCCCTCATAAGGATCCTAACAAGAATAGTCCCTTGAAGGGTCAAGGGATCATCAAGGATTCTCCCCATGAGAGGTGTTGTTTCACCGATGTTCATATTGAAAGAATTCGTCATTGTTTTCCGGCGACTGCTATCTTTAAATCTTTCACTCCCACTGCTTTAAGTGACTTTGTCTCCGATACTTGGGTAGCTTTTCCTGTTACTCCGTTCACTATAGGCTATACGTATCCCTTTCCAGCTTTCACTCAATCTTTCTTTTCCCTGACCGGCATATCTTACATCCAAGCCATGCCGATGATCTGGAGGGTTTTGTATACCCTTGAAAGGATCATTGAGCAAGAAGGGATCGACCTAGGAATGGCGGAGCTGTCTGAGATGTATGATCTCACAACGTTTGGATCCTGCAGATATTTGTTCAAACGGAAAGATGGGGAGGATCATCCTGTTCTTAAGGTCACCAAGAATGACATGAACTGGAAGCGACGATTTTTCTTCGTTAGGAGGGATACCATCCCTAATGGGAAGGATCTGCCCAAGGAGTGGGCTACTCATGGTAGGATAGAGGATCCTGGAAGGATCACCATCAGACTTGTTCCTTGAGGATCACTAATATTCTGTTTTTTGTGCAGCCATATCTGTTGCTCATCTCAAGTTGACTCCTGCTGCAAGAGAAAGAGTTCTAGCCTTCAAAAAGCTTGATCCTGAGACCAGAAGTTTTCAAGTTGCCATTCAAGATTCACAAGAAGTATCCTCCGCATCTGCCACAATGTCAAGTAAGTATCCTCATTTAAAAAGTAGTTCTATGTAAGATTTTTTTTTAAATTAGTTAAAGTACTTATCTTATTTTGATTGTGTAGGTGCTGGGAAATCTGTCAAGTCTGCCTCCAAGTTTGGTATTGATGATCTTGCTAATGTAAAGTCTACAAGGAAGAAGACCCCTGCTGCTAGTCCATCTGCTTCAGCCCCTAAAGCACCTATCAGGGGTAAGGGAAAGAAGAGAAAGGCTTCTGAGGATCTTCAAGGATTTCCCCTGCTCCGCCAACAGTTTCTTGATTATGTTAATGAAGTAAGGATCATTGCTCTTGCTTGTATATCCTGATTGTAGATCCTGCTTGTTTGAGGATCACCTGGTCCTGAACTTACCTTTTTCCCTTTCTGCAGAAACTTGCTGAAATAGAAACCTATCTTGGCCATGTTGAGGATCAGGACCGCCAAATCGCCGACCTCCAACAAATGGGCGTGCTGAAGGATATCAAGATAGCTGATCTTGAGAAGGAACTCCGGGCTACCAAGGATGAAGCTGCTCAAATGCTGATCAACATGGATTGTGAGAAGCAGGAGATCACCCAGGATGCCAAGGTCTCCGCCGCAATAGCTATGTATAGGATCCAATTGCAGATGGCTGCGGAGGCTCAGGATCCTGCTTTTGACAAGAGCACATGGGATGTGGAGGGCTGGAAGGCAAGGTTAGCAGAGTTGGAGAATGATGATGAGGCCGAGGAGATCCCTATGCTTGAAGGTGGTGATGCTGGCAAGGATCAGGGGGAAGCAAGTGGAGCTGGTGGTGATGGAGCAGCGAAGGTTTGAGCTGCTGAATTGGGCGATGATGGATATTTCGAGACTTGGCCGGAGCCCAATTTTTTTAAAATTTGGTAGTGGTTTTTGTGGTTGTTGGTGTTTTGAAACAATTTATGGTCTGTAACTCAAACAATAGTTTTTAGGGTTAAGGATCCTGGATCCTTTGGACAATAGGTAGGATCGCAAATGGTGGAGGGATCCTCTGTTTGGGGGATGAAGCCTTTGTGATCCTGCCGCTCTTACTTTCCTGCACCTGCTATGACCGCATAAACAATGGACACCCTTTGCCAACCCATGTGGACGGGCCACGTTTTGCTGGTAGAAACGTGGGTTGGCAATTTTGACAACTTTTGAAAGGGTTTAAAATCCTTTGTTAATAAAATAACTCTAATCTTTCTGGCTTATCTCGTGTTGTTATCCTTTGTTTATCCTTTTATTTTCCAATTGTTAAGCAAATCATGTTCAATCATTTTAGGGTATGATCCTGGATCAAATATCCTGTAATCGAAAAATTTTCAAAAATAGTTTATGATCGAGGATCATAGGTTTAGTTGTCAAAGTGTAAGGGTTATTCAAAATAACAAGTATAATCAAAATAGTCAAGGATCATACCTGAGAATCCAAGTTAGGATCCTAACCTTTAATCAAGATAACCATAAGTGAAATTTTAACGGATAATAAGGATTAAGGATCCTTATTTGTTTAACTTCAAAAACCTGAAAAATGCAACATAACTTGGGACTAAGCCGATGTAAAAGATAAATTAATAGCTGGGGACATGCCCAAAGGATAACTGGGGACAAGCCCAAGGATCGTATGTAAACTGGAGTATGGCCCTTACTGGCGACTATCCAAACTTGGTGACATGAAAATGTCAAAACCTTAGCTAACGTGAAAACGTTAGAAACCTTAGGAACGGATGTATGGTACGTCTACCATTATACGTAGGATCCTAGATATAGCCAGTACGATGAGGTTGTCAGCCCCTAAAGTGGGTACTGGTCCCAAAGACGTGAACTATACCAGGATCATCGTGCGCTACAGGCGAAAACTGGGGACAAGCCCAAGGATAACTGGGGTTGAACCCAAGGATCTGAGATGCTTTTGAAGACTATCGATAATATGCTGAGGATACCTGGACTATCAGAACTCAAATTCTCGTGAGAGAAGGATGAAGGATACGTGATCCTTATCCTTAGGTAAAAATAAGAAAATGGAAAAGTTTTGAGATAAGGACTTTACCAGAGTAAAGGATCACTGATGTCGCCGGGATCCTTCGAGGATGCTTCCAATGTAAGGATCATATGCTTGAAGGATCCTGTTCACATGAAATACTTCTTTAAGTGAATAGCATTCCAGGCTCTTGTTAACAAATTTCCTTCCATGGTTAGCAATCTGTATGCCCCCTTTCCTGTTTCAGCTTCAATCAAGTAAGGGCCTTCCCATTTTGGTGCCAATTTTCCATCAGCAGGATTGATGGTATTTTGGAATGCTTTTCTCAACACCATATCCCCGACTTGGAATTTCCTTATCTTGACGTTTTTATTGTAAGCACCAGCCATTCTTTGTTGGTAGCTTGCCATCCTTATCCTAGCCAGATCCCTGATTTCCTCAATAGTATCCAAGTCTTGAGCTAGGTTTGCAGCATTCTCTTCAGGATCACGAGTACTTGTTCTAGCAGTTGGAATCACCATTTCTGTTGGGATCACTGCTTCTGCCCCAAATACTAAAGAGAAAGGGTGTTTGACCAGTGGCATTCTTGGGAGTTGTCCTATCAGCCCACAGCACATAAGGCAATTCCTCTGCCCATTTCCCCTTCTTGGATCCTAATTTCTTCTTCAGGTTGTTGATGATGATCTTGTTGGATGATTCTGCTTGACCATTGGCTTGTGGATGAACTGGTGTTGATGTTATCATCTTAATTCCCCAACTGTCACAAAAGTTAGTGGTTCTGCTCCCAATGAATTGGGAACCATTATCACATACAATTTCAGAGGGAATGCCAAATCTGGTTATAATGTTTCTCTTAATAAAGGATATAACTTCCTTTTCTCTGACTTGAGCAAAAGCTTCAGCTTCTATCCACTTGGAGAAGTAGTCGGTCATGGCAAGCATAAATACTTTTCCACCAGGTGCTTTAGGGAGCTTGCCAACTATATCCATCCCCCATCTCATGAATGGCCAAGAGGATGGTATTGGATGCAAAAATTCAGCTGGCTGATGAAGGATATTGCTGTGTCTTTGACAAGGATCACATTTCTTAGCATATTCTACAGCATCCCTTTTCATAGTTGGCCAGTAGTATCCTGTTCTAAGGATCCTTGAGAACAATGCCCTGCCCCCAGTATGGTTTCCACAATCTCCTTCATGGAAGTCTCTCAACACTTCTTGAATTTCCACAATCTCCTTCATGGAAGTCTCTCAACGCTTATATAATACATTATTTAAGATTGTGAATTGAGATACCTTAATCCTGAAAGCTCTAGGATTTTCTCCCATAGGAATCTCCCCGTGTTGTAAGTATCTCATGATTGGTGAGATCCATGATCCTGAATAAGGTTGAGTTTCTTCACTAGGGATCATTGCAGTATCCTCTTCTATTTCCATGGCCACCTGATTTTCAATAGCAGGAGCTAGGATATGGATGATGGGGATACTTATATCCTCTGGGATCTTCAAGGATGATCCTAGATTGGCCAATGCATCAGCTTCTGTATTTTCCTCCCTTGGTACCTGTGTTAAACTGAAAGAAACAAAAGAGAGTGCCAATTCTTTGACTATCTCTAAATATTTGGTTAGTTTTTCTCCTTTAACAGCATAGGATCCATTAAAGTGATTAGTGATTAGTAATGAGTCTACGTATACTTTAAGGTATCTGACCCCCATATCCTTAGCAATTTTGTAAACCAGCAATTAAGGCTTCATATTCAGCCTCATTGTTGGTTGCTTGGAACTCACAGGCTATGGAGTGGGGTATTATGTCCCCCTGTGGCGATTTTAGTAGTATGCCGAGTCCTGTGCCTTTGATATTTGAGGATCCATCGGTGTGTAGTATCCAAGGATCCTTGGTTTCATCTAGCTGCTGGACCTCCAATTCTGCTTCCTTTTTTAGATCACTACTGAAATCAGCCACAAAGTCTGCTAGTGCTTGGGATTTAATGGCTGTTCTAGGCTCATATCTTATATCATGGGCACTAAGCTTTACGCCCACTTAGCCATCCTTCCGGACATCTCTGGTTTCCTGAGGACATTCTTGATTGGAAAATTAGTTCTAACAACAATAGTATGGGTTTCAAATAATGTCTTAACTTAGTTGATGCCATAATTAATGCAAGAATAAGTTTTCAAGGTGTGAGTACCTGGATTCGCATCAAGTAAGCTCTTACTTACATAGTAGATAGGATGTTGTGTACCTTCATGATCCTTAACAAGGACTGCACTTACAGCGGTTGAGGATACCGCCAGGTATAAGTGTTTTGGTCAAAAATCACACAAGGATAATGTAACCAAACTTTATGTAAACGGGGTATGATGCTTGGTTAGCTATGAAAGTAAAGGATCACTTCTGTGATAAAGATACAAAGACACAATGATTTATACGAGGAAAAAGCCCTTGATCAATGTATGATCTCCGGCATAAAAAACCTCGGGTGATGGCAACTACCGATCACCAACTTCAATATAATAAAAATGTAGTTACAACTTTGGATGATAATGAGCTGAGTACAAGGATCACTGAGTGTCTAAGTGTGTGAGAGTTGCGTTGTATGTCGTGTGTGTTCTTCCGAATGAGGAAGAGTGGTATTTATACATGTGTAGGTAACTTATTTTAGGTAGATAGACCACTAATCAGCTCATTACCCCTTTAGAAATAAAGATAATCTAGCCTAAATTGCTGCCCATTAATCAAGCTAAGTTTCCATATCCGGTACAACGTCTATCTCCAATTTAGCTCTTGCCATATTTGTGAAAACGCGTCCCTGGATCATGATGTGTAGGGCATATCCTGCTAGGTGTTCCTGCAAAACAATTTTGTAACAAGTGGAAGTGACCGTTAGTGTAAGGATCACCATATCGTCCCATGATCCTGATCCTGAAGTCTGGCTGAGGATCACTATCTGCCAAAGAAACAAGGATCACTGGTCAGGATCACGTATAAGGATCATTTATAGTAAAATCCAGCCCCAACAATTGCCCCCAAAATATAAGGAGTTAATTGTAAATAGATGAGTTATATTTTGTTTTGAGCTTATCTCTAACGGGCGACTCCGGGTTACTAGCCGTTACATATGGACTAGCCGTTGTGATATTTACGTCACTGATGTGACGATCCCTGCAAATCATCATTATAAATAGGAGATAGGGTTAGGATCATTTTGTATTTAAATTCGAAGTATCTCCCTTTATAACCATCATTGAAGACTCTTGATCAGGTATCATCTTCTTCTTTCTCTTCTTTGCTCTGTTCTTTCGTGCTTTTACTCTGTTTTTTGTTCAAAATATGCTGCTCCGTAATTCTCCGCACAAGAGTCCCAAGAAGGAGAGTCCCTTAAAGAGCCAGGGAATTATCAAGGATTCTCCCGTGGAGAGATGCTGCTTTACTGATGTCCACATAGACAAGATTCGCCATTGTTTCCCAGCGAATGTTGTTTTCAAACCCTTTGATCCTACTGCTTTGAGCGATCTTGTCTCAGATGTCTGGGTGGCTTTTCCTGCTACTCCCTTCCTCATTGGGTATTCATATCCTTTTCCGATGTTCACCCAATCTTTCTTTTCTCTTACCGGCATCTCATATATCCAAGCTATGCCGATGATCTGGAGGGTTCTATATACCTTCGAGAGGATCATCGAGCAAGAAGGGATTGATCTGGGGATGGCAGAGCTGGCTGAGCTCTATGATCTTACTACGTTTGGATCACATCGTTATCTGCTGAAACGGAAAGCTGGAGAGGATCACCCTATCTTCAAAGTTACCAAGAATGATACAAACTGGAAACGTCGGTTTTTCTTTGTTAAGAGGGATTCCATCCCGGATGGGAAGGATCTGCCCAAGGAATGGGCCACTCATGGTAGGGTAGAGGATCCTCGAAGGATCACTATCAGTTCTGTCTCATATGATGAGGATCACTGATGTCTTTTCTTTTTTTGTCTTTTTATGCAGCTATCTCCGTTGCTCACTTAAAATTGACCCCTGCTGCCAAAGAGAGAGTGTTAGCTTTCAAGAAGCTTGATCCTGAAGTTCGAAGCTTCCAGATTATTATCCAAGATTCTCAAGAGATATCCTCTGCGTCTGCCACAATGTCAAGTAAGTATCCTCATAAAAAATAAGTTTTATGTGAAAGTATTTAATTTAACAAGGGAACTTATCTTGTTTTTGAATTGTGTAGGTGCCGGAAAATCTGCCAGGTCTGTTAAATCTGCCTCCAAGTTTGGGATCAGTGATCTTGCCAATGTCACGTCCTCGAAGAAGAAGGCTCCTGCTGCCAGCCCTTCAGTCTCAGCCCCTAAAGCACCTGCCCGAGGCAAAGGGAAAAAGAGGAAGGCTTCAGATGTCCTTCAGGGATTTCCTCTTCTCCGTCAGCAATTCCTTGACTATTTTGATGAGGTTAGGATCACTGCCCCTGTTAATTGTCTTCGACAAGTCCGAGGATCACATGTGTCTGATGTTGCTTTCCTGTTGTCTTCTTTAGAAATTCTCCGAAATGGAGACTTACGTCAATCAGGTTGAGGATCAGGATCGTCAAATCGCTGACCTTCAACAGACGTGTGGGCTGAAGGATCTTAAGATTGCCGATCTTGAGAAGGAGATCCGGGCAGTCAAAGATGAGGCTGTTAAAGCGTTGATCAAGTTTGATTATGAGAAGCATGACATTACCCAAGACGCTAAGGTCTCTGCCGCGGTAACCATGTACAAGATACAACTGCAGATGGCTACGGAGGCTCAGGATCCTTCCTTTGACAGGAGCACATGGGATGTTGAGGGCTGGAAGGCAAGGCTAGCAGAGTTGGAAGATGACGATGATGCTGAGGATATCCCAATGCTGGAGGGAGATGATGTTGAGAAGGATCAGGGTGGAGATGCTGGTGGTGATGAAGCAGCGAAGAAGTAAGCTGCATGACTGGGCGATGATGGATATTGTTGACTAGGCCGGAGCCCAATTTTTTTAGGTTTGGTAGTGATTTGTGGTAGTGGTTCATGGTTTGAAACAATTATGGTCTGTAACTTAAACAATAGTTTCTTAGGGTTAAGGATCCTGGATCCTTTTTTAGACAATAGGTAGGATTACAAAAGGTGGAGGGATCCTCTGTTTGGGGGATGAAGCCTTTGTGATCCTGCCGCTTTTACTTTCCTGCACAATGCTATGACCGCATAGACAATGGACACCCTTTGCCAACCCATGTGGACGGGCCACGTTTTGCTGGTAGAAATGTGGGTTGGCAATTTTGACAACTTTTTGAAAGGGTTAATGATCCTTTTGTTTAATAATATAACTTAACTTTTCTGGCTTATCTTGCGTTGTTATCCTTTAATAATCCTCTTATTTCTTAATTGCTATATTTGTTAAAATAACAAGAGTTGACAAAGTGTTTAATAAACTTAGGATATGATCCTGGATCAAATATCCTCATATTGAAAATTCTCAAAGTGTTTTAGTTCAAGGATCATAGGTTCGGTTGTCAAAGTATCAGGGTTGGTTAGGATAATGAATAATGAAATTAAAATTAGTTAAGGATCATACCTGAGGATCCAAGTTAGGATCCTAACCTTTAATCGGAATCACCATAGGTAAAACTTTAATGGATAATAAGGATTAAGGATCCTTAATTGTTTAACTTCGAAAACCTGGAAAAAATGGAATACAACTTGGGACTAAGCCAATATAAAGGATAAGTTAGTAACTGGGGACAAGCCCAAAGGATAACTGAGAATGATCCCAGAGGATCACTGGGGACAAGCCCAAAGGATAACTGGGGATGATCCCGGAGGATCTCTGGGGACAAGCCCATAGAATAACTGGGGACAAGCCCAAAGGATCGTATGTAAACTGGAGTATGGCCCTTTCTGGCAACTATCCAAACTTAGTGACATGAAAATGTCAAAACCTTAGCTAACGTGAAAACGTTAGAAACCTTAGGAACGGATGTATGGTGCGTCCACCATTATACGTAGGATCCTAAGTATAGCCAGTACGATGAGGTTGTCAGCCCCGGAAATGGGTACTGGTCCCAAAGACGTGAACTATACCAGGATCATCGTGCGCTACTGGCGAAAACTGGGGATAACCCCAAGGATAACTGGGGTTGGACCCAAAGACTTGTGGTGCTTTCGAGGATCTTGACGAGATGCGGAGGATACCTGGACTATCATAACTCAAACGGTTCGTGAGAAGAGGATAAAGGATAAGTGATCCTTATCCTTAGGTAAAAAATAGGAAAATATAATAGTTTCTAGGATAAGCATATTACCAGAATGAGGATCATCGATGGCATCGGGATCCTTCAAGGATACTCCAATGTGAGGATCACATGCATGAAGGATCATGTTCACATGAAATATTTCTTTAGGTGAACAGCATTCCATGCTCTTGGCAACAAGTTCCCTTCCATGGTTAGCAACCTGTATGCCCCCTTTCCTGCTTCAGCTTCAATCAAGTAGGGACCTTCCCATTTTGGTGCTAGTTTCCCGTCAGCAGGATTGATAGTATTTTGAAATGCTTTTCTCAACACCATATCTCCGACTTGGAACTTCCTTATCCTGACATTCTTGTTGTAGGCACCAGCCATCCTCTGTTGGTAACTTGCCATCCTTATCCTAGCTAGATCCCTGTTTTCCTCAATAGTATCCAAATCCTGAGCTAGGATTGTAGCATTTTCTTCAGGATCACGAACACTTGTTCTAGCAGTTGGGATCACCATCTCTGTTGGGATCACTGCTTCTGCCCCAAATACTAAAGAGAAGGGTGTCTGACCGGTGGCATTCTTGGGAGTTGTCCTATCAGCCCATAGCACATAAGGTAACTCTTCTGCCCATTTCCCTTTCTTGGATCCTAGCTTCTTCTTCAGATTGTTGATGATGATCTTGTTGGATGATTCTGCTTGACCATTGGCTTGTGGGTGAACTGGTGTTGATGTGATCATCTTGATTCCCCAACTGTCACAAAAGTTAGTGGTTCTCCTTCCAATGAATTGAGAACCATTATCACATATTATTTCAGAGGGAATGCCAAATCTGGTTATAATGTTTCTTTTGATAAAGGATATAACTTCCTTCTCTCTGACTTGAGCAAAGGCTTCAGCTTCTATCCACTTGGAAAAATAGTCAGTCATGGCGAGCATAAATACTTTTCCACCAGGTGCTTTAGGAAGCTTGCCAACTATATCCATTCCCCATCTCATGAACGGCCAAGAGGATGGTATTGGGTGTAAGAATTCAGCTGGTTGATGGAGGATATTGCTATGTCTTTGGCAAGGATCACACTTTTAGCATATTCTATAGCATCCCTTCTCATGGTTGGCCAGTAGTATCCTGTTCTAAGGATCCTCAAGAATAATGCCCTGCCCCCAGTGTGGTTTCCACAATCTCCTTCATGGAAGTCTCTCAACACTTCTTCAATTTCAGGATCCTCAATACATCTTAAATATGGTCCTGCAAGGGATCGTTTATACAGCATGTTATTTAAGATTGTAAATTGAGATACCTTGATCCTGAAAGCTCTAGGATTTTCTCCCATTGGGATCTCTCCATTTTGCAAGTATCTTATGATTGGTGAGATCCATGATCCTGAATAAGATTGGGCTTCTTCACTAGGGATCATTGCAGTATCCTCTTCTATTTCCATGGCCACCTGATTTCCAATAGCAGGAGCCAGGATATGGATGATAGGGATACTTATATCTTCTGGAATCTTCAAGGATGATCCTAAGTTGGCCAATGCATCGGCTTCCGTGTTCTCCTCCCTTGGTACCTGTGTTAAGCTAAAAGAAACAAAAGAGAGTGCCAATTCTTTGACTATCTCTAAATATTTGGTTAGTTTTTCACCTTTAACAGCATAGGATCCGTTAAAGTGATTAGTGATCAATAATGAATCTACATATACGTTAAGATACTTTACCCCCATATCCTTAGCGATTTGTAAGCCAGCAATTAGGGCTTCATACTCAGCCTCATTGTTAGTTGCTTGGAACTCACAGGCTATGGAGTGGGGTATTATGTCCCCCTGTGGCGATTTTAGTAGGATCCCTAGCCCTGTGCCTTTGATGTTTGAGGATCCGTCAGTGTGTAGGATCCAAGGATCCTTGGTCTCATCCAGCTGCTGGACCTCCAATTCTGCTTCCTTTTGTAGATCACTACTGAAATCAGCCACAAAGTCAGCTAGTGCTTGAGATTTAATGGCTGTTCTTGGTTCGTATCTTATATCATGGGCACTAAGCTTCACTGCCCACTTAGCCATTCTCCCTGACATATCCGGTTTCCTGAGGACATTCTTAATTGGAAAATTAGTTTTAACAACAATAGTATGGGTTTCAAAATAGTGCCTTAACTTAGTGGATGCCATGATTAATGCAAGGATGAGTTTTTCGAGGTGTGAGTACCTGGATTCGGCATCAAGTAGACTTTTACTTACATAGTAGATAGGATATTGTGTACCTTCGTGATCCTTAACAAGGACAGCACTTACAGTGGTTGAGGATACCGCCAGATATAAGGATAACACATCTCCTTTTTTCGGTTTTGCTAATGCTGGTGCTGAGGACATATACTCTTTTAGGGCTTGTAAAGCATTTTCATGCTTCTCAGTCCATTCGAACTTCTTATTCTTCCTTAGGATATCGTAGAATTCTTTGCACTTTTCTGAGGATTTCGATATGAACCTGTTCAAAGCTGCTATCCTGCCTGTTAGTCTTTGAACATCCTTGGCATTGGCAGGAGATTTGATATTTATTAATGCTTTGATTTGTTCCGGGCTTGCTTCAATGCCCCTCTGGGTTACCATGTATCCTAAGAACTTTCCTGCCTTAACACCAAAATGGCATTTTGAAGGATTTAGTTTCATGTTATAATTATCAAGGATATCGAATGCTTCTTCCAAGTCCCTTAGGTGATCCTCAGCTTTCTTTGACTTGACCACCATATCATCTATGTACACCTCCATAGTTTTTCCAATTTGATCTTTGAACATCATATTTACCAGCCTTTGGTATGTTGCACCTGCTCGAAGTAGTCTCTCTACTTCTTCTTGGATAATGGCATTCCTTTCTGGTGCAAACTTCCTCCTTTTTTGATGGATTGGTTTGATAGACCTGTCAATGCCAAGTTTGTGAGTAGTAATATCCTTAGATATACCTGTCATATCTTCATGTTTCCAAGCAAAGGTAGATTTTCTTCTTTTGAGGAAGGATATCATGTCTTCTTTCATGTTGCCAAGGATCCCTGATCCGATATAGATTTTTGATTCTGGATCACTAGGATCCAAGAGGATTTCATCTACATCTTGTTCCCTTGCCTCCAAGACATTCCTCGGAGGATACTGTAATTGCTATTGCTCTCTTGGCTTCGAGGTTGGCTTCATGGATGAGGTATAGCAATCCTTAGCCTCTTGCTGATCACTGTCGATCTTGATTATCCCCCATGGGCTAGGGAGCTTCACACATTGGTGGTAGGTAGATGGAACTGCTTTCATGTCATGTATCCAAGGCCTGCCAAGGATAACGTTGCAACAAGATAAACAGTCAATAACACAAAATTTTTGGTAATTATGTAATCCTTCCACGTAGATTGGGAGTTTGATGTCCCCCAGAGTTTTCTTCGTTTCTCCACTAAATCCTACAAGCACGGAGGATCTTGGTGTGATGTCTGATTCTGGGATACCCATTTTCTTCAGTACATCAAGCTGGATAATGTTCACTGAGCTTCCTCCATCGATAAGGATCCTGCGGACAAAATGGTTAGAAATAAAGAGAGTAATAACTAAACTATCATGATGAGGATCCTGGATGTTAATGCGGTCATCCTCATCAAAGGTTATCGTTTTCCCTTCTGAAACACTTGATGTTCTAACAGGCCTTTCTCCATTGTCCATTTTTGATTCTTTTGCATATCTTTTGGCCGCTGAGAAGGATGTACCACAGATGTCTGATCCTCCGGATATAAAGTTGATCACTTGTGCATTTGCCGGAGGTGCTGGGGCTTTTTCGGGGATCCTTTCAGGATCCTGGGTCCTTTGCTTTTTTCTCCCCAGCAATTCTTTTAGATGCCCCTTGCTTAGCAGGTATCCAATTTCCTTTCTTAAGGCTATGCAATCTTCAGTCAGATGGCCGAAATCCTCATGGTATGCACACCATTTGGACTTGTCTTTAGTCCCGAATGGTTTATCATTCTTCCTGGGCCACCTAGCCTTTTCACCTAGATTCTGCATTGCAAGGATTAGTTCATGATTATCAACGGAAAAACAATATTCTGAGATTGGAGGATATTCTTCATCATCCTCTTCTTGGTCGACAGCATGCACATTCTTGTTCTCGTTTCTATGGTAGGATTTGAACTTGTTGTTTTTGAAGGAGGATCCTTGCTTATCTTGTTTTGAGGATCCTACTTGTCTCTCCTGGATCCTCTTGTCATCCTCTAGCCGGATAAACCTGAGTGCTCGAGTTCTTACTTCATCTAAATTCCTGCAAGGTGTCATAACAAGATCATCATAGAATAATGAATCCTTAAGAAGTCCCATTTTGAGGGCTTCAACAGCCGTAGCCATATCCAAGTTGGGAATATCCAAGGATTCTTTACTAAATTTAGTTATATAATCCCTTAATGATTCATTATTATTTTGAGTTATCCTGTACAAATCACTAGTTAATTTTTCAAATTTTCTACTACAAGAGAATTGGTTATTGAATAAATTAACTAAATTAGCAAATGAAGTAATAGAGTAAGGGGGAAGACTTAGCAGCCACTTAAGAGCTGATCCAGTTAGAGTGGATCCAAATCCTTTACATAGGCATGCTTCCTTCAACTTTTCTGGGATAGGATTGATTTCCATCCTTTCCCTGTATTGTGCTATATGCTCCTCTGGATCCGTTGTGCCATCATACAGCTTCATGGTAGGGATATGGAACCTTTTGGGCACCTCTGCATCACAAATTGGTGGTGCAAAGCGAGATACCTTGTGGCTTCCATCTGCAATCTCTGGGATAGGCTTGACTACCCCTGGAACACTTGAGATCATGTCCTTTAGTTTCTGTAATTCCCTGGCCATAGCGTGATTGGTACCTGTATCCTGCATGAATCCATGGTTAGTGGTAGGATAATTATTTAAAGTGTTACCTCCCATTGGGTTCAAGTTAGGGAATCCATATTGCTGGGATTCTGGAACAACGGAGGGACCAGTGGAAGCAATGGTCTGCATTGGAATGAAGTCCCCTTGATGGACATCTAGACTCCCTGTTTGCAAACTTTTTAGGGATCCTGGCATCGGGAAGGATCCTTGAACCTGGGATGATCCTGGAACAAAGGAGGATCCTTGAACCTGGGATAAGCCCGGAACGAAGTAGGATCCTTGAAATTGCTGTGCACCCGGATATACTCCTGAATTCATAAAGGATCCCATATACTGGGGATAGGATCCTGCTGGCTGAAAATACGGGCCCGATGTCTGAGTCATTGCTGCTGACTTGAGATGTAATCCTCTCGTCTCCCCTGTGATCTGTACGTCTGGGATCCCTGATGGCTGAGAGGTGACCATTGGAGTCTCAAAACTCAAGGATTTTGGCATCAGTGGGGAATGATCCTCTGCCGCTTTCTTTTGTCTTTTGAGATCTCCAATCTCCCTGAGGATCCTGTCATTAGTTTCATCCTGCCACTGCATACGATCCTTCATCTGCAAAATTAAAGCAAACACATCACTAGTACTGGGAATAGAAGAATTCATAGCAGAAGAAGATGGAGGTTTAGAGAAAGAAGGGGTTGGTCTCTTCTCAGCATTTCTCTGGGATCCTGCCGGTGGAGGAGGTAGAGTGGTTTGTGCTGAGGTGACTGCAGACATCGCCGTGGAGGTGTTCTTCAATGATGAAGCCATGTAACTCTTTGAAATGATTTCGAACAAAAGATTTTCTTTATGAATGAAGCACCAATTGCCCCACGGTGGGCGCCAAACTGTTTTGGTCAAAAATCACACAAGGATAATGTAACCAAACTTTATGTAAACGGGGTATGATGCTTGGTTAGCTATGAAAGTAAAGGATCACTTCTGTGATAAAGATACAAAGACACAATGATTTATACGAGGAAAAAGCCCTTGATCAATGTATGATCTCCGGCATAAAAAACCTCGGGTGATGGCAACTACCGATCACCAACTTCAATATAATAAAAATGTAGTTACAACTTTGGATGATAATGAGCTGAGTACAAGGATCACTGAGTGTCTAAGTGTGTGAGAGTTGCGTTGTATGTCGTGTGTGTTCTTCCGAATGAGGAAGAGTGGTATTTATACATGTGTAGGTAACTTATTTTAGGTAGATAGACCACTAATCAGCTCATTACCCCTTTAGAAATAAAGATAATCTAGCCTAAATTGCTGCCCATTAATCAAGCTAAGTTTCCATATCCGGTACAACGTCTATCTCCAATTTAGCTCTTGCCATATTTGTGAAAACGCGTCCCTGGATCATGATGTGTAGGGCATATCCTGCTAGGTGTTCCTGCAAAACAATTTTGTAACAAGTGGAAGTGACCGTTAGTGTAAGGATCACCATATCGTCCCATGATCCTGATCCTGAAGTCTGGCTGAGGATCACTATCTGCCAAAGAAACAAGGATCACTGGTCAGGATCACGTATAAGGATCATTTATAGTAAAATCCAGCCCCAACAATAAGGATAACACATCTTCTTTTCCGGGTTTTATTAATGCTGGTGCTGAGGACATATATTCTTTAAGGGCTTGTAAAGCATTCTCATGCTTTTCAGTCCATTCAAATTTCTTGTTTTTCCTCAGGATATCATAAAATTCTTTACATCTTTCTGAGGATTTTGATATGAACCTGTTTAGGGCTGCTATCCTGCATGTCAGCCTTTGCACATCCTTAGCATTGGCAGGGGACTTGATATTTATCAGTGCTTTAATTTGTTCCGGGCTTGCTTCAATGCCCCTCTGAGTTACCATATATCCTAGAAATTTACCTGCTTTAACACCAAAGTGACATTTCGAAGGATTAAGCTTCATGTTATAATTATCAAGGATATCAAATGCTTCCTCCAAGTCCCTTAGGTGATCCTCAGCTTTCTTTGACTTTACTACCATATCATCTATGTATACTTCCATAGTCTGTCCAATTTGGTCTTTGAACATCATATTCACCAGCCTTTGATATGTTGCACCTGCATTTCTCAGTCCAAAAGGCATGGCAATATAGCAATATAAACCGGTTGGGGTCATAAAGGCTGTATCCTCTTGGTCAGATGGCTCCATCTGAATTTGTTGGAATCCAGATGATGCATCCATAAAGGTTAACAGTTCATGCCCCGCCGTTGCATCCACCATGGAGTCAATGTGGGGTAATGGGAAAGGATCCTTGGGACATGCCTTATTTAGATCAGTGAAATCGACACATACCCTCCACTTTCCGTTTTTCTTTTGGACAACAACCACATTGGCTAACCATTTTGGATATTTTACCTCTCTGATCATACCTGCTCGAAGTAGTCTCTCTACTTCTTCCTGGATAATGGCATTCCTTTCTGGTGCAAACTTCCTCCTTTTTTGATGGATTGGTTTGATCGACCTGTCAATGCCAAGTTTATGAGTGATAATATCCTTAGATATACCTGTCATATCTTCATGTTTCCATGCAAAGGTAGATTTTCTTCTTTTGAGGAAGGATATTATGTCTTTTTTCAACTTTCCAAGGATCCCTGATCCGATATAGATTTTTGATTCAGGATCACTAGGATCCAAAAGGATTTCGTCCACATCCTGTTCCCTTGCCTCCAAGACACTCCTTGGAGGATACTGTAATTGCTATTGCTCCCTTGGCTTCGAGGTTGGTTTCATGGATGAGGTATAGCAATCCTTAGCCTCTTGCTGGTCACTGTCGATCTTGATTATCCCCCATGGGCTAGGGAGTTTCACACATTGATGGTAGGTGGATGGGACTGCTTTCATATCATGTATCCAGGGCCTGCCAAGGATAACATTACAACAAGATAAACAGTCAATGACACAAAATTTTTGATAATTATGTAATCCTTCCACGTAGATTGGGAGTTTAATGTCCCCCAGGGTTTTCTTAGTTTCTCCACTGAATCCCACAAGCACGGAGGATCTTGGTGTGATGTCTGATTCCGGGATACCCATTTTCTTTAGAACATCAAGCTGGATAATGTTTACTGAGCTTCCTCCGTCGATAAGGATCCTGCGGACAAAATGGTTAGAAATAAAGAGAGTAATAACTAAACTATCATGATGAGGATCCTGGATGTTAATGCGATCATCCTCATCAAACGTTATCGTATTTCCTTCCGAGACACTTGATGTTCGAATAGGTCTTTCTCCATTATCCATTTTTGCTTCCTTTGCATGCCTTTTGGCTGCCAAGAAGGATGTACCACAAATATCTGATCCTTCGGAAATAAAGTTGATCACTTGTGCATTCGCCGGAGGGGCTGGAGCCTTTTCAGGGATCCTTTCAGGATCCTGAGTCCTTTGCTTTTTTCTTCCCAACAATTCTTTTAGATGCCCCTTGCTTAACAGATATCCAATTTCTTTTCTTAATGCTATGCATTCTTCAGTTAGATGCCCGAAATCCTCATGGTATGCACACCACTTTGACTTGTCTTTAGTCCCGGATGATTTGTCATTCTTTCTGGGCCATCTGGCTTTTTCTCCTAGATTCTGCATTGCAAGGATTAGTTCATGATTGTCAACAGAAAAACAACATTCAGAAATCGGAGGATAATCCTCATCATCCTCTTCTTGGTCAACAGCATGCACGTTCTGGTTGTCATTTCTATGGTAGGATTTGAACTTATTGTTCTTGAAAGAGGATCCTTGTTTTTCCTGTTTTGAGGGTCCTACTTGCCTCTCCTGGATCCTCTTGTCATCCTCTAGCCAGATGAACCTGAGTGCCCGAGTTCTTACTTCATCTAGGTTCCTGCATGGTGTCATAACAAGATCATCATAGAACAATGAATCCTTAAGCAGTCCCAGTTTGAAGGCCTCAACAGCCGTGGCCATATCCAAGTTGGGAATGTCCAAGGATTCTTTACTGAATTTAGTTATATAATCCCTTAATGATTCATTATGACTTTGAGTTACCCTATATAAATCACTAGTTAATCTTTCAAATTTTCTACTACAAGAGAATTGGTTATTGAATAAATTAACTAAATTAGCAAATGAAGTGATAGAGTAAGGGGGAAGACTTAGCAGCCATTTAAGAGCTGATCCAGTAAGGGTGGATCCAAATCCTTTACATAGGCATGCTTCCTTTAACTTTTCTGGGATTGGATTAATCTCCATCCTCTCCCTGTATTGTGCTATGTGCTCCTCAGGATCCGTTGTACCATCATACAGCTTCATAGTAGGGATATGGAACCTTTTGGGTACCTCTGCATCACAAATTGGTGGTGCAAAACGAGATACCTTATGGCTTCCATCTGCAATCTCCGGGATAGGCTTGACTACCCCTGGAACACTTGAGATCATATCCTTCAGCTTCTGTAACTCCCTGGCCATAGCATGATTGATACCTGTATCCTGCACGAATCCATGGTTAGTGGTAAGATAATTATTTAAGGTGTTACCTCCCATCGGGTTGAAGTTAGGAACATTGGGTGTGAATCCATATTGCTGAGATTCTGGGATAATGGATGGACCAGTGGAAGCAATGGTCTGCATTGGAATAAAATCTCCTTGATGGACATCTAGGCTTCCTGTTTGCAAATTCTTCAAGGATCCTGGTATCTGTAGGGATTCTTGAATCTGGGATGATCCTGGGACGAAGGAGGATCCTTGAACCTGGGATGATCCTGGAACAAAGGAGGATCCTTGAACCTGGGATGATCCCGGAACGAAGGAGGATCCTTGAACCTGGGATGATCCTGCGACAAAGGAGGATCCTAAGCTCATGAAGGATCCCAAATGCTGGGCGTAAGATCCCACTGGTTGGAAATATGATCCTGATGCCTGAGTCATTGTTGCTGGGCCGAAATGCACTCCTCTTGATCCACCCATATATTGAATGTCTGGGACCTCTGATGGCTGAGAAGTAATCATTGGAGTATCAAAATTCAAAGATTTGGGCATTAGTGGGGAATGATCCTCTGCCGTTTTCTTTTGCCTTTTGAGATCTCCGATTTCTCTGAGGATCCTGTCATTAGTTTCATCCTGCTGCTGCATACGATCCCTCATCTGCAAAATCAAAGTAAATATATCACTAGTACTGGGAACAGAAGAAGTTAGAGCAGAAGATGATGGTTTAGAGGAGATAGAAGTTGGTCTCTTCTCAGCATTTTTCTGAGATCCAGCTGGTGGTGGAGGCAAAGGTGGAATGCCAGTAGATGAATTGACTGCCGACATCGCTGTGGATGTATTCTTCAATGATGAAGCCATGTAACTCTTTGAAATGATTTCGAACAGAAAGTTTTCTTATGAATGAAGCACCAATTGCCCCACGGTGGGCGCCAAACTGTTTTGGTCAAAAATCACACAAGGATAATGCAACCAAACTCTAAGTAAACGGGGAATGATGCTTGGTTTATTGAAAAAGTAAAGGATCACTTTAGTAAGAAATATGCAAGTAACACAAGGATTTATACGAGGAAAAAGCCCTTGATCAATGTATGATCTCCGGCATAAAAAACCTCGGGTGATGGCAACTACCGATCACCAAACTTCAATATAACAAAAAATGGTTACAACTTCGGATGATAATGAGCTGAGTACAAGGATCACTATCTGCCAAAGAAACAAGGATCACTGGTTAGGATCACATGTAAGGATCATGTGTTATAAAAATCCAGCCCTAACAGGTCCCATTAAAATGATTTGTAATTAACAAGGAATTAACAAATACTTGTAAACTTTTAACATTCATATTCCTGGCTAACTCTAATCCTGCAATCAAAGCTTCATATTCTGCTTCATTATTAGTGGCAGGAAACTCACACCTAATAGCCTGGGGTAATATGTCCCCCTATGGTGATTTTAGTAGTATACCCAATCCTACTCCTCTCACATTAGATGCACCATCAGTATATAACATCCAGGATTCTAAGTTTTCTCCTAGTTGTTGCACTTCTAGGTCTACTTCATTTTGAATGTCGCTACTGAAATCAGCCACAAAGTCAGCTAGAGCTTGAGACTTTATGGCATTTCTAGGCTCATATACTAGATCAGAAGCACTCAATTTTACTAACCACTTAGCCATCCTGCCTGACATTTCGGGTTTCCTAAGCACATTTTTAACAGGATAATTAGTTTTAACATGAATCCTATGTGTCTCAAAATTATGCCTAAGCTTTGTCGATGCCATAACTAAGGCCAATATCAATTTTTCTAAATGAGAATATCTAGTTTCAGCATCTAATAAACTTTTGCTAACATAATAGATAGGATATTGCTAACCTTCGTGATCCTTTACCAAGACAGCACTTACCGCATTCCTTGATACTGCAAGATACAGGGATAAAGGTTCACCATCCTCAAGCTTCATCAATAGAGGCGCAGTTGAAAGATACTGCTTCAATTCCTACAAGGCTGCTTCATGTTTCTCTCCCCATTCGAATTTCTTATTTTTCTTCAGGATATCGTAAAATTCCTTGCATTTTTCCGAGGATCTTGAGATAAAACTATTTAATGCTGCTACTCGTCCCGTCAGTCTTTGTACATCTTTTATGTTGGAAGGTGACTTGATATCCAAGATGGCTTTGATCTGTTCTGGGCTTGCTTCTATCCCTCTTTTAGTCACTATATATCTGTTAGGGATAGAATTTTATTGCTTATGGATCACGGATCCTCATGTGTAGCATGGTTCACGGATCCTCAGTTTGAATTAAGGATCCTCAGGAGACGCTGCGGGAATAAGGATCCAAGATCCTCATTATTATTCTAACTTAACAATTGTTTCCATCACCTTTAGCTTGTTTTGCAGGTATGTTTCGAAGAAGACTTATTCCATGCGAGATTCCAGGGGAATATGCTCTATATTTCAACATGTGCATTAGCTAGTTACCGTTGGTGGTGATTGTTTTGGTCAAAAATCACACAAGGATAATGCAACCAAACTCTAAGTAAACGGGGAATGATGCTTGGTTTGTTGAAAAAGTAAAGGATCACTTTAGTAAGAAATATGCAAGTGACACAAGGATTTATACGAGGAAAAAGCCCTTGATCAATGTATGATCTCCGGCATAAAAAACCTCGGGTGATGGCAACTACCGATCACCAAACTTCAATATAAGAAAAACGGTTACAACTTTGGATGATAATGAGCTGAGTACAAGGATCACTATAGTTTCGAGTGTCTAAGCGTGTGAGAATTGTGTTGTGTGTCTTCCGAATGGGGAAGAGTGTTATATATACAAGTGTGAGTGGCCTATTTTAGGTAAACAAACTAATAATCAGCTCATTACCCCTTTAGAAATAAAAGTAAATCTAGCCTAAATTATCGCCCTTAAATCATGCCAAGTTTCCATATCCTTCACAACGTTCATCTCTGATTAAGCATATGCCAAAGTTGTAAAGACGCGTCCCTTGATTGTGATGCTAAGAGCGGATCCTGCTAGACATTCCTGCAAAATGACATTAAGTTCAATGAAAGCAACTGTTAGCATGAGGATCCTATGATGGTCCGTGACCCTGATCCTGGAGCTCTGTTGAGGATCACTATCTGCCAAAGAAACAAGGATCACTGGTTAGGATCACATGTAAGGATCATGTATTATAAAAATCCAGCCCTAACAATTGCCCCCAAAATATAAGGAGTTATATTGTAAATTGACGAGTTATATTTTGCTTTGATCTTATCTGCAACGGGCGACTCGGATAACTAGCCGTTAAAGTCGGACTAGCCGTTGCAACCTTTACGTCATTGAAGTGACAATCCTGCAGATCATCATTATAAATAGGAGATAGAGTTAGGATCAATTTGCATTTAAATTCAAGAGCTACTCCCTTTATAATCTCGTCCAAAAGATCGATCAGGTATTCTTCCTCTCTTCTTTCCTTCTCTTTCTCTGTTTTTCTTTCTCTTTTCATTCCACCGCGAATATGTTGCTCCGGAATTCTCCTCACAAGGATCATAAGAAGAATAGCCCTTTGAAAGGTCAAGGGATCATTAAAGACTCTCCCACCGAGAGGTGCTGCTTCACCGATGCTCACATCGATAGGATCCGTCACTGTTTTCCGGCGGATGCTATCTTCAAGTCTTTCACTCCCACTGCTTTAAGCGATTTTGTTTCTGACACATGGGTAGCTTTTCCTGCAACTCCGTTCACCATAGGATATTCGTATCCCTTTCCAGCTTTCACCCAATCTTTCTTTTCCCTGACCGGCATGTCTTATATTCAAGCCATGCCGATGATCCGGGGGGTTTTGTATACCCTGGAAAGGATCATTGAGCAAGAAGGGGTTGATTTGGGAATGGCGGAGCTGGCTGAGATGTATGATCTCACAACGTTTGGATCCTGTCGATATTTGTTGAAACGGAAAGCTGGGGAGGATCACCCTGTTCTTAAGGTTACCAAAAATGATACGAACTGGAAGCGACGATTCTTCTTTGTTAGGAGGGATACCATCTCTAATGGGGAGGATCTGCCCAAGGAGTGGGCTACTCATGGTAGGATAGAGGATCCTGGAAGGATCACCATCAGACTTGTTCCTTATGATGATGATCACTAATGTCTTCTTTTTCTTTTGTGCAGCTATATCCGTTGCTCATCTCAAGTTGACTCCTGCTGCAAGAGAGAGAGTTCTAGCCTTCAAAAAGCTTGATCCTGAGACCAGAAGTTTTCAAGTTGCCATTCAAGATTCACAGGAAGTATCATCCGCATCTGCCACAATGTCAAGTAAGTATCCTCATTAAAAAGTAGTTCTATGTAGGATTTTTAAATTAGTTAAAGTACTTATCTTATTTTGATTGTGTAGGTGCTGGGAAATCTGTCAAGTCTGCCTCCAAGTTTGGTATTGACGAGCTTGCCAATGTCAAGTCTACAAGGAAGAAGACCCTTGCTGCTAGTCCATCTGCTTCAGCCCCTAAAGCACCTATTAGGGGTAAGGGAAAGAAGAGAAAGGCTTCTGAGGATCTTCAAGGAATTCCCCTGCTCCGCCAGCAGTTTCTTGATTATGTTAATGAAGTAAGGATCATTGCCCCTGTTGGTTATCCTACTTGAATATCCTGCTTGAATATCCTGCCTGTATATCCTGCTTCTTTGAGGATCACCTGGTCCTGAACTTACCTTTTTCCCTTTCTGCAGAAACTTGCTGAAATAGAAACCTACCTTGGCCACGTCGAGGATCAGGATTGCCAAATCGCCGACCTCCAACAAATGGGCGTGTTGAAGGATCTCAAGATAGCTGATCTTGAGAAGGAACTCCGGGCTACAAAGGATGAAGCTGCTCAAATGCTGGTCAACATGGATGGTGAGAAGCAGGAGATCACCCAGGATGCCAAGGTCTCTGCCGCAATAGCTATGTATAAGATACAACTGCAGATGGCTGCGGAGGCTCAGGATCCTGCCTTTGATAAAAGCTCATGGGACGTGGAGGGTTGGACGGCAAGATTGGCAGAGCTGGAGGATGAGGACGAAGCTGAGGAGATCCCAATGCTGGAAGGTGGTGAGGCTGGCAAGGATCAGGGTGGAGATGGAGCAGCAATGGTTTGAGCTGCAGGATTGGGCGATGATGGATATTTCGAGACTAGGCCGGAGCCCAATTTTTAAAATTTGGTAGTGGTTTTTGTGGTTGTGATGTTTTCAAACAATGATGGTCTGTACTTAAACAATAGTTTCTAGGATTAAGGATCATGGATCCTTTGAACAATAGGTAGGATCGCAAATGGTGGAGGGATCCTCTGTTTGGGGGATGAAGCCTTTGTGATCCTGCCGCTTTTAATTACCTGCACCTGCTATGACCGCATAGACAATGGACACCCTTTGCCAACCCATGTGGACGGGCCACGTTTTGCTGGTAGAAACGTGGGTTGGCAATTTTGACAACTTTGAAGGGTTTAAAATCCTTTGTTAATAAAATAACTCTAATCTTTTTTGGCTTATCTCGTGTTGTTATCCTTTATTTATCCTCTTGTTGTCCAATTATTTTAGAAACATATTTGTCAAAGTGACAAAAGCTGAGCAAATCATGCTTAAGAAATTTAGGATATGATCCTAGATCAAATATCCTATCATTGAAAATTTTCAGAAATAGTTTATGATCGAGGATCATAGGTTTAGTTGTCAAAGTGTAAGGCTTATTCAAAATAACAAGTATAATCAAAATAGTCAAGGATCATACCTGAGAATCCAAGTTAGGATCCTAACCTTTAATCAAGATAACCATAAGTGAAATTTTAACGGATAATAAGGATTAAGGATCCTTATTTGTTTAACTTCGAAAACCTGGAAAATGGAACATAACTTGGGACTAAGCCAATATAAAAGATAAATTAATAGCTTGGGACATGCCCAAAGGATAACTGGGGACAAGCCCAAAGGATCACTGGGGACAAGCCCAAAGGATAACTGAGGACAAGCCCAAGGATCGTATGTAAACTGGAGTATGGCCCTTACTGGCGACTATCCAAACTTGGTGACATGAAAATGTCAAAACCTTAGCTAACGTGAAAACGTTAGAAACCTTAGGAACGGATGTATGGTACGTCTACCATTATACGTAGGATCCCGGGTATAGCCAGTACGATGAGGTTGTCAGCCCCGAAAGTGGGTACTGGTCCCAAAGACGTGAACTATACCAGGATCATCGTGCGCTACTGGCGAAAACTGGGGACAAGCCCAAGGATAACTGGGGTTGGACCGAAGGATCTGAGGTGCTTTTGAAGATCTTTAACGATATGCTGAGGATACCTGGGCTATCATAACTCAAATTCTCGTGAGAAGAGGATGAAGGATGCATGATCCTTATCCTTAGGTAAAAATAAGGAAACGGAAAAATTTTGAGATAAGGACTTTACCAGAGTAAGGATCACTGATATCGCCGGGATCCTTCGAGGATGCTTCCAATGTAAGGATCATATGCTTGGAGGATCCTGTTCACATGAAATACTTCTTTAAGTGAATAGCATTCCAGGCTCTTGGTAACAAATTTCCTTCCATGGTTAGCAATCTGTATGCCCCTTTCCTGCTTCGGCTTCAATCAAGTAAGGGCCTTCCCATTTTGGTGCCAATTTTCCGTCAGCAGGATTGATGGTGCTTTGGAATGCTTTTCTCAACACCATATCCCCGACTTGGAACTTCCTTATCCTGACATTTTTGTTGTAGGCACCAGCCATTCTTTGTTGGTAGCTTGCCATCCTTATCCTAGCCAGATCCCTGATTTCCTCAATAGTATCCAAGTCTTGAGCTAGGTTTGCAGCATTTTCTTCAGGATCACGAGTACTTGTTCTAGCAGTTGGAATCACCATTTCTGTTGGGATCACTGCTTCTGCCCCAAATACTAAAGAGAAGGGTGTTTGACCAGTGGCATTCTTGGGAGTTGTCCTATCAGCCCACAGCACATAAGGCAATTCCTCTGCCCATTTCCCCTTCTTGGATCCTAATTTCTTCTTCAGGTTGTTGATGATGATCTTGTTGGATGATTCTGCTTGACCATTGGCTTGTGGATGGACTGGTGTTGACGTTATCATCTTAATTCCCCAACTGTCACAAAAGTTAGTGGTTCTGCTCCCAATGAATTGGGAACCATTATCACATATAATTTCAGAGGGAATGCCAAATCTGGTTATAATGTTTCTCTTAATAAAGGATATAACTTCCTTTTCTCTGACTTGAGCAAAAGCTTCAGCTTCTATCCACTTGGAGAAGTAGTCGGTCATGGCAAGCATAAATACTTTTCCACCAGGTGCTTTAGGGAGCTTGCCAACTATATCCATCCCCCATCTCATGAATGGCCAAGAGGATGGTATTGGATGCAAAAATTCAGCTGGCTGATGAAGGATATTGCTGTGTCTTTGACAAGGATCACATTTCTTAGCATATTCTACAGCATCCCTTTTCATAGTTGGCCAGTAGTATCCTGTTCTAAGGATCCTTGAGAACAATGCCCTGCCCCCAGTGTGGTTTCCACAATCTCCTTCATGGAAGTCTCTCAATACTTCTTGAATTTCAGGATCCTCGATACATCTTAAATATGGTCCTGCAAGAGATCGTTTATATAGCATATTATTTAAGATTGTGAATTGAGATACCTTAATACTGAAAGCTTTAGGATTTTCTCCCATAGGAATCTCCCCGTGTTGCAAGTATCTCATAATTGGTGAGATCCATGATCCTGAATAAGATTGAGCTTCTTCACTAGGGATCACTGCAGTATCCTCTTATATTTCCATGGCCCCCTGATTTTCAATAGCAGGAGCCAGGATATGGATGATGGGGATACTTATATCTTCTGGAATCTTCAAGGATGATCCTAGGTTGGCCAACGCATCAGCTTCTGTGTTTTCCTCCCTTGGTACCTGTGTTAAGCTGAAAGAGACAAAAGAGAGTGCCAATTCTTTGACTATCTCTAAATATTTGGTTAGTTTTTCGCCTTTAACAGCATAGGATCCATTAAAGTGATTGGTGATCAATAATGAGTCTACATATACTTTAAGGTATCTGACCCCTATATCTTTAGCAATTTGTAAACCAGCAATTAAGGCTTCATATTCAGCCTCATTGTTGGTTGCTTGGAACTCACAGGCTATGGAGTGGGGTATTATGTCCCCCTGTGGCGATTTTAGTAGTATCCCGAGCCCTGTGCCCTTGACATTTGAGGATCCATCAGTGTGTAGTATCCAAGGATCCTTGGTCTCATCCAGCTGCTGGACTTCCAATTCTGCTTCCTTTTGTAGATCACTACTGAAATCAGCCACAAAGTCAGCTAGTGCTTGGGATTTAATGGCTGTTCTAGGCTCATATCTTATATCATGGGCACTAAGCTTTACTGCCCACTTAGCCATTCTTCCGAACATCTCTGGTTTCCTGAGGACATTCTTGATTGGAAAATTAGTTCTAACAACAATAGTGTGGGTTTCAAAATAATGTCTTAACTTAGTTGATGCCATAATTAATGCAAGAATAAGTTTTTCAAGGTGTGAGTACCTGGATTCGGCATCAAGTAAACTCTTACTTACATAGTAGATAGGATGTTGTGTACCTTCGTGATCCTTAACAAGGACTGCACTTACAGCGGTTGAGGATACCGCCAGATACAAGGATAACACATCTCCTTTTCCGGGTTTCATTAATGCTGGTGCTGAGGACATATATTCTTTAAGGGCTTGTAAAGCATTCTCATGCTTTTCAGTCCATTCAATTTTTTTGTTTTTCCTTAGGATATCATAAAATTCTTTACATCTTTCTGAGGATTTTGATATGAACCTGTTTAGAGCTGCTGTCCTGCCTGTTAGCCTTTGCACATCCTTAGCATTGGCAGGGGACTTGATATTCACTAGTGCTTTAATTTGCTCCGGGCTTGCTTCGATGCCCCTCTGAGTTACCATATATCCTAGAAATTTACCTGCTTTAACACCAAAGTGGCATTTTGAAGGATTAAGCTTCATGTTATAATTATCAAGGATATCAAATGCTTCCTCCAAGTCCCTTAGGTGATCCTCAGCCTTCTTTGACTTGACTACCATATCATCTATGTATACTTCCATAGTTTGTCCTATTTGATCTTTGAACATCATATTCACCAGCCTTTGATATGTTGCACCTGCATTTCTCAGTCCAAAAGGCATGGCAATATAACAATATAAACTGGTTGGGGTCATAAAGGCTGTATCCTCTTGGTCAGATGGTTCCATCTGAATTTGTTGGAATCCAGATGATGCATCCATAAAGGTCAACAGTTCATGCCCCGCCGTTGCATCCACCATGGAGTCAATGTGGGGTAGTGGGAAAGGATCCTTGGGACATGCCTTATTCAGATCAGTGAAATCGACACATACCCTCCACTTTCCGTTTTTCTTTTGGACAACAACCACATTGGCTAACCATTTTGGATATTTTACCTCTCTGATCATACCTGCTCGAAGTAGTCTCTCTACTTCTTCTTGGATAATGGCATTCCTTTCTGGTGCAAACTTCCTCCTTTTTTGATGGATTAGTTTGATAGACCTGTCAATGCCAAGTTTATGAGTGATAATATCCTTAGATATACCTGTCATATCTTCATGTTTCCATGCAAAGGTAGATTTTCTTCTTTTGAGGAAGGATATTATGTCTTCTTTCATCTTGCCAAGGATCCCTGATCCGATATAGATTTTTTATTCAGGATCACTAGGATCCAAGAGGATTTCGTCCACATCTTGTTCCCTTGCCTCCAAGACATTCCTTGTAGGAATCTGTAATTGCTATTGTTCCCTTGGCTTCGAGGTTGGCTTCGTGGATGAGGTATAACAATCCTTAGCCTCCTGCTGATCACAGTCGATCTTGATTATCCCCCATGGGCTAGGGAGTTTCACACATTGATGGTAGGTGGATAGGACTGCTTTCATATCATGTATCCAGGGCCTGCCAAGGATAACATTGCAACAAGATAAACAGTCAATAACACAAAATTTTTGATAATTATGTAATCCTTCCACGTAGATTGGGAGTTTGATGTCCCCCAGAGTTTTCTTCGTTTCTCCACTGAATCCCACAAGCACGGAGGATCTTGGTGTGATGTCTGATTCTGGGATACCCATTTTCTTTAGAACATCAAGCTGGATAATGTTTACTGAGCTTCCTCCGTCGATAAGGATCCTGCGGACAAAATGGTTAGAAATAAAGAGAGTAATAACTAAACTATCATGATGAGGATCCTGGATGTTAATGCGATCATCCTCATCAAACGTTATCGTCTTTCCTTCCGAGACACTTGATGTTCGAATAGGTCTTTCTCCATTATCCATTTTTGCTTCCTTTGCATGCCTTTTGGCTGCCGAGAAGGATGTACCACAAATATCTGATCCTCCGGAAATAAAGTTGATCACTTGTGCATTCGCCGGAGGGGCTGGAGCCTTTTCAGGGATCCTTTCAGGATCCTGAGTCCTTTGCTTTTTTCTTCCCAACAATTCTTTTAGATGCCCCTTGCTTAACAGATATCCAATTTCTTTTCTTAATGCTATGCATTCTTCAGTTAGATGCCCGAAATCCTCGTGGTATGCACACCACTTTGACTTGTCTTTAGTCCCGGATGATTTGTCATTCTTTCTGGGCCATCTGGCTTTTTCTCCTAGATTCTGCATTGCAAGGATTAGTTCATGATTGTCAACAGAAAAACAATATTCAGAAATCGGAGGATAATCCTCATCATCCTCTTCTTGGTCAACAGCATGCACGTTCTGGTTGTCATTTCTATGGTAGGATTTGAACTTATTGTTCTTGAAAGAGGATCCTTGTTTTTCCTATTTTGAGGATCCTACTTGCCTCTCCTGGATCCTCTTGTCATCCTCTAGCCGGATGAACCTGAGTGCCCGAGTTCTTACTTCATCTAGGTTCCTGCATGGTGTCATAACAAGATCATCATAGAACAATGAATCCTTAAGCAGTCCCATTTTGAAGGCCTCAACAGCCGTGGCCATATCCAAGTTGGGAATGTCCAAGGATTCTTTACTGAATTTAGTTATATAATCCCTTAATGATTCATTATGACTTTGAGTTACCCTATATAAATCACTAGTTAATCTTTCAAATTTTCTACTACAAGAGAATTGGTTATTGAATAAATTAACTAAATTAGCAAATGAAGTAATAGAGTAAGGGGGAAGACTTGGCAGCCATTTAAGAGCTGATCCAGTAAGGGTGGATCCAAATCCTTTACATAGGCATGCTTCCTTTAACTTTTCTGGGATTGGATTGATCTCCATCCTCTCCCTGTATTGTGTTATGTGCTCCTCAGGATCCGTTGTACCATCATACAGCTTCATAGTAGGGATATGGAACCTTTTGGGTACCTCTGCATCACAAATTGGTGGTGCAAAACGAGATACCTTATGGCTTCCATCTGCAATCTCCGGGATAGGCTTGACTACCCCTGGAACACTTGAGATCATATCCTTCAGCTTCTGTAACTCCCTGGCCATAGCATGATTGATACCTGTATCCTGCACGAATCCATGGTTAGTGGTAAGATAATTATTTAAGGTGTTACCTCCCATCGGGTTCAAGTTAGGAACATTGGGTGTGAATCCATATTGCTGGGATTCTGGGATAATGGATGGACCAGTGGAAGCAATGGTCTGCATTGGAATAAAATCTCCTTGATGGACATCTAGGCTTCCTGTTTGCAAATTCTTCAAGGATCCTGGTATCTGTAGGGATTCTTGAATCTAGGATGATCCTGGGACGAAGGAGGATCCTTGAACCTGGGATGATCCTGGAACAAAGGAGGATCCTTGAACCTGGGTTGTTTCCGGAACGAAGGAGGATCCTTGAACCTGGGATGATCCTGGGACTAAGGAGGATCCTAAGCTCATGAAGGATCCCAAATGCTGGGCGTAGGATCCCGCCGGTTGGAAATATGATCCTGATGCCTGAGTCATTGTTGCTGGGCCGAAATGCACTCCTCTTGATCCACCCATATATTGAATGTCTGGGACCTCTGATGGCTGAGAAGTAATCATTGGAGTATCAAAATTCAAAGATTTGGGCATTAGTGGGGAATGATCCTCTGCCGTTTTCTTTTGCCTTTTGAGATCTCCGATTTCTCTGAGGATCCTGTCATTAGTTTCATCCTGCTGCTGCATACGATCCCTCATCTGCAAAATCAAAGTAAATATATCACTAGTACTGGGAACAGAAGAAGTTAGAGCAGAAGATGATGGTTTAGAGGAGATAGAAGTTGGTCTCTTCTCAGCATTTTTCTGAGATCCAGCTGGTGGTGGAGGCAAAGGTGGAATGCCAGTAGATGAATTGACTGCCGACATCGCTGTGGATGTATTCTTCAATGATGAAGCCATGTAACTCTTTGAAATGATTTCGAACAGAAAGTTTTCTTATGAATGAAGCACCAATTGCCCCACGGTGGGCGCCAAACTGTTTTGGTCAAAAATCACACAAGGATAATGCAACCAAACTCTAAGTAAACGGGGAATGATGCTTGGTTTGTTGAAAAAGTAAAGGATCACTTTAGTAAGAAATATGCAAGTGACACAAGGATTTATACGAGGAAAAAGCCCTTGATCAATGTATGATCTCCGGCATAAAAAACCTCGGGTGATGGCAACTACCGATCACCAAACTTCAATATAAGAAAAATGGTTACAACTTTGGATGATAATGAGCTGAGTACAAGGATCACTATAGTTTCGAGTGTCTAAGCGTGTGAGAATTGTGTTGTGTGTCTTCCGAATGGGGAAGAGTGTTATATATACAAGTGTGAGTGGCCTATTTTAGGTAAACAAACTAATAATCAGCTCATTACCCCTTTAGAAATAAAAGTAAATCTAGCCTAAATTATCGCCCTTAAATCATGCCAAGTTTCCATATCCTTCACAACGTTCATCTTTGATTAAGCATATGCCAAAGTTGTAAAGACGCGTCCCTTGATTGTGATGCTAAGAGCGGACCCTGCTAGACATTCCTGCAAAATGACATTAAGTTCAATGAAAGCAACTGTTAGCATGAGGATCCTATGACGGTCCGTGATCCTGATCCTGGAGCTCTGTTGAGGATCACTATCTGCCAAAGAAACAAGGATCACTGGTTAGGATCACATGTAAGGATCATGTATTATAAAAATCCAGCCCTAACAGTGATCGTGGGTGATAGGCAGATTTTTCGGATAGTTAGTTAGGATATTTTTTGCAAAGATTAAAGGGGTATTGAGCTTATTTTTAGAAACACTTTTGCACCTAGTTTACGAACAACACTACTGCCATTCTTTCTCGAGCAAACACACACTAGAATTCATTGTATCAAGCTCAATACTTCCGAAGTTGTAACTTTCTTTATTCAATATACTTAATAGTGATAGTTTTCACTATCCAAGGTTTTTTATGCCGGAGATCATATATTGATCAAGGGCTTTTTCCTCGTATAAATCCTTGTGTCCCACATTCATTTTTGTTCATACATTTTCCATTTAATTCAAGCATCACACCTCACAAAATAAGATTTGGTTGCATTATCCTAGTCTGATTTTTTACCAAATTAGTTTGGCGCCCACCGCGGGGCAATTGGTGCTTCATTTCAGAGAAATTTTGTTCATTTTGATCATCTCGGTTCATAACCTTCAACCACATGGCTTCTCAAGCGAAGAACACTCAAGCTCCATGCCGGTGGTTAATTCTTCACAGGGCATTCCACTTTTGCCTCCAGCACCTTTTGGATCCCAGAAGAATGCTGAGAATGTTGTGAACAAACAAAGTCCCATTTTCTCAAAACCACCAACTTCTGCTGTTACTTCTGGCCCTACTAACAATTTTCTTTATTCTTTGATTTTGAAGATGAGGGATTACATGCAATAGCTGGACAAAACCAATGACAGGATCCTTCGAGAGATTGATGACATCAAGAAATTGAAGAGATCAGCGGAGGATCACTCTCCATTGGTGCCTAGATCGCTGAATTTCGACACTCCAGCTATGACTGCCCACCAATTTGCAGCTCTAGATGTCCAATACCAGGGTGGATCAATAGGAATGCGTTCTAGATCATCGGCAGTATCTCAGGCTCAAGGATCCTACTTTTAGCCTTCAGGATCCTCTTTTCAGCCTCAAGGATCCTCTTTCCAACATCAAGGATCCTTCAGTAGTTCATGAGGATACATGGGGACGCAGACGGTTCAAGGATCCTACTCTCAGTATCCAGGATCCTCATTTCAGTTTCAGGGATCCTCATCTCAGGGTCAAGGATCCTCATCTCAGGCTCATGGATCCATGGATTATCTTCCAAGACCCCCAACTTCGGTGTATCAAGGATCCAACATCTTCCAGGGTCAAGGATCCTTAAGAAGTGCAGAACCCAGAAGTTCAGAAATTCATTTGGGAGACTTCATACCAATGCAGACATTGCTTCTTTTGGTCCCTCAGTTATACCAGAATCCCGTCAATATGCATTCACATCTGGAATTCCAAACCTGAATCCTCCAGGAGGTAACACTTTGAATAATTCTTTTACTACTAACCATGGCTTTATGCAGGATACAGGTATTAACCAAGCTATGGCCAGAGAATTACAAAAGCTTAAGGATATGATATCCAGCGTTCCAGGAGTGGTTAAGCTCATTCCTGAAATTCCAGATGGGAGTCACAAGATATCTCGTTTTGCACCACCTATTTGTGATGCAGAGATACCAAAGAGGTTTCAAATACCAACCATGAAGCTATATGATGGCTCAACGGATCCTGAAGAACATGTAGCTCAGTACAGAGAAAGGATGGGGATCAATCCCATCCCAGAGAGGTTAAAAGAAGCATGTCTATGCAAGGGTTTCGGATCCACACTAACAGGATCAGCTCTTAAATGACTGCTAAGTCTTCCCCCTTACTCTATTACTTCATTTGCTAATCTAGTTAATCTGTTTAATAGCCAATTCTCATGTAGTAGGAAATTTGAACGTTTAACTAGCGATCTATATAGGGTAACACAAGGTCAAAATGAATCACTTAGAGATTATATCACTAAATTTAGTAAAGAATCCTTAGATATTCCTAATTTGGATATTGCTACAGCTGTAGAAGCCTTCAAAATGGGTTTACTTAGTGATTCATTGTTCTATGACGATCTTGTCATGACCCCTTGCAGGAATCTTGATGAAGTGAGAACCAGGGCCCTTAGATTCATCCGGCTAGAGGATGATAAAAGGATCCAAGAAAGACTGGTAGGATCCTCAAAGCAGGAAAAGCAAGGATCCTACTTCAGGAATAACAAATCTAAGTCACACAACAAGTCTGATAACCAGAACGTGCATGCAGTGGAGCAGGAAGAGAATGATGGGGATTATCCTCCCATTTCTGAGTATTGTTTTTCTGTTGATAACAATGAACTAATCCTTGCAATGCAGAACTTAGGTGAAAAAGCAAGATGGCCCAGAAAAAGTGGTAAGCCAGCTGCAACAAAAGACAAATCCAAATGGTGTGCATATCATGAAGATTTCGGTCATCTCACTGAAGAATGCATTACACTCAGAAAAGAGATTGGTTAATTGTTAAGCAAAGGGCACTTGAAGGAGCTGTTGGGAAGAAAAAAGTCAGGGATCCAGGATCCTGAGAAAGTTCCAGAAAGAGCTCCTACTCCTCCTGCTGATGCACAAATTATCAATTTCATATCCGGTGGATCAGACATATGTGGCACTTCCTTTTCAGCAGCCAAGAGGCATGCCACGGAGACCAAGATAGATAATGGGGATAGACCCATCCAAACTTTTACTGTTACACAGGAAAAAGTTATAACTTTTGATGAGGATGATCGTGTGGATGTTCAGGATCCTCATCATGATGGTCTTGTTATTACTTTGCTTATATCTAATCATTTTGTTCGCAGGATCTTGATAGATGGAGGAAGCTCAGTAAACATCATTCAACTTGATGTCCTCAAGAAAATGAACATCCCTGAATCAAATATTGTCCCAAGATCATCAGTTCTTGTGGGATTCAGTGGAGAAACCAAGAACACATTGGGGGACAATAAACTTCCCATTTACATAGAGGGGCTTCATTCTTATCAGAAATTTTGTGTTATAGATTGCTTATCCTATTGCAATGTTATCCTTGGCAGGCCATGGATACATGACATGAAAGTAGTTCCTTCTACATATCATCAATGTGTAAAGCTTCCCAGTCCGTGGGGTGTGGTAAAAATTGAGAGTGATCAACAAGAAGCCAAGAATTGCTACACTTCATCGATGAAACCAGCCTCAAGACCCAAGGAGCAATAGCAATTAAAGCATCCTCCAAGAGATGTCCTGGAGGCAAGAGAACAAGATGTGAAAGATATCCTGATGGATCCTCGGGATCCTGAATCCAAAGTCTTCATAGGATTCGGGATCCTCAATGAAATTGAACAGGATCTAGTATCCTTCCTAAAGAAGAGAAAAACTACCTTTGCCTGGAAGCACGAAGACATGATAGGTATCTCTAAAGATATAATTACTCATAAGCTTGGCATTGACAGGTCATTCAAACCCATACATCAAAAAAGGAGAAATTTTGCACCTGAGAGGAATGCCATTATCCAGGAGGAGGTAAATAAGCTGCTCCGAGCAGGTATGATTAGAGAAGTTAAGTATCCAAGGTGGTTAGCCAATGTAGTCGTTGTTCAAAAGAAAAACGGAAAGTGGAGGGTATGTGTCGATTTTACTAATTTAAACAAGGCATGTCCCAAGGATCCTTTCCCATTACCCCACATTGACTCCATGGTGGATGCTACCGCGGGTCATCAGTTGTTGACTTTTATGGATGCTTCATCTGGATTTCAACAAATTCAGATGGAACCATCTGATCAAGAGGATACAACCTTTATGACCCCAACGAGAGCTGAGGATCAAAGGCTAGTCAATTTGATGCAGGTGCTACTTATCAAAGGCTAGTCAATTTGATGTTTAAGAAACAAATTGGACACACTATGGAAGTCTATATAGATGACATGGTGGTTAAGTCCAAGAGAGCTGAGGATCACCTTAGAGACTTGGAGGAAGCATTTGATATCCTTGATAAATTCAATAAGAAATTGAATCCTTCAAAGTGTCACTTTGGTGTCAAAGCAGGGAAGTTCCTAGGTTACATGGTAACAAAAAGAAGCATCGAGGCAAGTCTAGAACAAATCAAGGCGATTGTGAATATCAAATCTCCTACCAGTGCCAAGGATGTGCAAAGGTTGACAGGGAGGATCGCAGCCTTGAACAGGTTCATATCAAAGTCATCAGAAAAGTGCAAGGAATTCTATGACATTCTGAGAAAGAACAAGAAATTTGAGTGGACTGAAAAGCATGAGAATGCTCTCAAAGCCCTTAAGGATTACCTATCCTCAGCTCCTGCCTTGATGAAATCAGAAAAAGGGGATATATTATCCTTATATTTGGCAGTCTCTTCTAAAGCAGTAAGTGTAGTCCTTGTTAAGGATCACGAAGGTACACAGTATCCTGTATATTATGTAAGTAAGCGTTTGCTTGATGCTGAATCCAGGTATTCACATTTAGAAAAACTTGTTCTTGCTTTGATTATGGCATCTACAAAATTACATCATTATTTTGAAACCCATGCTATAATTGTTAAGACTAACTTTCAAATTAAGAATGTTCTCAGGAAACCTGAGATGTCAGGAAGGATGGCTAAGTGGGCAGTGAAGCTTAGTGCTTATGATATAAGATATGAACCAAGGACTGCCATTAAATCCCAAGCCTTATCTGACTTCGTGGCAGATTTCAGTAGTGATCTACAAAGGGAAGCTGAATTAGAAGTTCAACAGCTTGAAGAAACCAAGGATCCTTGGATACTCTTCACAGATGGAGCCTCTAATGTTAAAGGAACTGGACTTGGAATACTACTAAAATCGCCACAGGGGGACATAATACCCCACTCAATAGCTTGTGTGTTTCAAACTACTAATAATGAGGCTGAATATGAGGCCTTGATAGCTGGTTTGCAAATTGTCAAGCATATGAGGATCAGGTATCTTGAGGTACACGTGGATTCACTGTTAATTACTAATCAATTTAATGGATCTTATGTTGTTAAAGGTGAAAGACTAATCAATTATCTAGAGATAGTCAAGCAATTGGCACACTCTTTTGCTTCTTTTAGTTTGACACAGGTACCCAGAAAAGAAAATGCAGAAGCTGATGCATTGGCCAACCTTGGATCATCCTTGAAGATTCCAGAGGATATTAAAATTCCCATTATCCATATCTTGGCTCCTGCTATTGAGGATCACGCAGCTATGGAGATAGGAGAGGATTCTGCAATTATACCTAGTGATGATGCACAATCTCATTCAGGATCATGGATCCTTCCAATCATGAGATATATACAACGTGGAGAGATCCCTACGGGAGAAAATCCTAGAGCTTTCAAAGTCAAGGTATCTCAATTTACAATATTAAATAACATGTTATATAAACGATCTCTTGCAGGTCCATATCTAAGGTGCATTGAGGATCCTGAAGTTCAAGAAGTCCTAAAGGATTTTCATGAAGGAGATTGTGGAAAGCACACTAGGGGCAGGGCATTATTCTCAAGGATCCTTAGGACAGGATACTATTGGCCTAATATGAAGAAGGATGTTGTAGATTATGCTAAGAAATGTGACGCTTGCCAGAGACATAGCAATATTCTTCATCAACCAGCAGAGCTCCTGCATCCTATATCCTCTTCTTGGCCATTCATGAGATGGGGAATGGATATAGTTGGCAAACTTCCCAAAGCACCAGGAGGAAAAGTATTCATGCTTGCCATGACTGATTATTTTTCCAAGTGGATAGAAGCTGAAGCCTTTGCTCAAGTCAGAGAAAAAGAAGTGATATCCTTTATTAAAAGAAACATTATTACCAGATTTGGTATTCCTTCTGAAATTGTTTGTGATAATGGATCCCAATTTATTGGGAGTAGAACTACTAACTTTTGTGACAGCTGGGGGATTAAGATGATAACATCAACACCAGTCCACCCACAAGCTAATGGTCAAGCAGAATCATCCAACAAGATCATTATCAACAACTTAAAGAAGAAGCTTGGATCCAAGAAAGGAAAATGGGCAGAAGAGCTACCTTATGTGCTATGGGCTGATAGGACAACTCCCAAGAATGCTACTGGTCAAACTCCATTTTCTTTAGTGTTTGGAGCAGGATCAGTGATCCCGACAGAGATGGTGGTTCCTACTTGCAAGAACAAGCATCCGTGATCCTGAAGGAAATGCTGAAAACTTGGTTCAAGACTTGGATACCACAGAAGAACTCAGGGATTTGGCAAGGATAAGAATAGATAGTTATCAACAAAGGATGGCAGGAGCTTATAACAAAAATGTTAGGATCAGAAAATTTCAAGTTGGTGATATGGTGTTGAGAAAAGCATTCCAGAACACAACAAATCCTGCTGATGGCAAGTTAGCACCAAAGTGGGAAGGCCCCTATCTTATTGAAGCTGAGGGAGGAAAGGGGGCATATCGATTATTAACAATGGAAGGTGATTTGCTCCCAAGAGCTTGGATGTTGTCCATTTGAAGCGATATTTCATGTAAGAAGGATTTAGGACCCTTGGTTGTCTTCATGTCCGTTATCCATCAAGGATCCTTAGAGGATATATGATCCTCAGTCTGGTAATGATCTGAACTTAATTTATCTAATTCTTTAATTAACTTTGTTACAAGGGGAAGGATCCTGGATCCTTTATCCTTTTTCACTTAGTTCTAAGTTTTGCAAAAGATTGGTATATCCTTGACAAAGGATCAAGTATCCACGGAAGTCTCCTAAGTTTTAGGGGCTTGTCCCCAGTATTTGGGCTTGTCCTCAGTTTTTTGGTTTATCCCCAGTCTTTGGGCCTGTCCCTAGTTTCGCTAGTAGCACATGATGATCCTGGTACAGTTCAAGGCAATGGGACCAGTACCCGTGTCACACCCCGAATTTCCATGTATCACCGGTGGGCCCGGTGGGGAGTATCGTGACGTAATTGATGTTATCATAGTCAACCAACACAATATATAAATGCACAGCGGAAGCAAAAGATGAATATATTACATTCCGAATATTAAGTAATGTCAAAGTATTACAACGGAAAGTAAAGGATCCACAGGCGGATCAAATAAAAGAAAACTGTTCAACAGACTTTAGGCATCTAGAACTTGTAAGATTCCTTATTAACGCCCTGAGCTTCCAGCCAATTACGTTCAGTACCTGTCACTTAACTCTTTTTGGAAAATACGTCAGTTTACACTGGTAAATACAATTAACCGACTCTTTTGAAAAGGTTTAATAAAATTGATTTGAATGCACAAGGCACAACATATCTTTTATAACTTGGGACAATTATCTTTATAATCTTGTATACAGATTTACATGTTCGTTGTACGTTCAGGGCCCAATGTAGAAATCGAGTCAAGATTAACAGACACGCCACAAGTATAGGCCCACAAGAGAGTGAGATACCGTTTCCCTTATGCACTGTCAGGGGTATGCCTACACCTCGTGCATAAGGCGTGGCCATTTTATAATACAATGATGTCAGGGATATCCGGGACATGGTCATTAACCCCTAAAGGCTTTTATTTCAAACAATACAGATTAAAGCGGGTTACCTCAATAATTTAATCACAATCCGACTAAACATTCAATACTCGACCAAGCGGTATTATTATAATACCGTATCCCAAGCCCGTATATGGAAAATAAGTTAAAAGTATTTACCTGAGCTAGCAAAAGCAATTTATACTCAGCCGTATATTCTAATCAGCAAGCGCAAGTACTTCTACTGGGGCTCTCAATCTGGAATGAAGGTTTTATTAACCCTTTAGATTCCTAACGGGTCTTTAATTTAGCCTTAGCTTAGACCGGTCTGTTTCAAAGGATAAATACGGTTTAATCGTGTGAAAGGCGAAAACCGGGAATGGAATGTGGTTTGGACCCAACAAGTTTGAAGACTTGTTTTATATGGGTATAAGAGCATTCACATTCTATCCATCAAAATATGTGAGGGGGGGTTTTTATATTATAAAGGGTATAAAAAGTGGTTGTGAGTGGAGGAGAGAGAAAATGTTACTGTTCATCTGTATATTTGAGGGGACACTGTTCACCCACTATAATTTTTTAATATATATTGAAAGTGGTTGTGAGTGAAGGAGAGAGAAAAATGTAATGATAATATTATTTAATTGAAAAGGAGAGAGAAAAAGTATTTGTTTTTAGTGAAAATATATTGATATAGGAGTTGTTTTTAGTGGAATGTATGTATAATTTGATGGATTGGATGTGAATGCTCTAATAACCACACTCTGGATTTTGAAGTAAAAATGATAAGGTTTGACCCGTTTCGGCTAGTTTATGTAAGCTAGTTACATAAACCGAACCGTGCGCGCAAAAGGCGTAACGGGTAACCGTAAGAGTCCTACACAAGTTTCCTAAGTTAATATACTCTAAAGAGGTTGTGGTATCAGTAGGATACCTTCCATAATACCCGTAATGAGTTTAAATCCAAAATATGCCCCGAAGGGGTATTTCGGTCTTTTTAAAGATTATAAAAGAGATTTCCGAGTTCTACAGGAAATCTGAGTTTTCCAAACAGTTTATAAAGTCCGAAATACTTTATTTATTATTTAAAATCAGTAGCAACTAGAATCGGGTCAAAATACCATGTAGAACTCAAGTTATGTCCAAAAAGGGTATATTCGGTAATTACCGAATCGATGCCATAACCTCAGGTTATGAGCAGGTTAAAAATAATTAAAAATCTTTAAAAATCTCAAAATATTATTTTACATTAGTGTGTAAAAGGTTTGGCATGAAATTTTAGGAACATGCATAGAAATCAGTAACTAAGGTTATTGTCCTGTCACATGTCCAAAATTCTCGTTTTAAAGTAAAAAGGGCGTTATGTTCAACTTTTAAGCATTTAACGGAAATATGCAAAAGACTCGGACAAACAATGAACCGGTCACAGAGGGTTATATCATCATGTAATCTGGTCCTAAGAGAGTCCTAAGGAATATCTAAATCATACCATAATGGGTCAGAACTGAAGTCAAAGCAAAAGTCAAAGTTTTGCGACTTTCGGTTCCGAACCGGGTCAAAACAGGAAATTGTCGGATCAACAAGCTTAGATCAGTTCTTAAACTCATTACCAAGTTATATGAGTGACAAAATAGGTTGTACGCCTTCTACATTGCTACTTATGCATTAAATCGAAAATTAAGCTTCTGTTGACTTTTTATAAACAACTTTGACCCGACATTTGATCTAGTTAGAATGGGAATCAGAGGGTGCCCTTTTAAGGGTTTAAAGCCCACATGATTACCAACTTATAACTACCTTTGATTCGATCAATCACTGGACCAATAGTGATTAACCATTAAGTCAACCGTTAATTACGACGGTTTGACTTCTAAGCTAAAACTAAGCGAAAGCTCAATAAGGAAAGGTCAAGCATACTTACAAAGGTCCTATGCACGACTAGGGAAGCTTAGAAGGAGGTCTTGAGCTCCAGAAATGATCAGATGATGAAGGAATGAATGAATGATCAAAGTGTGCAACAATGGGCTTTATATAGTGCCTTAATCACCTTAGATCATTGAAAAATCATGCTAGCAATGGCCATGGATGATTAACAAGTGTCCCTAAATGTCTAGGGGTTGTTTAGGCAGCTCTTGGGAGTGTTTAAAGGCAACATAAGTCGGTTACATGGGCTGAACAGGCAAAAGAAACAAGTTTCTGCATCTGGGCAAGCCAGGCGGCCCGCGTAAGACTCTCACCAGGCTTACGCGCCCCGCGTGGGTCTTCTGATCTGATTTCCAAATCTTTCATTAATTACAGGTTGGCTCTTGGTTCTTCGGAAGGTCAACTTAACTTATCTCTTGCACTTTAACCCCTTCCAAATTACCTACAAGGGCCCCTAGACTTTTACCTATCATGTTAAGTCCTTGTTTACCTTGTTATTACCCGAAAAAGTCTTAACTTTTGACGTTGACGCCTTTAACCCCTAGAATATGAATATTGTCATAACTTTCTCATTCTTTATTGAAACTTTGTGAAATTTTAATCACTTATTCTAGTGAGCATAATTTATCTTTACAAAGCTTCGGGTTTGCTAAAAGGTCACTCAGAGGTACGACTTAAACATGTTGACACATTTAACCCCTGTAGTTTGTAATTTCTCACTTTCTTTCACAATGAGCTTCGTATGATCCATGAATCATTCGTTTAAGGGTATAAACATCATGTAGGGATATTGTAGGGCATATTTATCCATTGTTGACATTTTGAACCCTTGAATTCACATACTTTCTATGTTTGTCAACTTTAGTCCCTCTATAGTATTCATTAACACATCCAAGCTTATGACACGTGTCAATACATTATAGGACGCAAATTTCCGAGGTGTTACATCCTCACCCCCTTAAAATAAATCTCGCCCTCGGGATTTGTTAATGTAAAGGAAGTATTTTCTGTCTTATGTTGGGCTTAATCTTCCCCAGTACCTTTGAGCCTTTAAGGTACTCCAATTGACCTTTATAATAGGTACATGTATCTTTTTTTTTGGGGGGGGTGGTGGCTTCTAATCCTGTCGATCCTTAATCGACACAGGATGCTTATCACATCATAAATCTGCATATCTTTGTGTGATAGTGTTTCCTGACTTATTGGTGAAATACATCCTTCAGTCACTAGTGTGCAGTATATTGCGAGCTCCGTCAAGCTTCTTAAATAGGTTTTAGCTTGTAAGCTACTTGATCTTGATACATTCGATTTCCTTCAAATGATTCTATATATTTTCAGGGCTCAACTAGCCTGAAAATTTAACAATTTGGCACACCCTTCCTGGGTGATATCTCTTGTTGGACCTTATTCCTTATCAAGAATCTAGGAGGTTCGCTATATTCCTTAATCCTTGATTTTCTGCCGAATATTGGCTTCTTACAGATGATTAAGGATTTGTATGATCTTATTTGTTATTTCCAACGCAACTTTTAGATCCTGAATATTGGGCTTACCAATCTATTGTCCCAACAATAGATGTTTAACATTCTACCTATACAAGGTCTCCAAAGGAGCAGCCTTGATGCTTATATATCATTCATTATAGAAAGCTTATCTTAAGGTAAGATGGTTATTCTAACCACTGCTTAATTAATTTCAGGGAATAGCTAATCCTTGTCATTAGTCGAACAAATCGACGATCCTGGGCAGTTGATGGACTTTCCTGATCGATGCCTATTTAGGGTTGCGGTAATAATGCATAAGCAGAATGAACCGTCTTACTTAATTAATTATACCGAACTCTCGGAATATTGAGTTAGGCTATATGAATCCTCTATTTCAAAACTTACTTAATCGGGGTTTTCGACCCTTTCCAATAATGGTACTAGCTGTCTTGGAGAATTCATATTAATGATGCAGCCCTAAATGGGATATAAATCTTAACTCTACTCGCCACTCGGGAAGTAAACAGGGTAGTCTTAGGAGAAGATAATCAAGATACAAGGAGATTACAGAGATTTTTCGAATCTCAGGCTCCAGTTCATCCATCCTTTCTTGTGTCAAATGAGTGACTCATGTACGAGTCCACAAATTTAATCAAAGACACTTACTTAAAAAGAAAATTTTCCCTTTTATAGATATCCTCTTTGAATACTACTGGTTGACTTTGGTACCATATGATTATTTGAATATCCTTGCGGTTCCATGCATTAAACCCCCATACTGATCAGGCATGGAAGCAATCTATGGAACATATTAGGATACACAAATCCTCATATGGCGCTTTCGTCTTACCACTTGGTATTCGAAATCAATGGAGATCAAAGGGATATGAATTTTATAGGATGTTGTACTTTATTTGGAGAGAGAGTACATTAGGACTTTATGATTGAAGATTTCTGACAGGAATAGAAGGAATAGTTCTTGTGAATTTTCTACCCGTAGGTTTTACCTTACGCTTAATATATAGGGTTTTTATGAAATGTTTTTAAAAGCTTGCTATACCTTATCGTTTATGAAGGATTTATTGGTATCCGAACCAAAATAAAAACTCTTAGTATTTAAATTTCTAATAAAAATTTAGGGAATGTACCTGAGGCCATTATTTATGAACTAGCTCAGGTATTTAGGCACTTTCATTCTTAGGCTTTCCTTCTTTAGCCGCATTTCCTTTGACATATTTAGGGCACGTGGTCTTGATGTGGCCTTTCTCATTACAGTCGAAGCAGACTGCATTCTCCATGTCCTTGCAGTCCAACGTTTTATGTTCCCCTGACTTGCAGATCCCACAAACCCTTGGTTGTGATTAGGATTTTGGTTCAAACCTGCACTTTCCATAATGGTGTTTCTTGCAGGTCTTGCATACTGGTTTCTGGTTGGACTTTTGTTTGTTCTTCTTCATAGAGCTCTGGGAGTTATTTTCCTCCCTTTTCCTTTTTAGCTCATCTTTTGCAATTGAGGCACGAACAAGATCCTCCTTATGAGTAAGGAAATGTGGTCCTAGATAAAATTTGGAGCGAGTAGCCTGGGGTTCCTTGAACGTTTTCATAGCCTTTTTCACAGCCTTCCCAACAGCTGCGTCTATCATAGTTTGAAGAACACCTTCGGAAATTCTAAGGCTCACAATCGTAGCATCATTGGCATGTGTCGCATCATTCATAACACGATCAATGGCTGTCTTATCTGAGTTTGCCATACTCGATATTGGTTCCTAACACCAATAAAACAATTTCTTAGCTGCAATCCAACAACTGCTATTCTTCATCATGATGGCCTAAGCATATACTAACCATGGTATCTATAGACCATACATGCCAATATAGTACTAACATTCTTAATGAATGTTATTTAAAATATATATTCATTATGTTTAGCCTAGGTCACGAAAGACCATCAATGGCATTTAAGGTTTGGACCTAATCCATCATCTTTTTGACAGGGGATTAAAACGTCACATCTGTCTTTAATATATTGATGAATTTTGGTTATCATGAAAGCTTATCATCAGGGTATCAGAAAAGAGTAATTCCTAATAGATACAAATATCAATCTAAGATTTGTTGGAGCGTTTTCTTAAGTATCATCGGCAAATTTCCATCTCGCATGAAATGACCGAAGTCCTAAACAGGCGGAGACAACAGTTCTCAACAATTATTATTCATTATAGAATTATATGTGCCAGTAGTAACTAATTTCTGCATAAACTGCTTGATAAGGAAAGGTACCTGCTATATATTTATTATACTGCACCATCTCCTGGGCGTTCCTCCTGAAGACTTATGCGTTTGTTCTCTTGGCTTCTTCGGGCTTCTTCTGATTTCTAGGGCAGTTAGTCTTGATATGCCTCTTTTCGTTGCAACCGTAGCAGGTTGCATCCTTCAACTTCTTGCATTCCAAGGTTTTATGTTCTTTAGACTTGCAAATCCCACAAGGTAGAGGCTGAAACTCAAATCTGCATTTCCCCAGGTGGTATTTCCTACAGGTTTCGCACCTGGTCTTCTCACCCGACTGCTGGCTGTCTTTCTTAAGCCCGGAACTCTTCTTATCCTCAGAGTTCCTCTTTGTCTTCTTATCGGAGCGATGAGAATCCTCATCCTCCCTTTTACGCTTTCCATCTTCAGAGGCTTTGGCTGCCTTGTTTCTGACTATATCAAGTGTAAGAGATAGCGACAGGTCAGCCGCTGACCTGAACGTAGCAGGTCTTGATGCTTTCACACTTGCTTTTATTTCTGGGGCTAGACCCCCAATAAAGCGAGATATACGCTTTGGTTCCGGCGTGATTAAGTAAGGAACCAATCGAGACATAGTATTGAAACTTGTAAGGTATGCTTGACAATCTAAGTTCTCCATGACTAATGTCAAGAATTCAGTCTCAATTTTCTCAACTTCGTGTTGAGGACAGTAATTCTCTTTGATAAGAGCAACGAACTGATCCCAAGTCATGTCGTACAAAGGGATCTTTCCTGTAGCTTGGATCAGTGACCTCCACCAAGCTAGGGCTTCTCCTTTAAAAGATTGTGAAACAAACTTCACAATGTCTTGCTCTGCACATCCACTGATGTTAACAACGGTGTCCATCTCATCGAGCCACGTCATGCAATCGATGGCTCCTTTTTCTCCTGTAAAGTCTCTGGGCTTGCAGGAGACAAAATATTTATATGAGCAGGTCTTAACTGGTGCCTCTTGATAAAGCACCACCTGTCTAGACGGGACACTCTTTTGATTTGACGAGTTACGATTATCGTCTTCTTTCGACTCGTGTGATTTAGAAAGGGGCTTACTATGAGCCACAGATAGAGTCTTAGAGTGTGTATCACTTGATTCATCATACTGTCTGTCGAGAGCTTGTGTAACGGCATTGTCTATTAATGCCCGCAGTTCCGCACCAGTTATATTAACTTTGGGAGCATCATTATCCTCCCTCGGATGGCTGTTGACCTCATCCGATCCAGCCATGTAGCTTGATTGCTACATACATAATGACAATCATTTACTCAGAGGTTATTTTGGAATCATCATTTTTGACGATTCATCAACCATGGTAATATGAACCATATTGGTTAATTTGTTAGTTATATTTTCATTGTAATTTATCCTAGTTATAAAACATTAAGGATGTTAAAGTGGCGCAAAAAGGCCTAGTCACAAGGACTGTTTTAATTTATAAGCCATGATTTCAGAGAATCTAGGCATTAAGGTTTGAACATATTTCATTACCTTTTGTTGACAGAGAGTCAAAGACATCAACTGTAACTTGTCCCTTAGGACGATATGTATGGCCCGTAGGCATTTCATCACTTATGGATGTTTATAATATGACCATCTTTATTTGATGATATCAGTCAGGATCGTATTGATCATACAAACTATTATGCTTGGACGTAGTCCAACATCTTTAGACGGGGGTCGAAGACCACCACGGTCGTTGTCTTATCGGACAACAAGTTTGGCCCATAGGCACTTCATCACTAATGATGTTTATAATATGATCATCTTCATTTGATGATCTAAGCCATGATTCTAAATTACTAGGCTAGATAAGGGTTTCGAATTTCCCAATGTAAAGATGACAAGTATAATTTTTTTATCATATTACTGTTGTCAGGAGCGTTAACATGTTTTCGGATGTTAACAAGAATCTGAATCTCTTTTAAACAGGTTTTTCCATCATAGCTAGGTCTTTAATGACATTCAAGCTAGGTTTTACCCCTTTAAGATTCTTTCAATATTTATACTGGTAGATCTATTATGAAAAGGGATAATAATTTGATTTATTTGATATATTATATTCATACAAAATGATAAAAGGAGTATATAATTGCCCTAATGGGACTTGAAAGGGATGATGTTGTCCATGAAGGGACTAAAAGATAAACATATCTTCACAAGGATTTATTAAAGATACGATCTTCGGCAAAAAGGGGTTTTCACCTTATCTCTGAATGTTTTCTCCCTGGATGCGCGTTTTATCCTAGTCGTGGTACGAAGTTCAGCATTTCCAGGCTCCGGATGAGGAGAAATCCTAATACAGCTTCTTCGCTTGGTGACGTATCCAATATATAAAAATAATTGGAAGCAATAAATTCCAGATTAGAATCGAGAGTATTCCTATGTTAAGTCTAGACTCAGAAGTTTTTAAGGAATGTGCTACTGTGTCATTGAGATTAAACACAAAAGGCTAGTGTTTAATTCACTCAATGTTGGCTCTGATACCAACCTGTCACACCCCGAATTTCCATGTATCACCGGTGGGCCCGGTGGGGAGTATCGTGACGTAATTGATGTTATCATAGTCAACCAACACAATATATAAATGCACAGCGGAAGCAAAAGATGAATATATTACATTCCGAATATTAAGTAATGTCAAAGTATTACAACGGAAAGTAAAGGATCCACAGGCGGATCAAATAAAAGGAAACTGTTCAACAGACTTTAGACATCTAGAACTTGCAAGATTCCTTATTAACGCCCCGAGCTTCCAGCCAATTACGTTCAGTACCTGTCACTTAACCCTTTTTGGAAAATACGTCAGTTTACACTGGTAAATACAATTAATCGACTCTTTTGAAAAGGTTTAATAAAATTGATTTGAATGCACAAGGCACAACATATCTTTTATAACTTGGGACAATTATCTTTATAATCTAGTATATAGATTTACATATTCGTTGTACGTTCAGGGCCCGATGTAGAAATCGAGTCAAGATTAACAGACACGCCACAAGTAAAGGCCCACAAGAGAGTGAGATGTTGTTTCCCTTATGCACTGTCAGGGGTATGCCTACACCTCGTGCATAAGGAGTGGCCATTTTATAATACAATGATGTCAGGGATATCCGGGACATAGTCATTAACCCCTAAAGGCTTTTATTTCAAACAATACAGATTAAAGCGTGTTACCTCAATAATTTAATCACAATCCGACTAAACATTCAATACCCGACCAAGCGGTATTATTATAATACCGTATCCCAAGTTCGTATATGGAAAATAAGTTAAAAGTATTTACCTGAGCTAGCAAAAGCAATTTATACTCAGCCGTATATTCTAATCAGCAAGCGCAAGTACTTCTACTGGGGCTCTCAATCTGGAACGAAGGTTTTATTAACCCTTTAGATTCCTAACGGGTCTTTAATTTAGCCTTAGCTTAGACCGGTCAGTTTCAAAGGATAAATACGGTTTAATCGCGTGAAAGGCGAAAACCAGGAATGGAATGTGGTTTGGACCCAACAAGTTTGAAGACTTGTTTTATATGGGTATAATAACCACACTCTGGATTTTGAAGTAAAAATGATAAGGTTTGACCTGTTTCGGCTAGTTTATGTAAGCTAGTTACATAAACCGAACCGTGCGCGCAAAAGGCGTAACGGGTAACCGTAAGAGTCCTACACAAGTTTCCTAAGTTAATATACTCTAAAGAGGTTGTGGTATCAGTAGGATACCTTCCATAATGCCCGTAATGAGTTTAAATCCAAAATATGCCCCGAAGGGGTATTTCGGTCTTTTTAAAGATTATAAATGAGATTTCCGAGTTCTACAGGAAATCTGAGTTTTCCAAACAGTTTATAAAGTCCGAAATACTTTATTTATTATTTAAAATCAGTAGCAACTGGAATCGGGTCAAAATACCATGTAGAACTCAAGTTATGTCCAAAAAGGGTATATTCGGTAATTACCGAATCGATGCCATAACTGCAGGTTATGAGTAGGTTAAAAATAATTAAAAATCTTTACAAATCTCAAAATATTATTTTACATCAGTGTGTAAAAGTTTTGGTGTCGAAATTTGGGTTTAGATAGGCTTTACGCTAAATGCGCCGTTTAATTACTAAAGTTTCCGTAATTGCGCTAATTAGCATAACTCCTATTCTAGAACCCGGATTGATGTGAAATTTTAGGGACATGCTTAGAAATCAGTAACTAAGGTTATTGTCCTGTCACATGTCCAAAATTCTCGTGTTAAAGTAAAAAGGGCGTTATGGTCAACTTTTAAGCATTTAACGGAAATGTGCAAAAGACTCGGACAAACAATGAACCGGTCACAAAGGGTTATATCATCATGTAACCTGGTCCTAAGAGAGTCCTAAGGCATATCTAAATCATACCGTAACGGGTCAGAACTGAACTCAAAGCAAAAGTCAAAGTTTTGCGACTTTCGGTTCCGAACCGGGTCAAAACAGGAAATTGTCGGATCAACAAGCTTAGATCAGTTCTTAAGCTCATTACCAAGTTATATGAGTGACAAAATAGGTTGTACGCCTTCTACATTGCTACTTATGCATTAAATCGAAAATTAAGCTTCTGTTGACTTTTTATAAACAACTTTGACCCGACATTTGATCTAGTTAGAATGGGAATCAGAGGGTGCCCTTTTAAGGGTTTAAAGCCCACATGATTACCAACTTATAACTACCTTTGATTCGATCAATCACTGGACCAATAGTGATTAACCATTAAGTCAACCGTTAATTACGACGGTTTGACTTCTAATCTAAAACTAAGCGAAAGCTCGATAAGGAAAGGTCAAGCATACTTACAAAGGTCCTATGCACGACTAGGGAAGCTTAGAAGGAGGTCTTGAGCTCCAGAAATGATCAGATGATGAAGGAATGAATGAATGATCAAAGTGCGCAACAATGGGCTTTATATAGTGCCTTAATCAACTTAGATCATTGACAAATCATGCTAGCAATGGCCATGGATGATTAACAAGTGTCCCTAAATGTCTAGGGGTTGTTTAGGCAGCTCTTGGGAGTGTTTAAAGGCAACATAAGTCGGTTACATGGGCTGAACAGGCAAAAGAAACAAGTTTCTGCATCTGGGCAAGCCAGGCGGCCCGCGTAAGACTCTCACCAGGCTTACGCGCCCCGCGTGGGTCTTCTGATCTGATTTCCAAATCTTTCATTAATTGCAGGTTGGCTCTTGGTTCTTCGGAAGGTTAACTTAACTTATCTCTTGCACTTTGACCCCTTCCAAATTACCTACAAGGGCCCCTAGACTTTTACCTATCATGTTAAGTCCTTGTTTACCTTGTTATTACCCGAAAAAGTCTTAACTTTTGACGTTGACGCCTTTAACCCCTAGAATACGAATATTATCATAACTTCCTCATTCTTTATCGAAACTTTGTGAAATTTTAATCACTTATTCTAGTGAGCATAATTTACCTTTACAAAGCTTCGGGTTTGCTAAAAGGTCACTCAGAGGTACAACTAAACATGTTGACACATTTAACCCCTGTAGTTTGTAATTTCTCACTTTCTTTCACAATGAGCTTCGTATGATCCATGAATCATTCGTTTAAGGCTATAAAAATCATGTAGGGATATTGTAGGGCATATTTATCCATAGTTGACATTTTGAACCCTTGAATTCACATACTTTCTATGTTTGTCAACTTTAGCCCCTCTATAGTATTCCTTAACACGTCCAAGCTTATGACACGTGTCAATACATTATAGGACGCAAATTTTCGAGGTGTTACAACCCGCTTGAGGGGCTGACAATTTCATTGTATTGGCTGTATTCAGGATCCTACGTATAATGGTAGACGTACCATACATCCATTCCTAAGGTTTCTAACGTTTTCACGTTAGCTAAGGTTTTGGCATTTTCATGTCACTATGTTTGGATAGTCGCCAGTGAGGGCCATACTCCAGTTTACACAAGATCCTTTGGGCTTGTCCCCAGTTTTTTGGGCTTGCCCCAGTTTTTTTTGTGCTTGTCCCCAGTTTTTTTTGGGCTTGTCCCCTGTATATTGGGCTTGACCCCAGAATTGTTGGGCTTGTCCCCAGTTACTAACTCTTCTTTTATATTGGCTTAGTCCCAATTTATGTTCTGTTTTCAGGTTTCCAAAGCTAAACAGTTAAGGATCCTGGATCCTAACCTTTCACTAGGTTTTATCTTTTCGGTTATCTTGATTGTAAGTATTAAGGATTTAGGATCCTAACTTGGATTCTCAGGTATGGTCCTTATTTACCTTCACTTTATTCTTAATTTATTTAAGTTATCCTTATTCTTTGACAACAGGATATATGATCCAAAAAATTATGCCACTTTTTGAACATTTTGATTATACGATATTTGATCCTTGATCATATCCTAAACTTTTTGACATAATCTAATATACTTTTGTTCTTCACTCTTAAATTCAAAGAAATTGTAACATGACAGTTGAAAGGTAAATGTACACATTATTAACAACACAAGATGAGCCAAAAGATTAAACTTTTATTTATTTAGCAAAAGATTAACCCTTTAAAGGTTGTCAAAATTACCTACCCCAAGCATCTACCAGCAATACGTGGCCCATCCGCTGGGGTAGGTAAAGGGTGTCCATGATGATAAGTTCTAAGTTATGCAGGAATAGAAAGACGGCAGGATAACAATGGCTTCATCCCCCAAACAGAATTGTTCGAAGGATCAGTGATCCTTAAACCTAAGACTATTCAATTTAAATAATACGTCCCATACAGTATCTCAAACAGCAAATAAATTATTACAGACAAAATCCAGGCAAATATTCTGTACCGATAACTCAGATTTAAATAAACAGCAATTGTTTATCTACTTCTAGAGACCCTTAATATGACTACTACAGACAACTATTTGTTGGGCTCTAGAGCTTTATTCTAGCCTCGCTTTCCTAGCAGATAAGCATCTTAAGCACGTGTCACATACGTTAAAATAAAGTCAATACATAAAATGTAAAGGTGAGCATACAAGTTTGATAATAGCATAATAGAGTTCGAAATAGTTTACGCATAACCAGCACGTACACAGAGGAAAACGAAGCATGTTAATTATCGACATGGATCTATCGATACGAATGACTGTGGGTTGACTGCCCGGGGCAGTTCGCAATACATGATTACCACCGTAATCCATGCAAGTAATTGTCCTTAACAACCCCCGTGTGAACGGGTGCTGAGTCCAAACTATAGTACTATCGTCGTTAAGGCAGGTAGACAACATTCCACGTGTAAACATAACAACAAGCATTCATTTAGTCACGTAATACATGCGGTAACAGTTAGCGTTTAAAGTGTTCCATAGTGTGTTCGATTGTGATTTAGATTAAGTAACGTATGTAAAATGTAACACCCAAAAGTGCGAAAGCAAAAAAGGTTCGAGTATACTCATAGCGATTGATGGATTGAAGGGAGCGCTTGAGAGTAGGGTTAGCCTGAATAGTTTGATAACATAACGATAAGCAACACGTAAAATGGAAAACAAGTGTTGGAAGGTCGGACAGCTGGTCGATCGGATGGTAGTCCGATCGGGCGGCTGACCGTTCGGTTGACAGTCCGTTCGGACAGTTGTCCGGTCGGACGGAAGTCCGATCGGATGGTTGTTCGAGTGGATTGTTTCTTCCTTTGAGTAGGATGTGTTTGCGTATGATGGTTTGACTTTTGAAGTTTTCATTATAGCATTTGAAAACCTTGAAGTATCTTTACCTTTCAGGTCAATCGATCGGCCGGTCGTTCGATCGACCGGTAACCCGATCGACTAGGTACTTCAGCAAAACAAGTTCTTAGCAGGGTGTCACCTAGTCGGACGGTTGTTCGATCGGGTGGCACTCCTAGTGCGCCGAACATGTTGAAAAATCGATTAAGTATGGAAGTATAGTATCTCATGATCCGAAGAGTAATCCAATCGGACAATAGTCCGATCGAAAAACAATTCGTTCAATACTCAACTTCAAAAGAATAAATTGATTAAGTGTGGGACCATGTACTAGCCGATCGGCTGGCCAGTCGATCGGCTGACTGTCCGATTGGCTGGTTGTCCGTTCGGACAGCAGTCCGATCGGTCAGCACCCTGACCTGGTCGGCCTGTTCATCTAACACTTGGTTATTCTAATTGTTTGTCGTTTTATCGAGGTATTTTGAGAACGAGTCAAACAACAAAAAACTCGGTCAGTGAACTGTTCGGGACGGTTGTTTAACGTTTAACCCGAAACCCGGACAGGAATCACCCAAACCCGGTCAGTGAACTGTTCGGGACGGTTGTTTAACGTTTAACCCGAAATCGGTGAACCTCGTAGATAGAACCCGGATCTTGAACCGCACAACTACTAGGACGATTAGTAAGTCGGCACAAGCTCCGTCTCTATCGGTTTTGGAGGCATTGAGTGTAAAAGAGTTGAAAGAATAGTTGGAAAACCATCTTTCAATCCTTTTTACCATGTATATGTTTAGATCTATGAAAGATCTTTGTTTGTTTATGTGGAAATCGGCTAGATCCAAGTTATTCTTGGTGGATTGAGGCCAAAACATGAAGTTCTTCAAGAACCCATGATGACATCATCCTAGAACACTTGAATCTTGATGATTTCACGGTTAAAAGTTAAGATTTGAAAGATAGAAAGGTGTAGGGGTGCGTGTAGATCAAGAAAGTACAAGATTTAGGACGAAATCTTACCGGAATCGAGAGAAATCTGAGAAAAAGTGAGCTGAGCGTGCTGGTCGGACAGAGGTTTCCAAAAGTAGAAAGTTTGACAATGACAGGGGTATTTATAGGATGCCAAAAGAGGTAAAGGCTGGCCGATCGGCCAGGCAGCTCGATCGGACAGCAGCCCGATCGGCTTGCTGTTCGATCGGCTGGTAGCCTGATCGATCAGCGGCCTGATTCGAGTGTTCGGTGCGACGATTTTTGATATTTCACTTTCGATTGCGACTGATGAGATTACGATAGAGTTTCCTAATCAAATTACTTTTTATCCCAACTACTATATCAACATACAAGTATCCCTATCTCGTATTCGATTTGCGATTGCGATTCGATTGCGATTGAGTTCGATTGCGATTCGATTGATTGCCACACATAACATAAATAAACACGCACAAGTAACACATAAGGCACACACACACGTATAACAGTAACCCAAAATGTGTATATTCGAGTTTGCGAGCGCCATGATGATTAGATTCGTTCGATTTGCGTTTAATTGACTTTATCGTATTGTTACTTCCTACTATTCACAGTTGTAAAGCGATTCGTATTGAGAAATATTCTTCGATTATTGCGATTGTAAATAATTACTCCACATAATACAACTAACGTAAAAACGTAAAGTAGACTAATTACAGTCAAAGAAGTCAAAACAGGGATTGAGCATGGAGAGACAGATTGCTATTAGCGATCTTTTCCTTCTTTGACTTCAATATTGACTTTGACTTTGACTTTCGAAACACTGGGGTGTTACAGCCTCCCCTTGTTTAGGGAATTTTGTCCCGAAATTAGGTCAAAGCCGTATCAAACAACTGCGGGTACTTCGCCTTCATATCACTTTCGATTTCCCAAGTGAACTCTACGCCTCGTTTGCCTTCCCATCGGACTTTCACGATAGGAATGCGTGAGCGTCTGAGCTACTTGGTTTGGCGATCCATGATTTCAACAGGCTTTTCCACGAAGTGTAGTGTTTCGTTTATTTGAAGGTCGTCAAGCGGTACAATTAAATCATGCTCAGCCAGGCATTTTTGGAGGTTCGACACGTGGAAAGTCGGGTGGACGTTACTAAGTTCCTCCGGTAGTTCGAGTCTGTAGGCGACTTTTCCGATCCTTTCCAGAATCTTAAAAGGTCCAACATATCGAGGCGCTAGTTTCCCTTTCTTGCCGAATCTGACCACACCCTTCCAAGGTGATACCTTTAGGAGTACGTAGTCGCCAACATCAAATTCCAGGGGCTTGCGTCGTCTATCGGCGTAACTTTTATGTCTACTTCGAGCTTTCAACAAGTTGTCTCGAATCTGGAGGACTTTGTCGGTCGTTTCTTATAGTAGCTCAGGACCGGTTAATTGCGAGTGACCAATCTCGTGCCATACAATAGGCGATCGACATCTTCTTCCATATAAAGCCTCGAATGGTGCCATTTGATTGCTGGTATGATAACTGTTGTTGTACGAGAATTCGACTAACGGTAGGTATTTATCCCAATTACCACCGAAGTCTTTAACACACAAACGGAGCACGTCTTCAAGAGTACGAATCGTTCTTTCAGTCTGGCCGTCGGTTTGAGGGTGGAATGCGGTACTTAGGTCAAGCGTAGTACCAAGAGCTGCTTGAAACGTTTCCCACAATCGCGAGGTAAACCGAGCATCACAGTCAGAGATGATGTCACGAGGCGTCCCATGATTACAAATGATCTCGTCGGTGTATGTTAGGATCGGAGGCTCTCATGATTGTGTTTGTTTGTATAAATTGAACAGTCATAATATATGAAATGATATAAAGTGCAGCGAAATGGATACAAACTTTGTAAACACAATCAAAGAGGAAAATAGTTTGATAAACAAATGCTTTTCATTAAGTTGAATGATTGAAATACAAAGCAAATGATTACAGCATGTTTATAGAACTAAGCTCCCCCTCAGCCTGATACCCCAAGGTTGGTTGCACAAGATGAAAGGATTGGACTGGAGAAGAAGAATCCACTCAGTCAATCAAATGTAACAGTACAGGGTACTGCTCCATTTATAGGCAAACCAAACCACTGAAGCATCTCAGCTGACGTCACCATGATAGTGACATCTAACAAACTAACAACCTATATACACTGTTCTAAACAAACTACTGATATGCAACATCTGATTATTACTATAATACAAAACAAGAGATAACAACTGCTTCACGTTCCACTTTTGTAGCCTGAGAACTGATGTTGAACTTCAGTGCTTTCTTCAAAGGTGATCAGTCTTTGAGTGGGCAGTGCTTGTGTCTTCCAGCAGTACTTAGGAAACAGCAGTAGATAGAGCAACAGTGTTTGTCTTCAGCAGTTCTTTAGAGTTTCATCAGTGTTTGGTTCATCAGTTGTTGTAGTGAGCAGTACTTAAGATCCATCAGCTGTTAGAATACCACTGTCAAGGGGAAAGCAAAGTGTAGGCCGCTGCTTATTGTTAGTCCACTGATGTGATCCGGTTTTGGCTTTACATTATCTGTTCCTCTGGTAGGGTTCAATCCCAACAATCTCCCCCTGGAACAGATAATGCCAAAACCCTTCATTATTCAGGACCTTTATTTCTCACCAAAAGTTCCTTAGCTTGTCTTTTAAATTCAGCTTCAAATTCTTTGGAACTTAGATCATCTTCATCCCTACACAGTGTAAGTTCAAGGAGATCCTGCAAATCTTCAACACTAAGGCCTAGTGCTTCTTTCCTTGATATGTACTTCACTTCACCATTGGTTCTGACCAGTGTCAATACGTGGGTCTTTTGATCAGATATCCACTTTAGTATTTTTCAACCAAATGGGTTTCTTGGGAGAGATTTATTCTTTGATGAGTTAGGAGATAATGGCCTTGTGAACACTTGCAGACTTTCAGACATTCTTTTGAAGGCTTCTTCAATGACTTTGTTTGCTGCAGCTATGTCTTCTGCAGTTTCTTTCTCAATTTGTTCTTGCCTTTCAATTTCTGACATGTCTGTTGCAGTGTTTGGTGATGCAGGTTTGTTTAATACCTTCTTAACAAGGTTTTGAAGCTTTGTTGAGCTGTCTTCTTTTAGACCCATTTTCATGATGGTGTCCTTGAAGTACTCTGCTTCCTTTCCTTTGACCTCTTCTTCAGTCAGCTATTTACCTTCTTCTTGGTTTGACACAAAAATAGGTTTGTCTGCTGATTTGAACAATGTTCTGAGTTTTTCAATCTGCTGTTCAAGCTTCATCATTTGTTCACGTTTCTTTGAAGCACTTGAAACAGTTATCTTTCTTTTCTTTAGCCGTTCATAGGCTTCATCAGTCTGCTGTTTTGACCATTTTGATATGGCTTCAGCAGTATCCATTTTTGCTTCCACCAGCTCCTTTTTCTTTCTTTTGTACTCAGCAGTGAGGTCAGCAATGAGCTTTTTGAATTTGCTCCAGTTTGGAGCATTCTTTTTCTTTGTAGGATCATTCTTGATTCTGTCAATCCTATCAGCCTCATGCTTTAGAGCGATTAGTGGCCATTCTTCAAACTGTTTTTCTTCAGCAGGATAGAATTTTTCTTTCATGATGTAGGCTAGGTATTGTTTTCTTAACTTTCTTCGTTGTTCAGCCTTTTCTTTGTTCAGTTCTTGTCCAAACTCTTCTATCTGCTTTACTTTAGTGAGGAAGAAATCCAGTCTTTTAGCAATGCCTTCTTCGCTTAGACCTTCACTTTCACTCTCAACTTTAGCTCTTAGTTTAGCTTGCCTTGCCTTGATCTTGAGGTAATCATCCATATCCTCTGGTGGCATGTAGCCTATGAGTGAGGAGAATCTTCTTTTTGAAGGATCTTCTTCCGTATAGAATTGCCTCATCTCATTTTTGATAGCTTCAAGTTCCAGTGGATATTGTGCAGCATTAGGATCATGTATACCCTCATTGGCAGAGATTGGCTTTCTTTTTCTACTGAAGAGCTTTGGTTGTGATGTAGGAAAGGTGAGAGCAGTGGTGGATGGTTGACTAACAGCTGTTGAAACAACTGGTGCTTCAACCGCTGTTGTCATTACAACTACTGATGTATCAGCAGATGTCTTCTGCTTTTGAGCAGGGGTTATGATGGCAGTTGTTTGAGTTGTGATAAGTGGCTGACTAACAGTAGTTGAAACAATTGGTGTTTCAACCACTGTTGCCGTAACATATGTTGTCTTCTGCTTTTTGGCAGGGGGTGATGAGGGTTTGGTTGTTTTTGATGGTGATGGTGGTTTTTGTGCTGTAGACACAGATGGTGGTGGAACAGTAGTTGTGGTGGTGTGTGGTGATGTGGTGTGTGTTGATACTGCAGTTTTGGTTTGGCTACTTTCTGGCTCAACATATATACCATCATCAATTCCCTTTTTCTTCCACTTAATCTTCTCCCCCTTTTTGGCATTATCTGAGAAGGGTTCGTTCATGAAGAGAACAGTGGAGGGAACCTTTCCAGAGGCACTTTGAATGTGAGCCTTTATAGTTTTATATCCGCCTGAGTATCCTTGAATCTTGATTCCACCATATTGGTCAGCTTTTGAACATGTATGGCATGCTGCTGATCTGCCATCTGCTTTTGTCTTTCCAGCAATGGTTAGAACATGGTCCATAACTCATTTGCAGCAGGTGCCTGTTGAGCAGATGCTTGAGCAGGAGGAGCAGTAGATTGGGCTTTTTGAGCTTTTAACAGCTGCTGCACCATATCTTTTATTTCAGCAACTGAGGTTTCCAGGTTTTCAACCCTGCCCGTCAATTTCTGATATCTTGAATCATCACCTGAGTTAACATGATCATCTGAATCCCCACCAGCAGTGGTTTTACCAATGTGTGACTTAGGAACAGAGTCCCAAAAGTCATCCATTGATGCCCCTTGTTCTCGGTACTAGGGACTTCTTTCTTCAGCACTTGATAACCTTTTGATGTTGCCAGTAGTCAAAACAAACTCACTGGTGGTTCTCAGTGGTGCTATAGAAGAAATTGCCTTCAAGGGAGTCTTACTAATGAAACCACTGTCCAAGTGTAAACCTGTAGATTCAACACTTGTAGTGGCTGCTCCACTTGAACTACTGACAGGAATTACTTGTAATTCCTGCAGTGTAACCTCCTCAATTGTTGCTGGGATAGCAGAAATGTCAACATCAGACCCAGTCACCTGTTGAAGTATACTCTCAGTGATAGGTGGTTGAGAGGAACTGGTTTGTGTCTGAGTAACATCAGCTGCATGCAACAAGGTTATGGTGGATGGTGGTATTATGTGGGGTGAGGGTAAAAGAGTTGAAAGAGACATGTCCTTGGGATCAGGACTGTGGAAGATGGATCCGAGTGGGTCCAGAGCTTCATATTGTGGGGTCCCTGTGCTTACAACCTGATCCTTTTGTGAAGATGCAGGAGGAGTTTGAGGCAAAGGTTGAGATCTTTCTTCCATCTACTGTGAGGAAGTAGCAGCAGTGGTTATTGGTGACTTTTGTGCTGTCACTGGCATTGACTCTGGGATCTCATCTTCCAGAGTTGCCTTTGGTTTGGATTTGGTGGGCTTTCTGGATGTTTTTCTTTTTGTCTTTTTAGTGGTGGCAGGTGTGGGTTTCAAAACAGTGGGTGTGCTGCTTTGATCACCTGGAGCAGTGGGCTCAGCAGTAGATACCTGAGGAGCAGTTTCATCTACTAAATTCTGCTCAGGCACCTCTGCTTTTGTTTTTATTGGTGCCAACATTCTAGAGAATGTTTCAGGTGTTAAGCAGTTTATTTTAAAAGAGGCACCTTGTTTGGGCAAATCTGCTTCTTTCTCTACAAATTTTTGTTCAAAATAGTAACTTAAAAATCTTGGAAAGAGCAGAAATGCCTTATTATCAACGTTTTTTTACCAAATCATCAAATATTTCCTGGGAGTAATTAAAGTTTTTATTGTTTAAAATTGCATATCCCAGGCACTGAATTTTTGTTGGTATTTCATTAAAAGACGTTGTTTTATTAGAAACACACATTAACAGTGTGTGAAAGAAAAATCTGGGTGCAGAAGGAAAATAACCCTTTTGTAAGGTATCCCTTTTTGGTTGCTCTGCATAGCCCCTGTTTATGAAAACCTTTTTCAACTCATCTTTAGAAAATGAGGTTTTTCCTTTCAAATCATCGAGTTTAAAGATTTCAGAAATAGATTGTGGAGAGATTTGAACCTTCTTACCCTGTATCGAGGAGTTGATGGCTGTGATGATGTCTCCTTGTTTTTCAAGGGTGGCATTTTTCCAGAACTCTCTCTGGGTTTGAAGATAAATGGGAGCGTCTGCTGTTATCAAAGTTTTGTACTTTGATGCAGATAAGATGTCAATGATGGAGTCGAAGGTGTTGTCAGTTGTGGGTTTTGTGAGTATACCCACATAATTGTAAGGGGCTTTGTAACGGATTTCTGTGGTTTCGACGGCCATTTGAGTGGCGTCTGTTGGAGTGGAGGAAGAAGATGGTTTTGATTTTGCTTTGATTTTGGTTTCGTCATTTTTGATGAAGAAGATCGAAGAAGGTTTTTGTGAAGAAGAGTGGGAAACTGCTTTGTGAAGAGAATATTTGGAATTCAATTCGACAGTGTGAGCCCCTGTTTGGGTTTAATCTGGGTTTTATTTTAGGGAAAAAGTGAATGCTGATGTGGCAGCGGTTATAATGATCTGACGGCTAAAAGCTGACCACGTGGGTGTATCAGTGGATGGAATAATGATTTTAAACATCAGTGTTTTTGCAAGAACAGAGGTTGACTATCAGCAGTGGACAGACTTTAGAGAGCATATGTTGAAGCACAACAGCATTTAAGGTACAACAGTGGTTAAAGACAATAATGAGGATCATTTGTATAACAACTGTTTGTGCAACAGTGTTTTGACTTTTGACAAATAATTTTAGCATCTGCTTGTTCAGATGTAGGAATTGATTTTGTCTTGTGAAAGCACAATATCTTATCTAACATCTGTTGAGCACCAGAAATGCTATTCTTAACAAAATACATTTTAGATGTATATTATCAAGATTAAATTGCCAGCAGTCATCTACAGAAACTTTTGTTCAAGGTTTTGCCAAAAGTCCATTATTCCAGACAGTGGTTTAGCATCCCAGATGATGAAGACATTTCTACTAAAGCTACTCATTTTGTGTCTAATTACTTGAACTAGAACATGAGTATCTCAGTAGTTCAAAATCAATTTGCAATCAATTTTTGATCTGTGACAACCAAACTTGAGCTTAACATGACCTTGATACGTGTGCCATTTCCTTTTGATCAGATTTAAGGATAGTAATTTCACACAAAAATAAGGAAATTGCATCCTGACCAGAGATGAACTTTTACTATCAAAAATGAGTAAAAGTACAAAATATATTTTATAAAAATGATATATATATATATATATATATATATATATATATATATCTGGTTTTATTTAGAGAAAAACACCTTAAAAAAATAAAGGAAGTTTTGAAAATCATCAAAAGGATCTGACAGCTTTTCAAATAAGTTCATGATCATATCATTCTCAAGTTATTTTGACCATTGTTTGGGGTCATTTTCTTGACAATTGATTGCAAATTCTTCTTTTAAGGATAATCACTGGAGATGCCATAGTTACCTGAACGATTCCTGTATTTCATGAAAGCACACAGTTGCATGATTCCATTGTTTTACCCAACTTTAACCTCAAGAGTGTTTTATGCTTATACTCTTTTCTTTTGATTTCAAAAGTTTTGAGATAACCACACTTTGAGATTTATTTTCTTTTTCCCTTTTTACCCTTCCCATTCACAAGTATAGAAATACTCACTGAGAAATGTTATTTTGAAGAATTTTTAGTCCGGAGTCATTTTGAAGTAATGTTTTGAGAGATCTAGCCACATTTATACATGTTTTATTACCAGATCTCACATTACGTATGATTAGGACAATTTTGACATCTTATTTTCTTAATGTGTTTTGACAAAGTTGTTTTAGTCCTTTTGAGGATTCTCAACTTGCCTTTGAGCACATAAGAAATTTTGACTAAAGCTTTATTTCCCTCTTTCTATGTCAGCAGAACACTAGTGTTTAGATGAACATAGGTTTTGCTGATCTGAGGTGCATACTTTAGTGTAAAATATGAAATCATCACAAATTTCATAACAACAGTTGAAATCAATTTTTGAATGAAGATGAGCACACCATAGTTACCAGATAAGTTTTCAGATCTGGAAACTATGAGTGATTTGTGCATGACATCATCAGTTGTATGAGATTTGTGAATCTTATGGCATCTTGGTTGTTTTACAGAGCTTTTGAGTCAACATTTTGAACATGATTTCTCGTTGCTCTGTTTTTCAACTAAAATACGACCAACCTTAGTATCAATGAATTGTGAGCTGAACTGTTATGTCAAATTGATTGTTAGATCGAAATTGACTGTCCAAGCTCAGATACCAATTGTTAGGATCGGAGGCTCTCATGATTGTGTTTGTTTGTATAAATTGAACAGTCAGAATATATGAAATGATATAAAGTGCAGCGGAAATGGATACAAACTTTGTAAACACAATCAAAGAGGAAAATAGTTTGATAAACAAATGCTTTTCATTAAGTTGAATGATTGAAATACAAAGCAAATGATTACAGCATGTTTACAGAACTAAGCTCCCCCTCAGCCTGATACCCCAAGGTTGGTTGCACAAGATGAAAAGATTGCACTGGAGAAGAAGAATCCACTCAGTCAATCAAATGTAACAGTACAGGGTACTGCTCCATTTATAGGCAAACCAAACCACTGAAGCATCTCAGCTGACGTCACCATGATAGTGATATCTAACAAACTAACAACCTATATACACTGTTCTAAACAAACTACTGATATGCAACATCTGATTATTAGTACAATACAAAACAAGAGATAACAACTGCTTCACGTTCCACTGTTGTAGCCTGAGCACTGATGTTGAACTTCAGTGCTTTCTTCAAAGGTGATCAGTCTTTGAGTGGGCAGTGCTTGTGTCTTCCAGTAGTACTTAGGAAACAGCAGTAGATAGAGCAACAGTGTTTGTCTTCAGCAGTTCTTTAGAGTTTCATCAGTGTTTGGTTCATCAGTTGTTGTAGTGAGCAGTACTTAAGATCCATCAGCTGTTAGAATACCACTGTCAAGGGGAAAGCAAAGTGTAGGCTGCTGCTTATTGTTAGTCCACTAATGTGATCCGGTTTTGGCTTTACATTATCTGTTCCTCTGGTAGGGTTCAATCCCAACAGTGTAGATTCGGGCTAATCGTTCCACCTTGTAGTCTTCTCGTATTGGCAAAAAGTGGGCTGATTTGGTTAAACGATCAACAACAACCCAAATGATGTCGTGACCTGATGACGTGTGCGGAAGTTTTGTTATGAAGTCCATAGCTATACTCTCCCATTTCCATATAGGGATTGGGGGTTGTTTGAGTAAGCCAGGGGGCCTTTGATGTTCAGCCTTGACTCTTGCACAAGTCAGGCACTTCCGAACGTAGAGAGCGATATCCCTTTTCATTCCCGGCCACCAGTACTTGTAACAAAGATCCTGGTACATTTTATCGGCACTGGGATGAATAGAATACCGGGATTTGTGGGCTTCGTCCATCAAAATCTTTCGCAATTTAGTCCGCTTAGGGATCCAAATTCGGTCCAGAAAATAGAAGATCCCATTCGATTTGCTTACAAGCTGAGCTCCATCGTGATAGATTCTTTCCCTCTTCAAGGTGCGTTCATTAAAATAGGCGTGCTGGGCTTCGCGGATGAGAGTCTCGAGATCGTATTGGGCTTGGGTATTACGAATGCTGAGCAAATAACTCCATCTGCTGAGCGCGTCGGCAACGACATTTGCTTTGCCTGGGTGATAAGGAATCTCACAGTCGTAATCATTGAGAAGTTCTACCCATCGGCGTTGACGCATATTAAGTTCTTTCTGATCAAAGATATGTTGCAGGCTCCTATGATCGGTGAAGATCGTACACTTGGTACCATACAGGTAGTGTCGCCAAATCTTTAACGCAAAAACAACTGCGCCTAGCTCGAGATCATGGGTTGTATAGTTCTTCTCGTGGATTTTGAGCTGTCGAGAAGCGTAAGCTATAACCTTGTCTCGTTGCATGAGAACACAACCGAGGCCGAGGTTGGAGGCATCACAATAGACAATGAAACCGTCGTTCCCATCGGGCAATATGAGAATAGGAGCATTGCAAAGCTTATGCTTGAGGGTTTGGAAAGCAGACTCTTGTTCAGTTCCCCAAACAAAAGGCTTGTCTTTATGCGTAAGGGCGGTAAGCGGTACAGTGATCTTTGAGAATCCTTCGATAAATCGTCGATAATAGCCTGCTAGTCCGAGAAAAGAACGGACTTCTTACGGGTTCTTTAGCGTAATCCAACTCTTAACTGCTTCAATCTTTGCAGGATCGACATGGATACCTTGACTATTCACGATGTGACCCAGAAACTGAACCTCCTCTATCCAGAATTCACACTTTGAGAACTTGGCATAGAGTTGATTCCCCTGGAGTAGTTCGAGAACCAAGCGTAGATGTTGCGCGTGCTCGGCTTTCGATTTGGAATAGATCAAGACATCGTCGATGAACACGATGACAAATCGGTCAAGATATGGTTTACACACGCGATTCATCAGATCCATGAAGACCGCGAGTACGTTGGTTAAACGAAAAGGCATAACAACGAACTCGTAGTGGCTGTAGCGAGTGCGAAAAGCGGTTTTGGGTATATCTTCTTCCTGAATGCGTAGCTGATGATAGCCTGAGCGTAGATCGATCTTCGAGAAACACATAGCACCTTGCAGTTGATCAAACAAATCGTCAATAGGGGGTAGGGGATAGCGATTCTTGATGGTTAACTTATTCAATTCCCGGTAGTCGATGCACATCCTGAACGACCCATCCTTCTTTTTGACGAAGAGGACAGGTGCGCCCCAAGGAGAGGTGCTCGGGCGAATAAAGCCTTTTTCAAGTAATTCCTGGAGTTGGTTCGAGAGTTCCCGCATTTCGGATGGCGCGAGTCAATAAGGGGCTTTGGCAACAGGGTTGGCTCCAGGAATGAGATCGATACGGAAGTCGATATCACGGCTTGACGGTAGTCCAGGAAGATCTTCAGGAAACACCTGAGGAAATTCACAGACCACAAGAACGTCTTTGACTTCTGTCTTCCTTTTCTTTACCTCCTTCGCTACTACAATGTTAGCCAAGAAAGCTCTGTATTCCTTGCGGAGATACTTGCTAGCTTGGACACATGACATGAGCTTGAGACCTTTCGAAGCAGTTTCACCATACACACATAATAAATCACCATTCGCGAGCGAGAATCGAATCATCTTGTCGAAGCATACAACTTCAGCATGGTTTTCGTGAAGAAAGTCCATGCCTACTATGACGTCAAAACTTCCGAGTTGCATCGGAATGAGGTCGATAGGGAAGATGTGATTGTTGAGCTCGAGGGTACAATCACGAAGAACAGAATTAACAGCGACAGTTCTTCCAGTAGCGACTTCAACTTCGAATGACGAGGGCAAATAAGAGCGCTTACGACTAAGGAGCTTCTCGAATTCAAACGACACAAAGCAGTTATCGGCTCCAGTATCAAACAAACACGATGCATAAATACCATTCACAAGGAATGTACCATTAACCACGTTGTTGTCAGCCTGGGCTTGATGGGCATTGATGTTGAAGGTTCTGGCGCGTGCTGCTTGTTGCTGCTGCTGAGGCTGCTGCTGTTGCTGGGGCTCTTGCTTCACAACCCTGTTCGGGCACATGTTTGCAAAGTGGTTAGGGTCACCACATGCAAAGCAGACTCGAGCATTTATCGCAGGTGCCTGAGCCACGTGTTGGCCTTGCGGGGCTAGGAGTAGAGCTTGATGAGGAGTGGCAGGAGCTGTGGTATTACGGGGACCATAGCGACATTTGGCAGTGAAATGACCGTACAGATTGCAATGAGCGCAGAAACGACAGGCAAGACCCACCGGATGATGATAGGAGCATGTCGGGCAAAGCGGGTGGGGACCTGTGTATGAGTAACTGGTGCTGGTCGATGATGAGACTGCTGCTGAGCCGGTACGGCTTGCAGAGGGGCAGCAGTGGTAGTGACATCACAGTTCTTGTTGCTGGAGCTGTTGTTGTTGTTCTTCTTCTTGCGGCGTGGTGACTTGGATGGTTGAGCAGTGGCGGTTTCAGCGGTCGATGCAGTGGTGGCTTGGTGTAGAGACTTGGAGGGCTTATCCCAAAAACCAGCTTTTACACGCTTGTCGTTGATTTCAGCGGCAAGCAGGTAACTCTCTTCGATCGATGAGGTCTTTGCGGCGTGAACAAAATCGGCAACACAGTTGGGTAGAGCTCGAATGTACTTCTTGATTGCTATTTCTGGCATCTTGACTTGATCGGGACAAATAATACTGAGCTGCTTAAAGCGAGCAGTCAGGGCAGCGTTATCTCCATCCTTCTGCGTAATGTTCCAAAACTCGTCCTCCAGCTTTTGGCGTTCATGGGGAGGGCAGAATTCATCCATCATAATGGCTTTCAGCTCTTCCCATGTCAGCTCATACGCTGCATCATTCTCGCGTTTGTTTCGTTCGGCCGTCCACCAGTCTAGAGCGCGGGACTGGAAGACGCCGGTTGCGTTTAGGGTACGGAGATTTTCTGGACAGCCGCTTTGGTGCAGAGTGACTTCGACGGAATCGAACCATTGAAATATAGCTGTTGGGCCATCTTCTCCGGTGAATTCTTTTGGTCCGCATGCCTTGAACTGTTTGAAGCTGAAAACAGTTTTGGCAGCATCTTTGGGAGCTTCAGTTCTCGACTCCTCAGATGATTTGCTGACGTTCTCATACACTTCACTCACAGCCTTTGCTACTTGCTTGGCGATGATAGCAGCAAGACGTTTGTCTCTCTTTTCTTGGCGAGTAAGTGGGGTTCGGTGTCTAGATGATGACATTGTCTGCAACAGACATCGTCGTAGGTCTCAGACACATCATAATCGAATCTTACCTCACACGTCTACTTCGTACTAAAGCTTAGGAACATGTCGAAGCATGTATCACATAAACACATAAGCACATAACCACAGATTCATGTAGTCACAGAAGCACATAAGCACGTAGGGCACATAATCACAGAAGCACGTAAGCACAAATCACCAAAAGCAGTCAGAATACAGAAACCTATTGATGTGCGTGAAGTGTGTTATATTTTTGATATATATTTAAGCCCTTTTTACACTTTTAGCCAAGTTTTAAATTTATAAAACACGATATTCACTAACACTAAACACACATATGGGCAAGTGCACCCATCGTGGACGTAGTATAGTGTTGGTAAGATACCGAGGTCGTCCAAGGACACAAGAGCTTTTAGTACCGGTTTATCCTCAACGTCTAATCAAATCAAAAAGGTTAGAAAAATGTTTTAAACTAAGAAAAATAAAAACTAACTAAATGCTGAAAATAAAAATAAAATAAAAACAGATAGACAAGATGAATCACTTGGATCCGACACGCGTATTAGTATAACCTTTGATTATTTTCGCACTTTTGCACTTGTTTAAGAGATTATCTTAGTTATTGTAGTAGGCCCCTCTTTTGAAGGCGACGTTACCCTCAACCCAGTAGTTTGAGTCAGCAAGGATACAATCCTAAAGGGTCGGATTATTGAAAGATAATGAATTAAGTTATTAATGCAAATTGTGGTAGGCCCCGCTTTTGGCGGTGACGTTACCCTCGGCTAAGTAGTCTGAGTCAGCAGAGATACAGTCCTAAATAGCCGGGTTATAGTAGTAATAGTAGTTAACTTATGAGGGGGTCAAAGAGTTTGGATCCCCGCCATCCAATACCTATGGGTATTGAAGGAGATCCTACTAAATTTGACCCAGGTCCCAAGCAGGACCTCTAAACGCTGAACAAGGGCAAGACCCTTACCAAACCGTTCCCTTAACCCCCGACCAGGTAGCCAACATACCTCCATATAGACCGTGGAGATATGAATGGTGAAAATCTTTTATTTTATATAGTGATGTGCGTGAAGTGTGTTATATTTTTAGATATATATTTAAGCCCTTTTTACACTTTTAGCCAAGTTTTAAATTTATAAAACACGATATTTACTAACACTAAACACACATATGGGCAAGTGCACCCATCGTGGACGTAGTATAGTGTTGGTAAGATACCGAGGTCGTCCAAGGACACAAGAGCTTTTAATACCGGTTTATCCTCAACGTCTAATCAAATCAAAAAGTTAGAAAAATATTTTAAACTAAGAAAAATAAAAACTAACTAAATGCTGAAAAAGAAAATAAAATAAAAACAGATAGACAAGATGAATCACTTGGATCCGACACGTGTATTAGTATAACCTTTGATTATTTTCGCACTTTTGCACTTGTTTAAGAGATTATCTTAGTTATTGTAGTAGGCCCCTCTTTTGAAGGCGACGTTACCCTCAACCCAGTAGTTTGAGTCAGCAAGGATACAATCCTAAAGGGTCGGATTATTGAAAGATAATGAATTAAGTTATTAATGCAAATTATGGCAGGCCCCGCTTTTGGCGGTGACGTTACCCTCGGCTAAGTAGTCTGAGTCAGCAGGGATACAGTCCTAAATAGCCGGGTTATAGTATTAATAGTAGTTAGCTTATGAGGGGGTCAAAGAGTTTGGATCCCCGCCATCCAATACCTATGGGCATTGAAGGAGATCCTACTAAATTTGACCCAGGTCCCAAGCAGGACCTCTAAACGCTGAACAAGGGCAAGACCTTTACCAAACCGTTCCCTTAACCCCCGACCAGGTAGCCAACATACCTCCATATAGACCGTGGAGATATGAATGGTGAAAATCTTTTATTTTATATAGACAGTAAAATAATGCCAAGACACCACGGACAAACGATAAGGAAAGATCACCTTCAACATAAGTAACTAGTTATTAAAGTCATTAATACAAAACCAAATAAAAAGTGCAAAAGATTAAAAATAAAAAGTATTATACTAAACACTTGTCTTCACCAAGTGATGTAAGAGACTTAGGCAAACATGGCCTTGATTGTCAAGAACTCTTACGATCAATCTTGGATCCCGAGACGACTCACACACTCTATGATGGACAATGGATGATGGTGGTGGATGATGGTGTTATGGTGGTGGTGGGTGGTGGATGAAGTGTGAGAGAGGTGGTGTGCCAAGGGATGAGAGAGAATGAAGCCAAGCTCCTCTATTTATAGGCTGAACAGAACGCTGGACACGGCCCCGTGTTCGCTGAACACGGCCCCGTGTTCGCTGAACACGGCCCCGTGCCCGTCTGACATTCTCTCTCTTCATTAATTGTAATTGCGAATTACAATTAATGCGCCTGCTGTACTTTCAACACGCCCCCGTGTCCGCTGGGCACGGCCCCGTGGTGAGCAATGGAAGCTTCTACTGGTTTGTCTTTTCTGCTGCTTCCTGGGCACGCCCCCGTGTTCACTGGACACGGGGCGTGTTCAGGCTCTGTTCTCTTCTCTTTGTCTTGGGAGGTGCCGTTGAGGGTCCGGGCAGTTTACTTTTGTTCCTTTTCTTGTATTTATGGTAGAATTAGTGGTCTTTTTGCTTCTTTTGTGATTTTGAGCTCATTTCATCCTGAAAATACAAAAGGAAGACAAAAACACTCTTTTTCCAACATTAGTACTTAAAAAGGGTTAGTTTTATGCCTTAAATGATGTGTTTTATATGTTGCATTTTACACACATCAAATACCCCCACACTTGAACTTTTGCTTGTCCTCAAGCAAAACTCTTTTAATGTGGCTTACACTCCCAAATGGAATAGGTAGAAGAGAAGTTTTTTTTTTTTTTTTTTTTTTTTTTAACTTGTCCTAGAGTGTCGGGAATCCAAGGTTTGTATAGGTTCTATTTTTACCTTATTTACAATCTTATTCGTCATGGTTTATTTTGAACTTTTCATAAGATAAACTACTTATTTGGGCATAGCATGCCTTATTAAAATTCCATTTATATACAAGTTCACATACCTCACGGGAGATCACTCAATCACTCGGCCGAAGGTGTATATTTAAGTGAATCGCTCGAGAGCGGCACGGATTTACATTTTCCATATGCTTGCCAAGTGATCAATCCTCCTCCTTTTTAACTTTTTACCTTTGTAGATATCAAGAGGTCTTTTGGGTTGAAGGCTTGGGTTTAAAGGTGGGTGGTTGGTTAGTGGTTAGTAAAAAGGGCGAAAATCGTAACAAATGTCGGTTTTCGTGAAATACCTTATTTTTTTGGTGACATTTATTTTTGAAGTATTTCTCCAAACAAGCTTTTTGTAGCTTATGTTTGTTTTTGACTTCATATATATATATATATATATATATTTTTTTTTTTGTCACGTAAAGGTATGTTTATGAAAAACCGAATTTGTCACTAAAATAAAGGTGAAAAAATGAAAAAGGTTTTTGGTGGGTAGAAAATTGTTTTGGGGGTAATGAAATGAAAGGTTTAGGCTCAAAGGGGTTTTCTAGGGGGGTTTTGGGTAGGTAAAAAAAAATAAAAAAATAATGGTTTTGAAAGAAAAATAGTTAGTCCTAATGCCTCCATCATTTACTTACTTGGGTTTAAGTTGGTAAGGACCGGGAATGTATCGTCGTGGCAAGTTCTAGATTTGTAAAGACCGAGCGGCTATTCACACAAGAAACGAAAAATGAGCATTTAATCTAAGTATGTGTATTTTTATGCTCAATAAAGGCTCAAAACTCACTTTTTTGTGGGAATGGGTTTTTAATGTGACCAAGCATATATAATCGAATTTTAGCTAGACTTGTTATACCGTTTCATAATTTTCTTATGTTAGTTCTTTTTATCACGACGCTATCGGTTGTAAGTTTGTAAAAATATAACCCTTTTATAACTTGTTATTCCCAACTTAAACTAAGACAAGTAAATAAAAAAATGAAAAAGTTTTTGAAAAAAATTTGGGGTGTTTAGCAGTTCCAATAGAGTTTTGTGTAAGGCTTGTTTTAGGATTTTGCAAAATTCCAAGGTTTTAGCATCCCCCCCACACTTAAATTACACATTGTCCTCAATGTGTCCAAAAATAAAGTTTTTGGTTGATTTGAATATGTAAAATCGTGTTTAAAAACAAAGATTTGTGTTACTGGCACTCTGGACACGGCCCCGTGTTGACCGGGCACGGCCCCGTGGTCAAGTGCCAGTAACAAAAATTATAGAATTGAAACAGAAGCCTGGACACGGGGGCGTGTTCGCTGAACACGGCCCGTGTCCAGTTACCTGAACTGGGTGATTTCCTGCAGGGGGCTCAGCACGGGGCCGTGTTGGTTGGGCACGGCCCGTGTGGAGCCTTCTGTTATGGAGATTTTTGTCGGTTTGTTCTGTTCTTCTGCATGGTTCCATTTTTTTTCTCGTTCCCTTTTTCATCCATTACCACCATGAGTCCATAAATCGTAAAAACCATCATGACATTGCAAATAGAGAGATTACATAAATATAGTTAATTAACTAAGGGGTGCATAAGGTTATCATAAAGGTTCTACTTATTTAGGAAAATTTCGGGAATAGCTTCCCGATGTAGAAACATTCTTCAGCCCATGGCTCCTAGGTTCTCACTCAAAGCCATTCTTCTATCTCCCTTGGGAGGTAGAAGGTAGCTTCATTCTCGTCGGTATCTTGAGGAGGAGCGCTTACCGGGACTCCTTGCACTACCCCTGGTTGCGATACTTGGTGCAAGGCGTGCCATTCTGCTGGGATGATAACCTCGGGTACCACATTCCACGCCCTGTGTGTAATCACCGGAACCAAAGGCGGGGAAGCAAGAAGGTTTATCCTTTGGTGCAGAAGGTTTACTTCTTGCAGGCAGCCCTCCAAACTTATCGTCAGATGATTAACGCGATCCACCAAAGCTTCTTCTACACTTGTCAATTCGTCCACGGCTTCCCTTAAAGCGTAAACGTAGTTTACTAGGGAATCCTCTGCGGTGGACGATCTCCTTCCATTTCGGTTATTCCTTGAAGATGCTCCGCTGTTCCGGCTGGCCATTTTCTAGGATGGTATATGTGAAGATTCCAGGGATCTCTGCTTGGTGGAGTGGTCAAAAATGAGCAGGATTCAGGCTGCATTTAAAGAAAACGACAGCACACTGAACACGGCCCCGTGTCCGCCGGACACGGCCCCGTGTGCAGAGAAAATCCTGACACATTTTGTCCGTATTCTGACAGAATCAGCAGAAAATCTTCTGAGCGAACACGGGGTCGTGGTGACCGGACACGGCCCCGTGTCGGAGGGCTGTCTCGTGGAGTTTTGTCTTTTCTAAGGCGCTTACTTATATCGGGTGGATCCTGACTTGTTGGAACAACCCCAAAGTGCCTAAGATACCTTAATTGTCCTATACTAAGGCGAGAACGCAAGAGGTTGTCGGTGAGGGTAATTCCTATTTTCATTCTAGGTGGACAAGTCCAACCCTTTCCCGGGCTCTCGTTAAAGAAGGTGTATGCCGAATCGCTCAGGTCTATGTATGCACCGAACGAGGTCGATGGGGAGTCCTTCACGGCACAATCGGCACAGGGACGACTATCGTCCACGTCTTGTCTAGGAAGAAAGGTATTTTCGGGAGCAACGAGGTTGTCAGAATGCGGTTCCAACATTTCCTCATGGTCATCATCTTGGGATGGATCTAAGAAATCCTTCCTAAGTTCTTTTGACCAATTTAGAAGTAGTTCTTCTAGTTGAAATAGCTCGTCAAGGAGCATATCTCCTAGAATATCCGGTTGGGCGCATTCGAGGGAGAAATAGTGTTTATTTTTACTTTCGCCCCTCTTAAGGCTACAAGGAATTGGTGGGTCTATATAGTGTGGCCTATAAGTGAGGAAGAAACATTGTAATTCCTCGTGTTCGCCTCCACATATTTGACACCACAAACCATAAGAGTGCCGAAAGTAAAAAGAATCACTATTACTCATGTTTGTATCAGAAGTTACCAACCGCCGGGATCAAACGGTTCTGTTTTCAGCAACTGAATCTTGGGCACGGGGGCGTGTTGAGTGGACACGGCCCCGTGTTCAGCCTACTGTCTGATATAAAACAGGATTGCCAGTTCCAATGATTGGGCACGGGGGCGTGTTCAGCGGGCACGGCCCCGTGCTGAGCTCTGCAGAAGCTGAAAAATCTAAAAAAAATCCTAAAAAATTAAAGAAAAATAAAAAGATGATTAGGCCGTTGATTCCTAACTTTCTTAAAATCCTTGTGTCCCCGGCAGCGGCGCCAAAAACTTGATGTGCGTGAAGTGTGTTATATTTTTAGATATATATTTAAGCCCTTTTTACACTTTTAGCCAAGTTTTAAATTTATAAAAACACGATATTTACTAACACTAAACACACATATGGGCAAGTGCACCCATCGTGGACGTAGTATAGTGTTGGTAAGATACCGAGGTCGTCCAAGGACACAAGAGCTTTTAATACCGGTTTATCCTCAACGTCTAATCAAATCAAAAAGTTAGAAAAATATTTTAAACTAAGAAAAATAAAAACTAACTAAATGCTGAAAAAGAAAATAAAATAAAAACAGATAGACAAGATGAATCACTTGGATCCGACACGTGTATTAGTATAACCTTTGATTATTTTCGCACTTTTGCACTTGTTTAAGAGATTATCTTAGTTATTGTAGTAGGCCCCTCTTTTGAAGGCGACGTTACCCTCAACCCAGTAGTTTGAGTCAGCAAGGATACAATCCTAAAGGGTCGGATTATTGAAAGATAATGAATTAAGTTATTAATGCAAATTATGGCAGGCCCCGCTTTTGGCGGTGACGTTACCCTCGGCTAAGTAGTCTGAGTCAGCAGGGATACAGTCCTAAATAGCCGGGTTATAGTATTAATAGTAGTTAGCTTATGAGGGGGTCAAAGAGTTTGGATCCCCGCCATCCAATACCTATGGGCATTGAAGGAGATCCTACTAAATTTGACCCAGGTCCCAAGCAGGACCTCTAAACGCTGAACAAGGGCAAGACCTTTACCAAACCGTTCCCTTAACCCCCGACCAGGTAGCCAACATACCTCCATATAGACCGTGGAGATATGAATGGTGAAAATCTTTTATTTTATATAGTCAGTAAAATAATGCCAAGACACCACGGACAAACGATAAGGAAAGATCACCTTCAACATAAGTAACTAGTTATTAAAGTCATTAATACAAAACCAAATAAAAAGTGCAAAAGATTAAAAATAAAAAGTATTATACTAAACACTTGTCTTCACCAAGTGATGTAAGAGACTTAGGCAAACATGGCCTTGATTGTCAAGAACTCTTACGATCAATCTTGGATCCCGAGACGACTCACACACTCTATGATGGACAATGGATGATGGTGGTGGATGATGGTGTTATGGTGGTGGTGGGTGGTGGATGAAGTGTGAGAGAGGTGGTGTGCTAAGGGATGAGAGAGAATGAAGCCAAGCTCCTCTATTTATAGGCTGAACAGAA